>NC_135810.1:35886649-36186649 GCF_964213995.1 Mustelus asterias | reverse complement strand
GATTGATAAAGTGAGAAGTCACACAACACCAGGTTAAAGTCTAACAGGCTTAACCTGGTGTTGTGAGACTTCTTACTGTGCCCCCCCCCCCCCCAGTCCAATGCCAGCATCTCCACATCTTGATTGATAAAGGCAAGTGTCCCGCATGCTCTTTTCACCACCCTACATAGAACATAGAACAGTACAGCAAAGTACAGGCCCTTTGGCCCTCGATGATGTGCCAAGCTTTGTCTGAAACCAAGATCAAGCTATCCCACTCCCTATCATTCTGGTGTGCTCCATGTACCGATCCAATAACCGCTTGAAAGTTCCTAAAGTGTCCGACTCCACTATCACAGCAGGCAGTCCATTTCACACCCCAACCACTCTCTGAGTAAAGAACCAACCTCGGACATCCCTCCTATATCCCCACCATGAAACTTATAGTTATGCCCCCCAGTAACATCCACATTCACCCGAGGAAATAGTCTCTGAAAGTCCACTCTATCTATCCCCCTCATCATCTTATAAACCTCTATTAAGTCGCCTCTCATCCTCCTCCGCTCTAAAGAGAAAAGCCCAAGTTCCCTCAACCTTTCCTCATAAGACCTACCCTCCAAACCAGGCAGTATCCTGGTAAATCTCCTTTGCACTCTCTCCAATGCTTCCACATCCTTCGTACAGTGAGGTGACCAGAACATGACACAATATTCCAAATGTGGTCTCACCAAGGTCCTGTACAGTTGCAGCATAACCCCACGGCTCTTAAACTCCAACCCCCTGTTAATAAAAGCTAACACACCATAGGCCTTCTTCACGGCTCTGTCCACTTGAGTGGTAACCTTCAGAGATCTGTGGATATGAACCCCAAGATATCTCTGTTCCTCCATATTCCTCCGAACCCTGCCGTTGACCCTGTAATCCGCATTCAAATTAGTCCTACCAAAATGAATCACCTCGCACTTATCAGGGTTAAACTCCATCTGCCATTTTTCGGCCCAGCTTTGCATCCTATCTATGTCTCTTTGCAGCCTACAACAGCCCTCCACCTCATCCACTACTCCACCAATCTTGGTGTCATCAGCAAATTTACTGACCCACCCTTCAGCCCCCTCCTCCAAGTCATTGATAAAAATCACAAATAGCAGAGGACCCAGAACTGATCCCTGTGGTACACCAAAGAACAAAGAACAAAACAGCACAGAAACAGGCCCTTCGGCCCTCCAAGCCCGTGCCACTCCCTGGTCCAAACTAGACCATTCTTTCGTATCCCTCCGTTCCCACTCCGTTCATATGGCTATCTAGATAAGTCTTAAACGTTCCCAGTGTGCCCGCCTCCACCACCTTGCCTGGCAGCGCATTCCAGGCCCACACCACCCTCTGTGTAAAATATGTCCTTCTGATATCTGTGTTAAACCTCCCCCCCTTCACCTTGAACCAATAACCCCTCGTGAACGTCACCACCGACAAAGAACAAAGAACAGTACAGCACAGGAAACAGGCCTTTCGGCCCTCCAAGCCTGTGCCGCTCCTTGGTCCAACTAGACCAATCGTTTGTATCCCTCCATTCCCAGGCTGCTCATGTGACTATCCAGGTAAGTCTTAAACGATGTCAGCGTGCCTGCCTCCACCACCCTACTTGGCAGCGCATTCCAGGCCCCCACCACCCTCTGTGTAAAAAACGTCCCTCTGATATCCGAGTTATACTTCGCCCCTCTCACCTTGAGCCCGTGACCTCTCGTGATCGTCACCTCCGACCTGGGAAAAAGCTTCCCACTGTTCACCCTATCTATACCCTTCATAATCTTGTACACCTCTATTAGATCTCCCCTCATTCTCCATCTTTCCAAGGAGAACAACCCCAGTCTACCCAATCTCTCCTCATAGCTAAGACCCTCCATACCAGGAAACATCCTGGTAAACCTTCTCTGCACTCTCTCTCACGCCTCCACATCCTTCTGGTAGTGCGGCGACCAGAACTGGACGCAGTACTCCAAATGTGGCCTAACCAGCGTTCTATACAGCTGCATCATCAGACTCCAGCTTTTATACTCTATACCCTGTCCTATAAAGGCAAGCATACCATATGCCTTCTTCACCACCTTCTCCACCTGTGTTGCCACCTTCAAGGATTTGTGGACTTGCACACCTAGGTCCCTCTGTGTTTCTATACTCTTGATGACTCTGCCATTTATTGTATAACTCCTCCCTACATTATTTCTTCCAAAATGCATCACTTCGCATTTATCCGGATTAAACTCCATCTGCCACCTCTCCGCCCAATTTTCCAGCCTATCTATATCCTGCTGTATTGCCCGACAATGCTCTTCGCTATCCGCAAGTCCAGCCATCTTCGTGTCATCCGCAAACTTGCTGATTACACCAGTTACACCTTCTTCCAAATCATTTATATATATCACAAATACCAGAGGTCCCAGTACAGAGCCCTGCGGAACACCACTGGTCACAGACCTCCAGCCGGAAAAAGACCCTTCGACCACTACCCTCTGTCTCCTATGGCCAAGCCAGTTCTCCACCCATCTAGCCACTTCTCCTTGTATCCCATGAGCCTTAACCTTCTTAACCAACCTGCCATGTGGGACTTTGTCAAATGCCTGACTGAAATCCATATAGACGACATCCACGGCCCTTCCTTCATCAACTGTTTTTGTCACTTCCTCAAAAAACTACACCAAATTTGTAAGGCATGACCTCCCTCTTACAAAACCATGCTGTCTGTCACTAATGAGATTGTTCCGTTCTAAATGCACATACATCCTGTCTCTAAGAATCCTCTCCAACAACTTCCCTACCACGGACGTCAAGCTCACCGGCCTATAATTTCCTGGGTTATCCCTGCTACCCTTCTTAAACAACGGGACCACATTCGCTATCCTCCAATCCTCAGGGACCTCACCTGTGTCCAAAGAAGCGACAAAGATTTCTGTCAGAGGCCCAGCCAAGTTGCAAGAGTATGTACCGTGTACCTGGTGGATGGTGTTCTCACGTGAGATGATGGCATCTGTGTCGGTGATCCGGCACGTCTTGCAGAGGTTGCTGTGGCAGGGTTATGTGGTGTCGTGGTGATGCGCTACTCAAACACGAGGCCTGAAGCTCGGTAAATGAAAGGATTTTATTTACTGTAATGAAGCAGTCAGTAATTATATACACTATCCCAGACTGAAGGGGTCCCGGCCAGAGCAGGGACTCTTATACCTCTCCCAGGAGGCGGAGCCCGACTGGGATGTACCACAACACTACAGTACAAAGGTGTAACAACCCCACCCTAACCCCAACAACAACAATAGCACAACCCAACAGTAACATATGTACATCCTTGTAGTACTGGCCAGCCCCTGGCTCAGTACTATCCAGTGGGAACCAACGATGGTTCACCACATTCACCCCTCCTTTGAGAACAAAGGCCGGCGGGGTACAAAAAACAGAATAAAGTGTCAGCAGTCTATAAGTTCAGACGGTCAGGGGGACCGCACCGTCGTTGTGACCTCCTCAATACCGGCGGTGACACCGGAGTAGGCACTTGCGGTGGCATTCTCCCCAAGGCGGCGTCCAGCTGTTCTTCCATGGACTCACAGGCCGGTTGACCCTGAGATGATGGTAGTCCATGGGATCCTGACACGCCCTGCAGTGGCGACCATCTTCTGGGCTCAGGCAAGCTGTACATGGGAGTAAAATGGTTAAGCAATGGTCCCGATGCTGCCCGCGCCGTGTCCGGGGAAGAAACAAGGGATAAAGGGTTTGTAACAGGGGGTATGGGAGCGACAGGGGTTGCTACGTCCCCTGCTGGCGCCAGGTCTCGCGACCGTATCCTCTCGCCCGTCAGGAGTATGCCACATAGGCATACTGAGGGTTGGCGTGGAGGAGATGGACCTGTTCGACCAACGGGTCGGACTTTCGGGCCCTTACATGTCGCCACAGGAGGACGGGTCCTGAGTACGTCAACCAAGACGGTAATGAGGTCCCCGAGGAAGACTTCCGAGGGAATGAGAACATCCTCTCGTGGGGAGGAGCATTGGTTGCCGTACACAGGAGGGAGCGAATAGAATGGAGCGCATCAGGGAGCACCTCTTGCCAATGGGAGACTGGAAGACATTTTGACTTCAACGCCAGTAAGACAGCCTTCCAGACTGTAGCATTCTCACGTTCCACCTGTCCGTTACCCCGAGGGTTGTAGCTCATGGTCTTACTAGAGGCAATCCCGTATGAGAGCAGGAATTGCCTCAAGTCATCGCTCATGAACGACGAGCCCCTGTCGCTATGGATGTAGCCGGGGTACCCGAACAGGGTAAAGAGATCACGGAATGCCTTGATAACCGTGGCAGCGGATGTATCAGAGCAGGGAACAACAAAAGGGAACCGAGAGTACTCGTCAATGATATTGAGGAAGTACACATTCCAATCTGTTGAGGGAAGGGGGCCCTTAAAATCGACACTCAGTCTCTCGAAGGGACGAGTGGCCTTGACTAAATGTGCCCGGTCAGGTCGGTAAAAGTGCGGTTTGCATTCCGCGCAAACCCAACAGCTCCTTGTTACTGACCTGACGTCCTCCACCGAGTAAGGCAGGTTGCGGGCTTTTATAAAGTGGTAGAGCCGAGTGACCCCAGGATGGTACAGATCATTATGGAGGGCTTGCAAACGGTCCTCCTGTATACTGGCGCATGTTCCATGCGAGAGGGCATCCGAGGGCTCATTGAGTTTCCCTGGATGGTACATGATGTCGTAGTTATAGGTGGAGAGTTCAATTCTCCACCGCAAGATCTTGTCATTCTTGATCTTGCCCCTCTGCGTGTTGTTAAACATGAACGCCACGGACCGCTGGTCCGTGATCAGGGTGAACCGTTTTCCCGCCAAGTAATGGCGCCAGTGCCTGACGGCCTCCACAATGGCCTGGGCCTCCTTTTCCACCGTTGAATGCCGAATTTCGGGGCCTTGGAGGGTGCGGGAAAAAAATGCGACGGGCCTGCCCACCTGGTTAAGTGTGGCGGCCAGGGCGAAATTAGATGCATCGCTCTCCACCTGAAAGGGGATGGACTCGTCTACAGCGTGCATCGTAGCTTTCGCGATGTCGGCTTTCAATTTATCGAAGGCCAATCGGGCCTCTGGCGTTAGGGGAAAAGTCGTGGTCTTAATGAGCAGACGGGCTTTGTCCGCGTAGTTGGGAACCCACTGCGCATAATAAGAGAAGAAGCCTAAGCATCTTCTCAGTGCTTTTGCACTAGCAGGCAAGGGAAGTTCAGAAAGG
The DNA here is from genome assembly GCF_964213995.1 of Mustelus asterias. Lineage (NCBI taxonomy): Eukaryota > Metazoa > Chordata > Chondrichthyes > Carcharhiniformes > Triakidae > Mustelus > Mustelus asterias. Next base: position 36,181,407 of record NC_135810.1, on the reverse strand, counting down.
GGGCGCATACGGTCTGGATCAGGGCCAATGACCCCGTTTTCCACCACGTATCCTAGGATGGCTAAACGGCGCATACGAAACACACACTTCTCCCTGTTGTAGGTCAAGTTCAGGCGAGATGCAGTGCGTAGGAAGTTCAGGAGATTCGTGTTGTGGTCCTGCTGGTCATGGCCGCAGATGGTGACATTATCCAGGTACGGGAAGGTAGCCCGCAGCCCGTTCTGGTCCACCATTCATAGAACATAGAACATAGAACATAGAACATTACAGCGCAGAACAGGCCCTTCGGCCCACGATGTTGCACCGACCAGTTAAAAAAAAAACTGTGACCCTCCAACCTAAACCAATTTCTTTTCGTCCATGTACCTATCTACGGATCTCTTAAACGCCCCCAAACTAGGCGCATTTACAACTGATGCCGGCAGGGCATTCCAATCCCTCACCACCCTCTGGGTAAAGAACCTACCCCTGACATCGGTTCTATAACTACCCCCCCTCAATTTAAAGCCATGCCCCCTCGTGCTGGATTTCTCCATCAGAGGAAAAAGGCTATCACTATCCACCCTATCTAAACCTCGGTCCATAGCACGCTGGAAGACCGAGACCCCATTGGTGACACCAAAGGGAACCCTGAGAAAGTGATACAAGCGACCATCCGCCTCAAAAGCCATGTATTGTCGGTCCTCTGGGCGAATGGGGAGTTGGTGGTAGGCAGACGTGAGGTCTATGGTGGAGAACACCCGGTACTGCGCAATCTGATTGACCATATCAGATATGCGCGGGAGAGGATACGCATCCAGCTGCGTATATCGGTTAATGGTCTGACTGTAGTCAATGACCATCCGGGGTTTGTTCCCGCTCTTGACCACCACGACCTGCGCTCTCCACGGACTAGCACTGGGTTGTATGATCCTTTCTTTGAGGAGCTGCTGAACCTCAGATCTAATGAAGATCCGATCCTCAGCGCTGTAATGCCTACTTTTAGTTGCGATGGGCTTGCAGCCTGGCACAAGATTCTGGAACAAGGAGGGTGTGGTGATCTTCAGCGTCGAGAGGCTGCAGGCTGCAGGCTGCATTGGGCAATTTGGAGGCTGCTGCTGTTTTCCCACTGCCAGTGAAGGGAGTGGCCCACCGTACTGTAGGATTACACTCCTCAAGTGGACCATGAAGTTTAGTCCGAGAAGTATTGGCGCACAAAGATACGGCAACACGAGGAGCTTGAAACACTCGTAAACTGTGCCTTGCACCTTCAAAGTTACCACGCAACTCCCTAGCACGGCAAGAGACCGGGACCTTGATGCCATAGAGATTGTCTGTTTGGCAGGTTGAATCTGGAGTCCACACCGCTTCACAGTGTCGGGGTGGATAAAGCTCTCAGTGCTCCCGCTGTCAACCAGACAATAAATCACGTGGTCATTTACCTGGATATTCATCATAGATTTGTCAAGTCTATGAGGCTTGGCCTGGTCCAGGATGATCGACGCCACCGTTGGTTCATGAGAACCACTGCAGGCAGCTGAAATCGATGAGGAGGACCCCTACTGGTCGTTCGTGGTCAGTGTCGACCAACATGGCCGCTCCCATGAGTCGCATGTGGGTGAGGGCGCCAAACTCAGCGACCCCTGGTGGTCATACTCCTCCGACTCCGTCGAGCGTAATGGCGTCGTCCTGGCCTCGCACGTGGACGAACCCCACGATGACTTCGACGACGAAGACCCAAGCTCTGAAGAATCGCAGGCCGCACTGCCGTTCCTGGGTTTAGATCGACACACTTTCGAATAGTGCCCTTTTTTACCGCATGCGGTGCACAACACAGCTTTAGCGGGACACCGTTGCCGAGTATGCTTCGCTCCCCCACAGAAATAGCACTGCGGGCCGCCCGGGGCTGCTGCCGTCGTCTGGCCCGAGTGTGAGCACGCCATTACGCAGCATTTCGAACCCGAGGGACGAGGAGGGATTGGCGACTGCTCCTGCCACGTTGTCTCCACATGGTCCTCTGGATATAATACTAAGCTTTTGGAGGCCGTCTCGAGCATCTCCGCCAGCTCGATGGCCTGAGTAAGATCAAGGTTACCCTTCTCCAACAGTTTAAGTCGAATGTACGACAATCCGACCCCCACCACAAACGCATCTCGGGCGAGGTCGTACATGCTCTGCTCAGCCGACACAGCTTTGCAGTCACAGCCCCTGGCTAGCTGTAGGAGCTCGTTCGCATATTCCTCCATCGTTTCACCAGACTGCCGTCGTCGAGTGGCTAGGAGGTAACGAGCGTGTATCTCATTGGGTGGTTTGATATAGCGCTTCTTCAGAAGCTCGAGGGCCTTAGTATAATCGGTGGCCGCACGGATCGCGAGGTAGACAGTGTCGCTTACCCTCGCATGGAGGACCCGGAGTCTGTCATCATCTGTGGTGACCGCTGTGGAGGCTGCCAGGTAGTCTTCGAAACACTTCAGCCAGTGGTCGAAGGTGTTAGAAGCGCCCACCGCACGTGGATCTAGTGTAAGGCGTTCCGGCTTCAGAATTTGCTCCATACTCTCTCTTTTTTTTCTCTTCTTCGACGAGAGTTTAACGACAGTAAATAAAATTGATGCGCTACTCAAACACGAGGCCTGAAGCTCGTTAAATGAAAGGCTTTTATTTACTGTAATGAAGCAGCCAGTAATTATATACACTATCCCAGACTGAAGGGGTCCCGGCCAGAGCAGGGACTCTTATACCTCTCCCAGGAGGCGGAGCCCGACTGGGATGTGCCACAACACTACAGTTCAAAGGTGTAACAACCCCACCCTAACCCCAACAGCAACAATAGCACAACCCAACAGTAACATATGTACATCCTTGTCGTACTGGCCAGCCCCTGGCTCTGTACTATCCAGTGGGAACCAACGATGGTTCACCACACGTGGTCACTGCACTCCTGAAGGCTGGGTAGTTATCTGCGGACAATGGTCTGTTTGTGGTTGTGCGGTTGTTTGAAGGCAAGAAGTGGGGGTGTGGGGATGGCCTTGGCGAGATGTTTGTCTTCATCAATGACATGTTGAAGGCTCCGGAGGAGATGCCGGAGCTTCTCCGCTTCGGGGAAGTACTGGATGCCGAAGGATACTCTGTCCACCGTGTCCCGTGTTTGTCTTCTGAGGAGGTCGGTGCGGTTTTTCGCTGTGGCGTGTCGGAACTTTCGATCGATGAGTCAAGCGCCATATCCTGTTCATATGAGGGCATCTTTCAGCGTCGGGAGGTGTCTGTTGCGATCCTCCTCATCCGAGCAGATCCTGTGTATACGGAGGGCTTGTCCGTAGGGGATGGCTTCTTTAACGTGTTTAGGGTGGAAGCTGGAGAAGTGGAGCATCGTGAGGTTATCCGTGGGCTTGTGGTATAGTGAGGTGCTGAGGTGACCGTCCTTAATGGAGATGCGTGTGTCCAAGAATGCAACCGATTCCGGAGTGTAGCCCATGGTGAGTCTGATGGTGGGATGGAACTTGTTGATGTCATCATATAGTTGTTTCAGTGATTGTTCACCATGAATCCAAAGGAAGAAAATGTCATCGATGTATCTAGTGTATAGCATCGGTTGAAGGTCCTGTGCGGTGAAGAAGTCTTGTTCGAACCTGTGCATGAAGATGTTGGCATATTGAGGTATGAATTTGGTCCCCATGGCTGTTCCGTGTGTCTGGATGAAGAACTGGTTGTTGAAGGTGAAGACATTGTGGTCCAGGATGAATCGGATGAGTTGTAAAATTGCATCTGGAAACTGGCAGTTGTCGGCGTTGAGTACTGAGGCCGTTGCAGCAATGCCATCGGCGTGGGGGATGCTGGTGTAGAGTGCCGAGACATCCATTGTGACGAGGAGTGCTCCTGGTTCAATTGATCCATGTGTGCTGAGTTTCTGTAGGAAGTTCGTAGTGTCGCAACAAAAGCTGGGGGTTCTTTGTACAATGGGTTTCAGGATGCCCTCGACATAGCCGGAGAGGTTCTCGCACAGGGTCCCATTGCCCGATACGATGGGACAGCCGGGTGTGTTTGCCTTGTGTATCTTCGGGAGGCAGTAGAGATCTCCAACGCCGGGAGTACGTGAGATGAGAGCACGGAGGACGCTCTGAAGGTCCGGACCAAAGGTCTTGATCAGAGTGTTGAGTTGATGGGTGTGTTCTTTGGTCGGATCTGCGGGTAACTGTCTGTAGTGTTCCTCGTTGTTCAGTTGTCGGTACACTTCTTTGCAGTAATCCGTTCTGTTCAGTATGACGATGGCCCCTCCTTTGTCTGCTGGTTTGATGACAATGTTGCGGTTGGTTTTGAGAGCGCGGATGGCGTTGCGTTGTGCTTGGGTGATGTTCGGGGCTGTCTTGTGAGTGCGGTTGATGAATTTGGTGTTGATGCACCTCCTGATGGCTTGGGCATACATGTCAAGTCGAGGGCAGTGGCCTTCCGGAGGAGTACAATTCGACTCTTTCCTCTTCGGATGCACTGCGGATCTCCCTGTCGGCTGTTCCGGTTCATTGGCTGTCTCATTGTGTTCGCTGTTGGCCTCTTGGGGTTTGTGGAAGAACTCCCGCAGCTTCATTCGCCTGATGAATTCCTCTGTGTCCGCTGCGAGACTGATGGGGTCCATTTTGGTGGTGGGGCAAAAATTGAGCCCTCGGCTGAGAACTTCTATTTCATCTGGTTGAAGAGTGTAGTCCGACAAGTTGACAATGGACTTCCCTGCAGTGGTACTGTTTTCTACTGTGGTACCAGGGGAGGCTTGGTTGCTGCTGGTGGTGACCTCCCCCATGGTCAGAGAGGAATTGAAAATTTGGGTCAGAGCCCCTGCAATCTCCCACGACAGCCTGGGACACAATTCATCCAGACGTGGAGATTCATCCACTCTTAAGGTTGCCAACACCTCCAATACCTTGCCCTTCCCTATGTCAATCTCCTCAAGTGCTTCAGTCTTTCTGCTTGAATTCCATACCTTTATCCTTATTCTCTTGGGTGAAGACGGATGTAAAGTATTCATTCAACACTCTACCAATATCCTGTGGCTGCACCCATAGATCGCCTGCTTGGTGCCCAATGAGCCCTACTCTTTCCTTGGTTATCCTCTTTCCATTTATATACTTATAGAATATATTGTGATCTTCCCTACTTTTACCTGCCAGAGTTTTCTCACATCCCCTCTTTCCTTTTCTAATTGCTTTGCTCAGCTCCCCCTGCACTTCCTCCACTTCACTCATACCTCTGCTGATTTGCTCCCCTTGTACCTGCTAAAAGACTTTCTTTTCCTTCTCGCCATATCCTGAATATCTCGGTCGTTCATGGTTCTCCGGATTTGTTACTCCTTCCTATTGTTGTAATGTAACCAATAGCAACATGCTGCCATGGTCAGCTGACCAGCTGATCCAGTAGAAATTGGCAGCAGATGGGGATTGGGGAAAGAGTATTTGTGGCCCAAGTGGTTGTGTAATGAAGTTTCTTTATTTTGTGAAGTTGGGTTTTTTGTTTATTATTGCTTGCCATTGAAGGATTCTTACTGCCAGATGAAGATTGGGAGCAGAGGAAAAGCCAGCATAGCTTGGTGTTTTCTTTTGTTAGACTTGAAGAGGTGCTACAGACTCAGGACACAACAATGGCTGAAGGTAGAAGCAAACTTACATGATTTGATTGTCCTCCTGTCTTTTTGGATGCCAAACCTAACTATTCGATTCCCGGCTTGAGTCACTGTCTGTGTGGAGTTTGCACATTCTCCTTGTGTCTGCGTGGGTTTCCTCCGGGTGCTCCGGTTTCCTCCCACAGTCCAAAGATGTGCGGGTTAGGTTGATTGGCCATGCTAAAATTGCCCTTAGTCTCCTGGGATGTGTAGGTTAGACGGATTAGTGGGTAAATATGTAGGGATATGGGGGTAGGGCCTGGGTGGGATTGTGGTCGGTGCAGACTCGATGGGCCGAATGGCCTCTTTCTGTGCTGTAGGGTTTCTAAGATTCTAAGATAGCAATGGAAGGCAGAAATGGAAATGTGCACTCTTGTTACTACAATACCAAGGAAAAAGCAAAGGAAAAAGCCTTAGCTTTGTCACTTCCAGAAAGAAGCAAGATAAGGAACAAAGTGTTTTCTGACTGGACTGCTAATGCCCGAAATAAAGAAGGGTTACAGCTCCTGTTGCAATATCTAGATAAGTTTAAATGTGTTTTTAGAGAATTATGAAGGGTGAATTATCTTTGACAGGATTAGAAGACCGGTCCATGGAGGAATATATCATGGGATCCAATAAGGGCTGTAACAGACTGAGATTTAAACTGGAGATTCCAGAGGTGGAATATGTTGAATTGGAGGCACTTAAATTGTTGGACTGTACCTGCCTATCTCGGATGGATAATCGTCTGGTAATGGTGGGAGTACAATTTAAGGGAATAGAACCTCTCTTTGATTAAATAATAACACCTTTAAAAAAGTTTTTTGGGAAACAATTGTTCCCTGTCACCTTTTGCAATTCAAATCAGAAAACCCTGGAGCCCAGATTAGAGGATTCAATGGTCGCTCAGCTGCCTGCATGAAGGCCCTTAAACAGAGACAGTTACACCAATAACAAGCTGGATACAACTGGTTTGGAAATAGAAGACGCACATGGAAGGCTGATAAAAGATGTTTAAACCAAAGAAGTAGTGTGATTTCCCCATATCAAAGAGTCATAGAGGTTTATAGCATGGGAACAGGCCCTTTGGCCCAACTTGTCCCTTTTCTTTAACCACTAAACTAGTCCCAATTGCCCACATTTGGCCCAAGTCCCTCTATACCCATCTTACTCATGCAACTGTCTAAATGCTTTTTAAAAGACAAAATTGTACCCATCTCCACTACTGCCTCTGGCAGCTTTCCTTCACAAATCCAAATTGACTCCTGATGAATCCAATTCTTTAAGTGACAGCTTATTCTGTCTCAGAACTGATTTCAATAATTTGGACACAACCATGGTTAGACTAACTGGGCTGTATTTATTCAGTCTATCTCTTGCTCCATTTTTAAACAAGGTACATTGTTAGGGGACTCCAATTCTCTGACACCTTCCATTAAGAATTGGAGAATGATGGTCAGACACACAGTTATTTCCTCCTTCGTTTCTTTTAACAGTCTGGGGTATATTTCATTCAGCCTGAGTGATTTATCCACTTTCAAACATGCTAACCCCCCAATTTGGGGAGATGGTGGCATAGTGTTAAGTTTTTTTAGGGAATATAAAGACTGACAAATCCCCAGGGCCTGATGGAATCTATCCAAGGCTGCTCAGGGAGACGAGAGATGAAATCGCTGGGCCTCTGACGCAAATCTTTGTCTCGTCACTGGACACAGGTGAGGTCCCAGAGGATTGGAGGATAGCTAATGTGGTCCCGTTATTTAAGAAGGGTAGGAAGGATAACCCGGAAAATTATAGGCCGGTGAGCTTGACGTCCGTGGTCGGGAAGTTGTTGGAGAGGATTCTTAGAGATAGGATGTATGCGCATTTAGAAAGGAATAAACTCATTAACGATAGTCAGCATGGTTTTGTGAGAGGGAGGTCATGCCTCACTAACCTGGTGGAGTTTTTTGAAGAAGTGACTAGAATGGTTGACGAGGGAAGGGCTGTGGATGTCGGCTATATGGACTTTAGTAAAGCGTTTGACAAAGTCCCTCATGGTAGGTTGGTGCAAAATGTTGGATCTCATGGGATAAAGGGGGAGGTGGCTAGATGGGTGGAGAACTGGCTTGGTCACAGAAGACAGAGGGTGGTAGTGGAAGGGTCTTTTTCCGGCTGGATGCCTGTGACTAGTGGTGTTCCGCAGGGCTCTGTATTGGGACCTCTGCTGTTTGTGATTTATATAAACGATCTGGAAGAAGGTGTAACTGGGGTGATCAGTAAGTTGGCAGACAACACGAAAATGGCTGGACTTGCAGATAGTGAGGAACATTGTCAGAGGCTACAGAAGGATATAGATAGGCTGGAAATTTGGGCAAAGAAATGGCAGATGGAGTTCAATCCAGATAAATGCTAAGTGATGCATTTTGGTAGAACTAACGTAGGGGGGAGCTATACGATAAATGGCAGAACCATAAAGGGTGTAGATAGGCAGAGGGACCTGGGTGTGCAAGTCCACAGATCCTTGAAGGTGACGTCACAGGTGGAGAAGGTAGTGAAGAAGGCATATGGCATGCTTGCCTTTATAGGACGGGGCATAGAGTATAAAAGTTGGGGTCTGATTTTGCAGTTGTACAGAACGTTGGTTCGGCCGCATTTGGAATACTGCGCCCAGTTCTGGTCACCACACTACCAGAAGGACGTGGAGGCTTTAGAGAGAGTGCAGAGGAGGTTTACCAGGATGTTGCCTGGTATGGAAGGGCTTAGTTATGAGGAGAGATTGGGTAAACTGGGGTTGTTCTCACTGGAAAGACGGAGGATGAGGGGTGACCTAATAGAGGTGTATAAAATTATGAAAGGCATAGATAGGGTGAACGGTGGGAAGCTTTTCCCCAGGTCAGTGGTGACGTTCACGAGGGGTCATAGGTTCAAGGTGAGGGGGGAGGTTTAACACGGATATCAGAAGGACGTATTTTACGCAGAGGGTGGTGGGGGCCTGGAATGCGCTGCCGGGCAAGGTGGTGGAGGCGGACACACTGGGAACGTTTAAGACTTATCTAAATAGCCACATGAACGGAATGGGAATGGAGGGATACAAAAGAATGGTCTAGTTTGGACCAGGGAGCGGCGCGGGCTTGGAGGGCCGAAGGGCCTGTTCCTGTTCTAGTGCTGATGTCACTGGAAGATGATCGATGAGGGTAGAGCAGTGGAAGTTGTCTGTGTGGATTTTAGTAAGGCGTTCGACAAGGTCTCATGGTAAGCTCATCCAGAACATTTAAGATGCATGTGATCCCTGGTGACTTAACCACTTGGATATAGTGGCACAGTGGTTAGCACTGCTGCATCACAGCGCCAGGGACCCGGGTACGATTCCCAGCTTGGGTCACGTTCTCCCCGTGTCTGCGTTGGTTTCCTCCGGGTGCTCCAGTTTTCTCCCACAATCCAAAAGATGTGCTGGTTCGGTGCATTGGCCATGCTAAATTCTCCCTCAGTGTATCTGAACAGGCGCTGGAGTGTTGCAACTCCACTGTGATTTTCACAGTAACTTCATTGCACTGTTAATGTAAGCCTATTTGTGACACTAATAAATAAACTTTAAAAGAATTGGCTTGCCCATAGGAAGATGCCGGCATCTCCACATCATGATTGTCCATAGGAGTCAGAGTAGTAGCAGAAGGGTGTTTTTCTGGCTGGAGATCACTAGTGGTGTTCCGCAGGGATCCTTACGAGGACCTCTGCTGTTTGTGATATATATAAATGACTTGGATGACAACGCAGATGGATGGGTTCGTAAGTTTTCAGATGACACAAAGATGGATGGAGTTGTAGATGGTGTAGAAGAACAAAGAAAATTACAGCACAGGAACAGGCCCTACAAGCCTGCACCGACCATGCTGCCCGACTGAACTAAAACCCCCTCCCCTTCCGGGGACCATATCCCTCCATTCCCATCCTATTCATGTATTTGTCAAGACGCCCCTTAAAAATCACTATCATATCTGCTTCCACTACCTCCCCCAGCAATGAGTTCCAGGCATCCACCACCCTGTGTAAAAAAACTTGCCTCATACACCTCCTTTAAACCTTGCCCCTCGCACCTTAAACCTATGCCTCCTAGTAATTGACTGTTCCACCCTGGGAAAAAGCTTCTGACTATCCACTCTGTCCATGCCCCTCATAATCTTGTAGACTTCTATCAGGTTGCCCCTCAACCTCCGTCGTTCCACTGAGAACAAACCAAGTTTCTCCAACCTCTCCTCATAGCTAATGCCCTCCATGCCAGGCAACATCCTGGTAAATCTTTTCTGCACCCTCTCCAAAGCCTCCACATCCTCTGGTAGTGTGGCGTCCAGAATTGAACACTATATTCCAAGTGCGGCCTAACTAAGGTTTTATAAAGCAGCAACATGACTTGCCAATTTTTAAACTCAATGCCGCAGCTGATGAAGGCAAGCATGCTGTAAGCCTTCTTGACCACAACCTCCACCTTTCTTTGCCACTTTCAGTGACCTGTGTACCTGTACACCCAGATCCTTCTGTCTATCAATACTCTTATGCGTTCTACCATATACTGTATATTTCCTATCTGTATTAGACCTTCCAAAATGTATTACCTCACATTTGTCCGGATTAAACTCCATCTGTCATCTCTCTACCCAAGTCTCCAAACGATCTATATCCTGCTGAATCCTCTGATGATCCTCATCGCTATCCGCGAATCAGCCAACCTTTGTGTCGTCCGCAAACTTACTAATCAAACCAGTTACATTTTCCTCCAAATCATTTATATATATTACAAACAGCAAAGGTCCCAGCACTGATCCCTGAGGAACACCATTGTCACAACCGTCCATTCAGAAACACACCCTTCCACTGCTACCTTCTGCCTTCTAAGACCGAGCCAGTTCATAGAACATAGAACATTACAGCGCAGTACAGGCCCTTCGGCCCTCGATGTTGCGCCGACCAGTGAAACCAATCTAAAGCCCTTCTAGTCTACACTATTCCAATATCATCCATATGTTTATCCAATAACAATTTGAATGCTCTTAATGTTGACGAGTCCACTACTGCTGCAGGCAGGGCATTCCACGTCCTTACTACTCTCTGAGTAAAGAACCTACCTCGAACATCTGTCCTATATCTCTCACCCCTCAATTTAAAGCTATGTCCCCCTCGTGTTAGCCATCACCATCCGAGGAAAAAGGCTCTCACTATCCACCCTATCTAATCCTCTGATCATCTTGTATGTCTCTATTAAGTCACCTCTTAACCTTCTTCTCTCTAACGAAAACAACCTCAAGTCCCTCAGCCTTTCCTCATACGATTTTCCCACCATACCAGGCAACATCCTGGTAAATCTCCTCTGCACCCTTTCCAACACTTCCACATCTTTCCTATAATGCGGCGACCAGAACTGTACGCAATACTCCAAATGCGGCCGCACCAGAGTTTTGTACAGTTGCAGCATGACCTCCTGGCTCCGAAACTCAATCCCTCTACCAATAAAAGCTAACACACCGTACGCCTTCTTAACAACCCTATCAACCTGGGTGCCAACCTTCCGGGATCTATGCACATAGACACCCAGATCCCTCTGTTCATCCACACTACCAAGTATCTTACCATTAGCCCAGTACTCTGTATCCCTGTTGCTCCTTCCAAAGTGAATTACTTCATACTTTTCTGCATTAAACTCCATTTGCCACCTCTCAGCCCAGCTCTGCAGCTTATCTATGTCCCTCTGTAACCTGCCACTTCCCTCCGCACTGTCTACAACTCTGCCGACTTTAGTGTCATCCGCAAATTTACTAATCCATCCTTCTACACCCTCATCCAGGTCATTAATAAAAATGACAAGCAACAGTGGCCCCAAAACAGATCCTTGCGGTACACCACTAGTAACAGAACTCCAGGATGAATATTTCCCATCAACCACCACCCTCTGTTTTCTTACAGCTAGCCAATTCCTGATCCAAACCACTAAATCACCCTCAATCCCATGTGTCTGTATTTTCTGCAAAAGCTTACCATGGGGAACCTTATCAAATGCTTTGCTGAAATCCATATACACCACATCAACCGCTTCACCCTCATCCACCTCTTTGGTCACCTTCTCAAAAAACTCAATAAGGTTTGTGAGGCATGACCTACCCTTCACAAAACCGTGCTGACTATCCCTAATCAAATTATTCCTTTCCAGGTGATTATAAATCCTATCTCTTATAATCCTTTCCAATACTTTGCCCACAACAGAAGTAAGGCTCACCGGTCTATAATTACCAGGGTTGTCCCTACTCCCCTTCTTGATCAAGGGGACAACATTTGCTATCCTTCAGTCTTCTGGCACTGTTCCTGTAGACAATGATGACACAAAGATCAAAGCCAAAGGCTCTGCAATCTCCTCTCTAGCCTCCCAGAGAATCCTAGGATAAATCCCATCCGGCCCAGGGGATTTATCTATTTTTACCCTTTCCAGAATTGCTAACACCTCCTCCTTATGAACCTCAATCCTGTCCAGTCCAACAGCCTGCATCTCAGTACTCCCCTCGACAACAATGTCCCTCTCCTATGTGAATACCGACGAAAAATATTCATTTAGTGCCTCTCCTATCTCTTCAGGCTCCACGCACAACTTCCCACTACTGTCCTTGACTGGCCCTAATCTTACCCTAGTCATTCTTTTACTCCTGACATACCTATAGAAAGCTTTAGGGTTTTCCTTGATCCTACCTGCCAAAGACTTTTCATGTCCCCTCCTGGCTCTTCTTTAGGTCCTTCCTGGCTAACTTGTAACTCTCAAGTGCCCTAACTGAGCCTTCACGTCTCATCTTAACATAAGTCTCCTTCTTCCTCTTCACAAGAGATTCAACCTCCTTAGTAGACCACGGTTCCCTCACACGTCTGCTTCCTCCCTGCCTGACAGGTACATATTTATCAAGGACGCGTAGCAGCTGTTCCTTGAACAAGTTCCACATTACAATTGTGCCCATCCCCTGCAGTTTCCTTCCCGAACCTATGCCACCTAAATCTCGCCTAATTGCATCATAATTTCCTTTCCCCCAGCTATACCTCTTGCCCTTCGGTATATGCCTATCCCTTTCCATTGCTAAGGTAAACGTAATCGAATTGTGGTCACTATCACCAAAGTGCTCACCTACCTCCAAATCTAACACCTGGCCTGGTTCATTACCCAGTACCAAATCCAATGTGGCCTCGCCTCTTGTTGGTCTATCTACATACTGTGTCAGGAAATCCTCCTGCACACATTGGACAAAAACCGACCCCTCTAAAGTACTCGAACTATAGCTTTTCCAGTCAATATTTGTAAAGTTAAAGTCCCCCATAACAACTACCCTGTTACTTTCGCTCCTATCCAGAATCATCTTTGCAATCTTTTCCTCTACATCTCTGGAACTTTTCGGAGGTCTATAAAAAACCCCCAACAGGGTGACCTTTCCTTTCCTGTTTCTAACCTCAGCCCAAACTACCTCAGTAGACAAGTCCTCATCAAATGTCCTTTCTGCCACCATAATACTGTCCTTGACTAACAATGCCACACCTCCCCCTCTTTTACCACCTTCCCTGCACTTACTGAAACATCTAAACCCTGGAACTGCAACAACCATTCCTGTCCCTGCTCTATCCATGTCTCCGAGATGGCCACAACATCGAAATTCCAGGTACCAACCCATGCTGCAAGTTCACCCACCTTATTCCGGATGCTCCTGGCGTTGAAGTATACACACTTCAAACCACCTTCCTGCCTGCCAGTACACTCCTTTGACCCTGATCCATGACCTCACTACTCTCAACCTCCTGTACACCGGAGCTACAATTCAGGTACCCACCCCCCTGCTGAATTAGTTTAAACCCTCCCGAAGAGCATTAGCAAATTTCCCCCCCAAGATATTAGTACCCCTCTGGTTCAGGTGCAGACCATCCTGTTTGTAGAGGTCCCACCTACCCCAGAAAGAGCCCCAATTGTCCAGGTATCTGAAACCCTCCCTCCTGCACCATCCCTGTAACCACGTGTTCAACTGCTTTCTTTCCCTATTCCTCTCCTCACTATCATGTGGCATGGGTAACAAACCAGAGATAACAACTTGGTTTGTTCTAGCCCTATGCTTCCACCCTAACTCCCTGAATTCCTGCCTTACATCCCCATCCCTGTATCCATCTTGCCAGTTCACCTCTGATCCCATGCGACTTCACCTTCTGCACCAGTCTGCCATGAGGGACCTTGTCAAAGGTCTTATTGAAGTCCATGTCGACAACATCCACTGCCCTACCCTCATCAATCATCTTCGTCACTTCCTCGAAAAACTCGATCAAGTTAGTGAGACACTAACTTTACAAAAGTAAAGGGGTTTTGTAACCCCTTTACAAAACCATGTTGCCTCTCGCTAATATGTCCACTTATTTCCAATTGGGAGTAAATCCTGTCTCGAAGAATCCTCTCCAATAATTTCTCTACTACTGACATAAGGCTCACCGGCCTGTAATTATCTGGATTATTCTTGCTACCCTTCTTAAACAAAGGAACAACATTGGCTATTCTCCAATCCTCTGGGACCTCCCCTGTAGCCAGTGAGGATACAAAGATTTCTCTCAAGGTCCCAGTGATTTCCTCCCCTGCCTCTCTCAGTATTCCGGCGTATATCCCATCAGGCCCTGGGGACTTGTCTACCTTGATGTTTTTCAAAGGATACAGCTGATATAGATCAATTGTTGATCTAGGCGGGGAAATGGCAGATGGGGTTTAATCTGGGCAGGCATGAGGTGCTGCACTTCGAGAGATCAAATGGAACAGCTGAGGGCAGATCTGATAGAAGTCTATAAAATTATGAGAGGCATAGATAGGGTTTACAGTCAGAATCTTTTTCCAAGAATTGAAATGCTTAATACTAGGGGGCATGCGCTTCAGGGGAGAGGGGGAATGTTCAAAGGATATTTGAGGGGCAAGTTTTTTGCACAGCGTGGTAGGTATCTGGAACACGCTACCAGGGATGGTGGTGCAGGCAGATACGATATAAGTTTAAAGGGCTTTTAGATAAGCACATGAATATGCAAGGAATAGAGGGATATGGACCAACAGCAGGCAGAAGGGATTAGTTTAATTTGGTGTTGTGTTCGGCACAACATCGTGGCCGAAGAGCCTGTCCCTGTGCTGTACTGTTCTATGTTCTGATGCTCCAGTGACCCAGGTTAATGCTCTGAGGGCATAGACTCAAAACCCAACTTGAATTGAACTAATAAATTTACAATATAACTAGGTTTATTAATGATGACCATGACAACTGTCATTGATTGTTGTAAAAACCCATCTGGTGAACTGGTGAACCCATCTGGTGTCTTTTAGGGAAGGAAATCTGCCATCCGTGCCTAGTCTGTCCTACATGTGACTCTAGGCTCACTCTGTGATTGACTATTAAATGCCCTCTGAAATGGCCATAAGGAATGAGCAACAAATGCACACATTGCATGAATTAATACTTCCTCCCTATGTATTTCTCATATTTAATGATTTACACTCTTCCTTCTTAACTATGTCTGCATCAGGTCCCTCTTTTGTGAAGACAAACACAAAGTGCTCATTAATAACAACCAACGTCCACAGCTTCCCACTTCATACAAGTTTATCTTTTGCTCTTTTGTGAACGAACCCTATTCTTTCCTTAGTTAGAATCATTGAATCCATGCAGTGCAGAACCAGGCCACTCAGCCCATTGAGCCCACACTGACAACAATCCCACCCAGGCTCCATCCCCATAACCCCATGTATTTATTCTGTCCGGCCCCTCACACGAAGGGGTACCCAGAGGAAACCCACGCAGACACTGAGAGAATGTACAAATTCCACACACACAGTGATCTGAGGCCGGAATTGAACCCAGCTCCCTGGCGCTGTGAGGCAACAGTGCTAACCACTGTGCCACCCTTAAGAAGTATCATCTTACTCTTTCTGCAATTTGTAGTTGGTCTCCTTCTATTATTGCCATATTGTTTGTACTTCTCTGATATTTGCTTGAATGTTTGCTCTTCTATCTCCCTCTGACAATTCTGTGTGTCCTCGCCTTGTCTGCTTTATTTGCTATACTTCTTGCATTGAAGTTTATACCCCTGAGCATTGATAGACTCTTTTTATTTTCTATCCTTTGTTTCCTCTGTCTCCCAGATTCACTGGGCCCTATTTTACCATTTTGATTCTAAGTGCTGAGCGGACATGAATCTTGGAGTGTTTCAGATCCGACTTTTAGATCTGTTCTCCAGCGCCCCCTGCTGCCTGCAAAAGTATCAGCGAGTCTGAATCGCGCTGCACAAGCCTGTGGGCAGGGCTTAACACGCCTGAAACCCTGCAGCTCCGATCGGCGCCTCCAACTGCGCATGCTCACAAGAAAATGATAGAATATTGCTCTCATAGAAACATAGAAAAACTACAGCACAAACAGGCCCTTCGGCCCACAAGTTGTGCCGAACATCCCTACCTTCTAGACCTACCTATAACCCTCCATCCTATTAAGCTCCATGTACTCATCCAGGAGTCTCTTAAAAGACCCTATTGAGTTTGCCTCCACCACCACTAACGGCAGCCGATTCCACTCGCCCACCACCCTCTGTGTGAAAAACTTCCCCCTGACATCTCCCTTGTACCTACCCCCCAGCACCCTAAACCTGTGTCCTCTCGTAGCAGACATTTCCACCCTGGGAAAAAGCCTCTGAGAGTCCACCCGATCTATGCCTCTCAACATCTTGTACACCTCTATTAGGTCTCCTCTCAGCCTTCGTCTCTCCAAGGAGAAAAGACCGAGCTCCCTCAGCCTATCCTCATAAGGCATGCCACTCAATCCAGGCAACATCCTTGTAAATCTCCTCTGCACCCTTTCAATCTTTTCCACATCCTTCTTATAGTGAGGTGACCAGAACTGAGCACAGTACTCCAAGTGGGGTCTGACGAGGGTCTTATATAGCTGCATCATTATCCCCTACCACATTATCCCCTACCACTCTCATAGAATCATAGAATCCCTACAGTGCAGAAGGAGGCCATTCGGCCCATCGAGTCTGCACCGACCACAATCCCACCCAGGCCCTACCCCCACATATTTTACCCGCTAATCCCTCTAACCTACGCATCTCAGGAGTCTGAGGGGCAATTTTTAACCTGGCCAATCAACCTAACCCGCACATCTTTGGACTGTGGGAGGAAACCGGAGCACCCGGAGGAAACCCACGCAGACACGAGGAGAATGTGCAAACTCCACACAGACAGTGACCCGAGCCGGGAATCGAACCCGGGACCCTGGAGCTGTGAAGCAGCAGTGCTAACCACTGTGCTACCGTGCCGCCCCACTGTGCTACCGTGCCGCCCCTACCACATCGCGCCCAGGCTGGATAATGCCTCCCCTTGGCACCCACAGACATTGCCCCACCCCAACAACATTACTGTCCTCCTTATCCCCCCACCCACCCGCTTCCCAGACTGAGCGCGGCTCCCTCCCCCTCCCTTCCCCCCACCGATCTCAGGCAGAATGGCAGTGGACCCCCCCTTTCCCCGTCACTCATCACAGGCAGAGTGGTAGCAGAATCCCCTTTCTCCCTCACTCGTCACAGACAGAGAGATCCACTCTCTACCCTCCACCCGACAGATATCAGACAGGATGATCCCCCTCACTGTCGTCCAGACTTCGATGGCTGTGTGACACCTCCCTCTCTCTCCCCTGTCCCCAATCATTGAGGCACTGATCCACCCCCAACATCCCCCCCCCCTCCCCCAACCCACCCACCCAGCAGCACACCTGCAAGTGCTCACTTGCCTTCCCCTCAATGCTAACAAGAAAACTGCATGGAACTTGCTGGAAAGCTCTGCCAAACTGCCTGCAGCTGATCTGCCCTAACGAGGGGCAGCTCCATAAAAAACCCAAGAATGGATCGGCAGGCAGGCACTCCTGCACAAAATGTGTGCACGACCAGCCCCCTGATTTTCTGAGGGTGACCTTGGGAGGCTGCTGGAGGCAGCATAGGCGAGGTGGGACACCCCCTTCCCTCCAGGAGGACGCAGACCAAGGGGGGCTGATGGAATTGCAGCCTGTGAGGAAGTTACCAGGGCACTGGCCCCCCGAACTGCGAAGCGGTGCTGAAAAAAGTCAATGACCTCATCTGTTCAGCAAGGGTGAGTGCTGAACCCCATCTTGCATTTTCCCCCAAATCTCCCCCAGATCCTCCCATCCCCAGCACCCTTTTCCAGCTCCTGACCCCCAAGCACCTCCTTCCTTTCCCCCCAGTGAGCCCACTGCGCTTGCCCTCTCAGGACCACCACCTGATACTCTGCATGCGTCATGCCATCATTTCTTTCATGACTCCTTCTGTCCCCACAGGAAAAGAGTGACCACAGCACCCATGAGAGGGCGAAGACAGGGGGTGGTGAGCCAGACATCCGGGTCCTCACTCCTTTTGAGGAGCGGGTGCTGGAGCTCTCGAGGGAATTGGAGATACGGGCTGTCAGCAACATCATGGGCAGACTGCCGTCAAGATGTGAGTACCTGTTATTCCTTCACTCACTTTGAGGCAACTTCTCTGGGGCACGAGTTTCGGGTGCAAGGGGCAAGGTTTAAAGGAGATGTTTATTTGCACAATGGGCGTCTGGAACTCGCTGCCAGGGGATGCAAATACGATAGTGACATTCAAGGGGTATCTCTATGGTTATGTGAATGGGATGGGATTAGAGGCATACGGTCCCTGGAAGGGTAGGGGGTTACAAATCAGATGGGCAGCCTGGTCGCTACAGGCTTGGAGGGCCAAAGGGCCTGTTCTTGTAATGTAATTTTGTTGGTGCTTTGTTCTATGTTCAATGGAGAAATGTGATTCATATG
Organism: Mustelus asterias; assembly: GCF_964213995.1. Lineage (NCBI taxonomy): Eukaryota > Metazoa > Chordata > Chondrichthyes > Carcharhiniformes > Triakidae > Mustelus > Mustelus asterias. Next base: position 36,162,951 of record NC_135810.1, on the reverse strand, counting down.
TTTGGCATCCTTGGTTGCTCTCATTCCCTTGCACTCAACCTTGTGTCCTGAGTTGCAGGGACAGATCCGGATGCCCCAGGGCCTTCTGGACTACTGGCCCCCGCTGCAGCTCCTGCCCATCCTGTTCAAGAAAGCTCAGATGAGTCTTCGGAGGATGCGGGTGAAGGGACCTCCGAGGGTGGCACCTTTTTGGCGTCAGTTTCCATCTCACAACTCTTCATCCCAGATACTGACACGTCGGTGGGTCCAGTTAGTGGTGAAGCCCTTGAGAACGTGGCCCAGTCACAGACGGTCATGGCTGATAGGCTGCAGAGCATGGCTCAAGTCTCAGAGGACACTTGCTGCGGCCATTGAGAGGTGGCCCCCGACTCAGGTGGCCATCGCAGTGGGCTCGACCACCATGGGTAGGACACAGGTGGTCCTCCAGGACTGGCAGTGCCAGGTGACTCCAGAGCTTCTCAAGCTCACTGCAGATGCACTGCCGTCCCATGGAGTGACCCAGGGGCCCACAGGAACCCCAAGGGAGGAGGAAGGGCTCGAGCTCATGCCGAGGCCTTCTAGCCAGGAGACTGTGGCTGTGGCTACACCTTCTGACTTCCCCCTTCCTGACACCGGGGCATCTCGGGCAGCGGGATGGAGAGAGTGTCATTGAAACATCGCAGCCACCTGGAAGCAGGGCAGGGCCTCCAAGGTCCAAGGCCTCCGAGGATGCTGGCACGTACATCACAGGTCGGGGGCATGGTAGGCAGCTGGCCACCTCCATCTTCGATGTACGTTCTGGGGAGTCACTGAGACGTAGTGGGAGGCCACATAAGGTTAAGAAGTTGTATATGCACTGAGATGACACAGGTAAAGGGATATTTAAGCACCTTAATGTTTTCTGTTCACAAGTTTTTATACTAAAACGTCTTATTTAAACACCTTTATTGCAAATAAATGTTTTTTCACTGCTCACCTGTGACTAATTTGTCTCAAATATTGATGATCGCCGGAAGGATGCTTCATGTTGATGTCAGTTGGGGAGGCCCCTCAATGTTGTCTTGTGGAGGAAAGGAAAACATTGGTTCCCCAGACCCCTTGAGCAATTCCCTCCCGACCCCCACCCCATCAGCCCCAAGGTCCTGGATGGGGGTTTCAGATCCCTTGCCCATTACGCAGGCGTGGGCCCAGGTGCCAGCGTGCATGCGGAGCTCAGGCAAGAGTTAGACTGGTTTGTACCAGGGCATAATCATAATGGTGCTTAGCGAGTCGTCATCACCCTCCTGCCTGCCAAAAACCCACTAACACAGAGTACCCAGGCCCACCACTCTGGTGTGACAATGTTGCAGGATATAGAAGGAATTTTTGGAGGGGGTCGGGGGGGGGAGGTGGGAAGGGAACCCACAGACACTTGCCCCTCGCGACTGAACCGGCTGGTGATCAGGGCCTCCCTTGCCTCCCTTGCCCCCCTCGCAGCGTTGCCAGGCTGCCAGCCCTCCAGTGTCTGGTTGTTGTTGCTCAGCGTCCCCTTCCTCCTCCTCCTGCTGGTCATCCTCCCCAGCGATGCCCAGCTGTCCAGCCTCTATGTTTTCCCCATCTTCCTCCCCCAATAGGTCACCTCTCTGCTGAGGCACAGCACACCACCATAATGTGGGAGGAGATTAGGGGGCTGTACTGGAGGGCCCCTCCAGATCGGTCTAGGCACCAGAAACGCATTTTGAGGAGCCCAATGCACCTACCTCTCCACTATCGCGCGGGTGGCTACATGGGCCTCATTATAGCAGGTCTCCGCCTCAGACTCAGGCCTCCACACAGGCATCATCAGTCATATCCGAAGCAGGTAACCCATATCACCCACGTGCCAACCTCGCAGTCTGGGCTCCTCCTCAAATGCCTCCAGGATGTCCGAGCTCCTGACAATGAAGCTGTCATGCACACTGCCTGGGTGTCTTGTGCCGACGTGCATGATGTTCACATTGTGGTCACACACGATTTGTACATTCAGGGAGTGGAACCCCTTCCTATTGACAAATCTCCACGGATTCTGTAGGGGGGCCTTGAGGGCGACGTGTGTGCAGTCGATGGCCCCCTGCACGTTAGGCATCCCAGCAATGGCTGTGAAACCTGCATTGTGGGCTTCCTGCTGCCCCTGGTCCAGGTTAAAGTTGGTGAACTGTCCAGCCTGGGCATACAGGGCTTCTGTAACCTGCCTCACACAGGTGTGCATGGCAGATTAGGAGATGCCACAGACATCTCCGCTAGGGGTTTGGAAAGAGCCAGTAGCACAGAAGTTTAGAGCGGCCATCAATTTGACAGCCACCTACGCCCGCCACCCCCCCCCCCCCCCCACCACACCGCGCCCGCCCCCCCCCCCCCCCCCCCCCCCGCCTCTAGGTGCCAGGTCCTGCAACAGATTGGACAGGTATTGCACGGTCTCCTTTCGGAGTTGGAGATATCGGCGGCAGACGGTGTCCAACATCTGCTCGAAGGGCACTTGTGCACCCTCCTTCTCCTACACCCCCCTCTGGGTGAATGGCGGCCACCTCCTTCCTCTGGTGGTCGTCTCCCTCTGGTCCTGAAAGTGGTAAGGCCTGGGCCTCCTGTGCCCGCAATTCTTCCCCAGCTCCAGCAGCAACCAAAAGAACAGCTAGATTGATTGGTTGAATTGAAAAAGCCATGTCATCACTCTGAAGGGGAGGGGATGGGGTAGATGGAGAAGAACACATGTAGAGGTTATGGAACGCTGCTTGCCCCTAGCACATCCACAGTCACAGCCACCCTCCCCAATTTCTCCAGCCACATGCTCCCCAGAATCACAGCTCCTTGAAAAGTTCAGAGGCTGCAGCAGTGCAATTTGGAAGGGCTTTGTGCTGGAAGTGAGCTGAGTGCGCTAGGACCTAGCAGCACCGCGAGACCCGAGGTCCGTGCTGAGACCCGGGTCAGTGCTGCAAGTAGGATATCAGAGACCCTACTGAGCAACAGTCCCCCACCCCCCACACACACTCTCAGAGCCACCACCGACCCGAGAAAGAAAATGTCTGCAACAAAAGAGCGGCACGGTAGCACAGTGGTTAGCACTGCTGCTTCACAGCTCCAGGGTCCTGGGTTCGATTCCCGGCTCGGGTCACTGTCTGTGTGGAGTTTGCACATTCTCCTCGTGTCTGCGTGGGTTTCCTCCGGGTGCTCCGGTTTCCTCCCACAGTCCAAAGATGTGCGGGTGAGGTTGATTGGCCAGGTTAAAAAAAAAATTGCCCCTTAGAGTCCTGGGATGTGTAGGTTAGAGGGATTAGCGGGTAAAATATGTGGGGGTAGGGCCTGGGTTGGATTGTGGTCGGTGCAGACTCGATGGGTCGAATGGCCTCCTTCTGCACTGTAGGGTTTCTATGATTTCTATGATTTCTCTATGAAAAGGACACCCGTGAGCAGCAGAGAGCTGTCGGACGCTATACACTTACCTCCTCACTAACTCTCACTGATGGAGCGCCTGAATCGGACTTTTATGGAGCATGTCTGATTCACGCCGAATCCAGATTGGTGAACGCGGTGGTGAAGGGGGAAGTGTTGGTAAAGTTGGGCGTGCAGCCCATTAATTCAATTCAAATGCATTTAAATTGCCGTCGTGCCTGTTTTGGGCGTGGTCTCGATCGCAGCCATTTTTGGACCTTGATAAAGGGGGAACCAGTGCAGAGGTGGGCGCGGATCGCGCTACTTGCCTCATGCCGACTTTACCAAGTTTTTGTGCCCAAAAACGGGCACAACTTGATAAAATTGGGCTCACTCACTCATTTTCTGCCTTCATTTGCATTTCTGATTTTTCTCCATCCAAATCTACACTTACGTTTCCATTGCCCCACCAAACTAACTTAATCCCACCCCAAAAGCACAAGCAGACCTCCTGGCAGGGATATTCAATGGCTTGGTCTCTTTTAGAACTGATCCCAATTCCCAGAAATCTGAATCCCACTCTCTGTCCCATTTTTTTTATTCTCCAGCCACGCATTCATGAATTCTAGCCTCCTATTTCTACAGCACTACCATGTGGTACTGGGAGTAATGCAAAGATTACTGTCTCTGAGTTCCTGTTTTTTAAGGTCTTACCAAGCTATAAAAATTTGCTTTCGGGGCCTCATCCCTGTTTCTATCAATGTGAACCACGACCTCTAGCTGTTTACCGTCCCCCCCTCCCCCCTTATAAATGCCCTGCAGATGCTTTCTCATGTTCTTGACAACATACCAAATACATATTTTTGTTCCCCTATCTATTGAATCCCCGAGCACTATTGTTCTTCCACCCTTTTTTCCATTTTTGAAGCTGATGCCTTGAACATGCTTCTTACTACACATTTCTGAGGAACCATCACACTAACCAACGATCAATATGGAAAGCCAGTTTGTGAACAAGATAGACTCAGAGGATTCTTACACTATTTTCCTGCTCTTTCTCAACGTTCTAATGATCATCCATTCCCTTTCTGCCTTCACACTTCTGACCTGCTCTATGGCCACCACGGCCCTGGGCCAAATGTTGCTTGAAAATTGGCTAAGTAAAAGAGACAGCCACATTTCCCCTCAGCCTTTAACTAGGTTAATCATAGGCGGCTCTGCCACAAGGTACAAGACAGCAGGAAATCTGGGCTTCAAAAGGTGATTGTTATCTGTTCGAAGTGTCAGAGACGGCATGGTAGCACAGTGGTTAGCACTGCTGCTTCACAGCTCCAGGGTCCCGGGTTCGATTCCCGGCTCAGGTCACTGTCTGTGTGGAGTTTGCACATTCTCCTCGTGTCTGCGTGGGTTTCCTCCGGGTGCTCCGGTTTCCTCCCACAGTCCAAAGATGTGCGGGTTAGGTTGATTGGCCAGGTTAAAAATTGCCCCTTAGATTCCTGAGATGCGTAGGTTGGAGGGCCTGGGTGGGATTGTGGTCGGTGCAGACTCGATGGGCCGAATGGCCTCCTTCTGCACTGTAGGGATTCTATGATGATTCTATTCTATGAGATGTGAAATGAACAAATGTTTACAAACAATCACCCATCAGACAGAGAGTACGAGATAACAGTTATGATAGATGGAAGGCTATTAACGTGGACATCTGTGGGAATCTGTCAGGAAGCAGACACAGTCCCAAAGAAGATATAAATATTATCACAGACTTGGCCAAATCAACATTACCCTATTGGAAGTACCATTGTGAAAGGAAGCTTTTGGTTTGAAGATGGAGGTCAATTCCTGTTCATGCCTGGCCAGAACGATTAGGTGGTGGTATCTCCACAACTTCACTTGTAATGGTAGCAAAGAAAGGGAGAATCATTTGTGTGTTTTAAACAGGGTGGTGATAACCATTGGGATCAAATCACTTCTTTATTAAACAAAATATAAAATCCCAAATGAAGTAACAGATAGTGAGTATTTGGTTTATGCATTGCAAGTACTTACTGTTGTTTAAGTATCTACAAAACAAAGGAAATTTATGTTTAAGTTTTTGAAGTCTTTATTCACTAGTGGAGGTGAAACACTCGGGTTTCTATAACATGCCACAACAACACTTGCTGCCACTCCAGTTCCAAAACCTGGATTTCAAGTTCCTGCAGCTGGTGACACTTTCAGCAGATGTTAGTCAAAGTCATAACATTCAAGGATATGGGATTAGTGCACCTTTGGTGGTAGTTATTGTCAGTGAAGACTCAATGGGCTGAAGCGCTGTATGACTTGATGCATCCACAAGTTCTCACATATTAAAGCAGACACATTCCACCATACATAACCTTACTTTTAGACCAGTTGCTACAAGAGTGCAGAATTACAGATCCATCATCATCATTCAGCCCCTTCTCCTTTTCCCCTGTAGGTTCAGGGCTATTTAAAACTTTTATTTTTTCTATAATGCAGTTCTTTCCACATGGACTTCTACAGTGGATATTCACTGACCAGTCAAGTTGAATTGCAATCTCCACACTGGCAGACAAAGGCAAAAACTCACCAACTATTGGAGACTTAAAGGTAGAAAAAGAAAGCAGCACTCATTACCGAACTTCTTCATTCACGAAATTATTAATGTCACGCTTTCTTCTCCTCTTTCACTCAGAGAGTAGTAAGGGCGTGGAATGCCCTGCCTGCAGCAGTAGTTGACTCGCCAACATTAAGGGCATTTAAATGGTCATTGGATAAACATATGGATGATATTGGAATAGTGTAGGTTAGATGGGCTTTAGATTGGTTTCACTGGTCGGCGCAACATCGAGGGCCGAAGGGCCTGTACTGCGCCGTAATGTTCTATGTTCTATGTTCTTCATCCTCTTCCTTTACCTTGTCATCAGCTCTACCCTCTATCTGTCCTCTTGTGCTCTCATGTTGGTAAGTACGTGCTGCATGTATCAGATCATTCCAAAGTATTAAACACATACTGGTGACCACAATTGGGCTCCTTAGAGTGATCTAGAAAGCAAACACGAAGATTGGTGGCATAGTGGACAGTTAAGAAAGTTATCTCCGATTGCAACAGAATCTTGATCAATTGGGCCAGTGGACTGACGAATGGCAGATGGAGCTTAATTTAGATAAATGCGAGGTGATGCATTTTGGTAGATTGAACCAGGGCAGGACTTACTCAGTTAACGGTAGGGCGTTGGGGAGAGTTACAGAACAGAGAGATCTAGGGGTACAGGTTCATAGCTCCTTGTAAATGGAGTCACTGGTGGACAGAGTGGTGAAGAAGGCATTCGGCATGCTTGGTTTCATTGGTCAGAACATTGAAAACAGGAGTTGGGATGTCTTGTTGAAGTTGTCATAGTCATAGAGGTTTACAGCATGGAAACAGGCCCTTCGGCCCAACTTGTCCATGCCACCCTTTTTTTTTCAAACACCTGAGCTAATCCCAATTGCCCGCATTTGGCCCATATCCCTCTATACCCAGCGTACCTATGTAACTATCTAAATGCTTTTTAAAAGATAAAATTGTACCCGCCTCTACAACTACCTCTGGCAGCTTGTTCCAGGCACTCACCACCCTCTGTGTGAAACAATTGCCCCTCTGGACACTTTTGTATCTCTCCCCTCTCACCTTAAACCTATGCCCTCTAGTTTTAGACTCCCCTACCTTTGGGAAAAGATATTGACTATCTACCTTGTCTATGCCCCTCATTATTTTATAGACCTCTATGAGGTCACCCCTCAGCCTTCTACACTCCAGAGAAAAAAGTCCCAGTCTATTCAGCCTCTTCTTATAACTCAATCCATCAAGTCCCAGTAGCATCCTAGTAAATCTTTTCTCCACTCTTTCTAGTTTAATAATATCCTTTCTACAATAGGGTGACCAGAATTGCACACAGTATTCCAAGTGTGGCCTTACCAATGTCTTGTACAACTTCAACAAGACATCCCAACTCCTGTATTCAATGTTCTGACCAATGAAACCAAGCATGCCAAATGCCTTCTTCGCCACTCTGTCCACCTGTGACTCCACTTCCAAGGAGCTATGAACATGTACCCCTCGATCTCTTTGTTCTGTAACTCTCCCCAATGCCCTACCATTAACTGAGTAAGTCCTGCCCTGGTTCAATCTACCAAAATACATCACCTCGCATTTGTCTAAATTAAACTCCATCTGCCATTTGTCAGCTCACTGGCCCAATTGATCAAGATCCCGTTGCAAATGGAGATAACTTTCTTCACTGTCCACTATGCCACCAATCCACCAATCCAGCTGTCATCTGCAAACTTACTAACCATGCCCCCTACATTCTCATCCAAATCATTAATATAAGTGGCAAATAACAGTGGACCCAACACTGATCCCTGAGGCACACCGCTGGTCACAGGCCTCCAGTTTGAAAAACAATTCTCTACAACCATCCTCTGGCTTCTGTCAAGAAGTGATGTGGATCTGCATTCTTGCATGTTTGTAGAAATTCTGCTTTCTTGCATGTTTGTAAAAGCCAATTTAGTATCCATTTAGATACCTCACCCTGGGTCCCGTGAGATTTAACTTTATGCAACAACCTACCATGCGATATCTTGTCAAAGGCCTTGCTAAAGTCCATGTAGGCAACATCAACTGCACTGCCCTCACCTACCTTCTTGGTTACCCCTTCAAAAAACTCAATTAAATTTGTGAGACATGATTTTCCATTCACAAAGCCATGCTGACTGTCCCAGGACCACACTTGGAATACTGTGTACAGTTCTGGTCACCATGTTATAGAAAGGATATTATTAAACTAGAAAGAGTGCAGAAAAGATTTACTAGGATGCTACTGGGGCTTGATGGTTTGAGTTATAAGGAGAGGCTGGATAGACTGGGACATTTTTCTCTGGAGCGTAGGAGGCTGAGGGGTGATCTTATAGAGGTCTATAAAATAATGAAGGGCACAGATCAGCTAGATAGTCAACATATTTTCCCAAAGGTAGGGGAGTCTAAAACTAGAGGGCATAGGTGAGAGGGGAGAAATACAAAAGTGTCCAGAGGGGCAATTTTTTCACACACAGGGTGGTGAGAGTGCCAGAGGTAGTAGTAGAGGTGGGTACAATTTTGTCTTTTAAAAAGCATTTTGACAGTTACATGGGTAAGATGGGTATAGAGGGATATAGGCCAAATGTGGACAATTGGGATTAGCTTAGGGGTTTTAAAAAAAAAGGACAGCATGGACAAGTTGGGCCGAAGGGCCTGTTTCCATGCTGTAAACCTCTATGACTCTATGATTCTAGTACTTGGAATTATGATGTTGTTGCCATTACAGAGACTTGGTTAAGGGAAGGACAGGATTGGCAGCTTAATGTTCCAGGATACAGATGTTTCAGGTAGGAAAGAGGGGGATGTAAAAGGGGTGGGGAAGTTGCACTACTGGTTAAGGAGAATATCACAGCTGTACTGCGGGAGAACACCTCAGAGGGCTCATACAGCGAGGCAATATGGGTAGAGCTCAGGAATGGGAAGGATGTAGTCACAATATTGGGGGTTTACTATAGGCCGCCCAACTGCCAGTGGGAGATAGAGGAACAGATTTTGGCAAGGTGTAAAAGTAACAGGATTGTTGTGGTGGGAGATGTTAACTTCCCTTATATTGCCTGGGACTCACTTAGTGCTAGGGGCTGGATTGGACAGAGTTTGTAAGGAGCATCCAGGAGTGCTTCTTGAAACAGTATGTAGATAGTCCAACTGGGGAAGGGGCCATACTGTACCTGATATTGTGAAATGAGCCCGGCTAGGTGGTCGGGGAGCAGTTTGAGGATTTGAGTTAGAAGTTTGAAATTAGAAGTTACAAATTTGAGTCGGGGAGCAGTTCGGGAACAGTGCCCACAATTCACTAGGCTTTAAGGTATTGATGGATAAAGATCAGTGTAGTCCTCAGTGAAGGTGCTAAATTGGGGGAAGGCTAATCACAACAATATTAGGCAGAACTGAAGAATGTAGATTGGGGGCAGATGTTTGAGGGCAAATCAACATCTGGCATGTGGAAGGCTATCAAATGCAAGTTGATAGGAATTCAGGACCGGCACATTCCTGTAAGGATGAAGGATAAGTATGGCAAATATCGGGAACCTTGGATAATGAGAGATACTGTGAGCCTAGTCAAAGAGAAAAAGAAAGCATTTGTCAAAGCTAGGAGGCTGGAAACACACGAAGCCTGTGTAGAATACAAGGAAAGTAGAAAGAAACTTAAGCAAGGAGTAAGGAGGGCTAAAAGGGGTCATGAAAAATCATTGGCCAGCAGGATTAAGGAAAATCCCAATGCCTTTTGCACATATATAAAGAGCAATAGGGTAACCAGGGAGGTGTTAGCCCACTCAACAACAGGGGAGGGAATCTGTGCGTGGAGCCAAAGGAAATGGGTGAGGCATTAAGTGAGTACTTTGTCTCAGTATTCACCAAAGAGAAGCCTTGTTGGACAGAATTCCCACTCACCTGAAGAAGGAGCTTAAGGCTCCGAAAGCTTGTGGCTTTTGCTACCAAATAAACCTGTTGGACTTCAACCTGGTGTTGTTAAACTTCTTAATGCACTGCAAATACAGGCAAACTTCATTACAGAAAATGATGGGGGTTTTCTGCTTCGTGGAACCTGTTGATGAAACTATGAAGCGATGGAACTCCTATACTGGGTGTTTAGACTGTTTTGTGCAAGTAAACAAAATAGCTGAAGGTATTTGGGTGCTTCCTTTCCTGAGTCCGATTTGGGGGAGGTGGGGGGGAGGGAGAACATTTAGTCTCCTCTGAAGTTTAGTGCAACCTGAGAAGCCCGAACTAAAACATGAACAGATCATAGATATTTTGCAAGCACATTTTTCACTGAAGCCTTTGATGATTGCAGGGTGTTAGAATGTAACCGGTGACAACTTTGTATTGGATGTAATGTGACAAATGGGAACGAGATGTTCCCAGCTGACCCAGTAAACCAAGGAACCAATTATAGAGTGATGTAATAGTCAGCTGACCAGCTGATTCACTATAAATAAGGAACTATGTAGAATTGTGAGGAGCTTGGAGTGGCCCAGGGCGAGGCCTCAAGTTTGGGATAATGATATTTCTTTATTAAGCCCTTCATGTGATTTATAAGTTGGAGTAAGATTTGTTGTATTTTCATTAGCTGCATTTTGGAGATTTCCTTCTGAAGAAACACAGGGCACTTCAGATTCTCAAAATAAATCAAGAGGAGGAGTGAATTGCACAATTGGTAGCTGTGCTGACACTTGAAAATATTGTGAGTTTGGTGATGTGCTGAATAGCACATTCTGGGACAGATTTGTCTGTGGTCCTGCGAAGTGAAGCAATACAGGAACAATTGCTAACCGAGAGTAACCTTACTCTGAAAAAGATCATGGAAATTGTTATTCCCAGGGAACTAGCTGCAAAGACATTCAGAAATTATGTACTTGAATACACAAGATATCTGCTGAATTAACACCTAAGAGTTTTGAAACTCGCACATGTCATCGATGTGTAAAGCGAGGGCGTTCAGCTAGTGTAACAACATAGTATGTCAAGGCTGTTGGAAAAAAGGACCCAATGCACCTGCTGGAAGAAAAAGCATGCTACGATTAAAAATAATAAGCAAAAACAAGCAGCATGTAAACAAAATAAAAGAAGTGTCTATGCTGTAAAAACTCATCAACACAGTCAGATGAGGAACTATCACTGAATATGCTAGCCATCACTGGTGCTACACATAGATGCTGAGTCATTCCATTGCTTGATGGACAACCAGTAAAGATAGAAGTTGATGCTCAGGCAGCAGTCTCGCTGGTGCCGGAGACTGTCTACAGGGGAAAAGCTCAGACACATTCCGTTGAAACTTTCAAGGATATTTCCCAGGACATAGATAAAGTGCTGTATTGAAGTAGCTGTGCAACTTTATGCACAAAAAGCAGGTATGTCTTTACATGTAGGGCAATTATAGAACATAGAACATAGGCTACAACACAAACAGGCCCTTCGGCCCACAAGTTGAGCCAAATATGTCCCTACCTACTAGGCTTACCTATAACCCTCTATCTTACTAACTTCCATGAACTTATCCAAAAGTCTCTTAAAAGACCCTATCGAATCCGCCTCCACCACCATTACCGGCAGCCGATTCCACGCACCCACCACCCTCTGAGTGAAAAACTTACCCCTAACATCTCCTCTGTACCTACTCCCCAGCACCCTAAACCTGTGACCTCTTGTGGCAACCATTCCAGCCCTGGGTAAAAGCCTCTGAGAATCCACTCTATCAATACCTCTCAACATCTTATACACCTCTATCAGGTCACCTCTCATCCTTCACTTCTCCAAGGAGAAAAGACCTAGCTCTCTCAACCTATCCTCATAAGGCATGCCACCTAATCCAGGCAACATCCTTGTAAACCTCCTCTGCACCCTTTCTATGGCTTCCACATCCTTTCTGTAATGAGGGGACCAGAACTGGGCACAGTACTCCAGGTGGGGTCTGACCAGGGTCCTATACAGCTGCAGCATTATCTCCCGATTTCTAAACTCAATTCCTCTATTGATGAAGGCCAGTATTCCATACGCCTTCTTAACCACGGCCTCTACCTGCGACGCTGCTTTGAGCGTCCTATGAACCCGGACCCCAAGATCCTTCTGATCTTCCACACTTCCAAGCGTCTTACCCTATATTCTTTCATCCTATTCGACCTGCCAAAATGAACCACCACACACTTATCTGGGTTGAAGTCCATCTGCCACTTCTCCACCCAGTCTTGCATCTTATCTATGTCTCGTTGCAACTGCGACATCCCTCTACACTATCCATAACCCCACCAACCTTTGTGTCATCAGCAAACTTGCCAACCCATCCTTCCACTTCCTCATCCAGGTCATTTATAAAAATCACAAAACATTATCCAGCATTGATGGATTGAACATGGTTAAAGAAGATTCAGCTGAAATGGGCTGAGGTCAACCTGATGAAAACTGGAGAACCAGGCTTCTAAAGAGACACACTGTTGCATTTGATGGAGAATTGAGGAGCAATTGAGGAGATTACAGATAGCTCTAAGAAAAATAGTGTGGTAATAGTAGGCAACTTTAACTTTCCCAACATTGACTGGGACAGCCATGGTATTAGGGGCTTGGGTGGACAAAAATTTGTTGAGTGTATTCAGGAGGAATTACTCATTCAGTATTTGGATGGACTGACTAGAAAGGGGGCAAAACATGACCTCCTCTTGGGAAATAAGGAAGGGCAGGTAACAGAAGTGTAAGGGATCACTTTGGGACCAGTGACCATAATTCCAAAAGTTTTAAGATAACTCTGGAGAATGATAGGACTGGCCCAAAAGTTAAAATTCTAAACTGGGGCAAGGCCAATTTTGATGGTATTAAACAGGAACTTTCAAAAGTTGATTTGGGCGTCTGTTTGCAGGCAAAGGTGCATCTGGTAAGTAGGAGGCTTTCAAAAGTATGTTAACCAGGGTTCAGGGTAGACACATTCCTTTTAGAGTGAAGGCTGGTAGAAGTAGGATACCCAAGATGAGTTGGGATATTGAGGCGCTGGTCAAGAAGAAGAAAGAGGCATATGACATGCATTTACAGCTGGGATCAAATGGATCCTTTGAAGTGTATAGAGGACGTAGGAGTAGATTTAAGAGCGAAATCAGGAGGGCAAAAAGGGGGCATTTGACATTTATATTAATGATTTAGATGAGAATTTAGGAGGCATGGTTAGTAAGTTTGCAGATGATGCCAAGATTGGTGGCATAGTGGAGAGTGTAGAAGGTTATCTAGGGTTACAATGGGATCTTGATGAATTGGATCAATGGGCTGGTGAATGGCAGCTGGAGTTTAATTTAGATAAATGTGATGTGATGCATTTTGGTAGATCGAACCAGGGCAATGGTAGAACATTGGGGAGTTATAGCACAAAGTGATCTGGAGGTACAGGTTCATAGCTTCTTGAAAGTGGAGTCACAGATGGACAGAGTGGTGAAGAAGGCATTCGGCAAGCTTGGTTTCATTGGTCAGAACATTGAATACAGGAGTTAGGACTCTTGTTGAAGTTGTACAAGACATTGGTAAGGCCACTCTTGGAATACTGTGTATAGTTCTGGTCACCCTATTATAGAAAGGATATTCTTAAACTAGAAAGAGTGCAGAAGAGATTTACTAGGATGCCAGCGGGATTTGATGGTTTGAGTTATAAGGAGAGGCTGGATAGACTGGGACTTCTTTTCCTGGAGCATAGGAGGCTGAGGGGTGATCATATAGAGGTCTATAAAATAATAAGGGGCACTGATCAGCTAAATAGTCAACATCTTTTCCCAAAGGTAGGGGAGTCCAAAACTAGAGGGCATAGATTTAAGGTGAGAGGGGCAATCTTTTCACAGAGGGTGGTTCTGGAACAAGCTGCCAAAAGTAGTAATAGAGGCAGGTATAATTTTATCTTTTAAAAAGCATTTAGACAGTTACATGGGTAAGATGGTATAGAGGGATATGGGCCAAAAGCAGGCAAGTGGTTTAAAAAAAACAGGGTAGCATGCACAGGTTGGGCCGAAGGGCCTGTTTCCATGCTGTAAAACTCTATGACTCTATGAGATTTCTTTGACAGATAAGATAAAGAAGAATACAAAGAGCTTCTCCAAATACATGAAGGGCAAAAGAGAGTAGTGCCTCTTAATAATCAACAAGGTCATCTATGAGTGGGCTGAGATCCTAAATTAATATTTCACATCAGCATTTACTGTTGAGAAAGGCATGGATGTTAGGGAACTTGGGTAAGTAAATAGTGATATCTTGCGTTACATTACAGAGAAGGAAGTGCTGGAAGTCTTAAAGCGCATCATGGAAGATAAATCCCTGAGACCTAATGAAGTGTATCCCAGAATGTTGTGGGAGGCTAGAGAGGAAATTGCGGATACCCTAGCAGAGATATTTGAATAATTGGCAGCTACAGGTGAGGTGCCTGAAGATTTGAGGGTGGCAAATGGTGCGCTTTGTTTAAGAAGGGCTGCAGGGAAAAGCCTGGGAACTATTGCCCGGTGAGCCTAACATCTGTAGTGGGTAAGTTGTTAGAAGATATTCTGAGAGACAGGTTCTACAGGCATTTGGACAGGCAAGGACTGATTAGGGACAGTCAGCATAGCTTTGTGAGTGGAAAATCATGTTTCACGAATTTGATTGAATTTTTTGAAGGGGTAACAAAGATGAAAGCAGTGCAGTCACATTGTCTACATGGACTTTAGCAAGGCCTTTGACAAGGTACTGCATGGTAGGTTGTTGCATAAGGTTAAATCTCACAGGATCCAGGTGAGGTAGGCAATTGGATACAAAATTGGCTTGATGAGAGAAGACAGAGAGTGGTTGTAGAGGGTTGTTTTTCAAACTGGAGGCCTATGACCAGCGGTGTGCCTCAGGGATCGGTGCTGGGTCCACTGTTATTTGTCATTTATATTAATGATTTGAATGAGAATTTAGGAGGCATGGTTATTAAGTTTGCAGCTGACACCAAGATTGGTGGCATAGTGGACAATGAAGAAGGTTATCTCGGAATGCAACGGGATCTTGATCAATTGGGCCAGTGGGCTGATCAATGGCAGATGGAGTTTAATTTTGATAAATGCGAGGTGATGCATTTTGGGAGATCGAACCAGGGCAGGACTTACCCTGTTAGTGGTAGAGCATTGGGGAGAGTTGTAGAACAAAGAGATCTAGGAGTACAGGTTGAAAGTGAAGTCACAGGTAGACACATTGGTGAAGAAGACATTAGGCATGCTTAGTTTCATTGGTCAGGACATTGAAGACAGGTGTTTGGATGTCTTGTTGAAGTTGTACAAGGCATTGGTAAGGAATACTGGAATGCAGTACTTGTAATACTGGTCACCTTATTATAGAAAGGATATTATTAAACAAGAAAGAGTGCAGAAAAGATTTACTAGAATGCTACCGGAACTTGATGGTCTATAAAATAATGAGAGGCATAGATAAAATAGATAGTCAACATCCTTTCCCAAAGGTAGGGAAGTCTAAAACTAGAAGGCATAGATTTAAGGGGAGAGATACAAAAATTTCCACATGGCCAAACTTTTCACATAGCGGGTGGTGAGTGTCTGGAATGAGCTTCCAGATGTGGTAGTAGTAGAGGGGCATGTAATTTTCTCTTTTAAAAAGCATTTGGACAGTTTCATGGGTAAGATTGGTATAGAGGGATATGGGCTAAATGCAGGCGATTGGGACTAGCTTAATGGTAAAAACTGGGTGGCATGGACAAGTTGGGCTGAAGGGCCTGTTTCCATGCTGTAAACCTCAATGACTCTAACTCAGTTTTGAGACAAACATTCTCTGACTGTAACTCTGCTTATTCCTGATCTACCTGCTGCAAGACTTGTTCCTCATTGTTCATTACCAGCTGCCGGTACAATTATTGAAACATGTCCACATATTCAAAAAGGAAATCATTCAGAATTTCAGTCTCATGTTTCCCAAAGACATATCTTACTCAGACTTCTGAAACGTTTGTGCCTCTATGGCACAATGTGGAAATGCTTCCTCTATGGCACACCAGTGTTGTTTGAGAAAATGATGTCTTTTGTCTTTTTATCATTTTGATTGGGGCTTTCTATGTTTCTTTTTAAGTCCTACATGCTCCTCTGCCTGAAGATTAAAACATTCATCAAAGACTATTGCTATGAAGGGGAGGGTGATCTCCTCTCAGGGAACTAAAATCAAAAGAACTACCTGACTCTCTCTTTAAAAAGAAACAAGTAACACTTTATTTTATCTAACTAACAGTGAACAGGTTAACTAAACTATTAACAAACCAAAGTAAATACTATTCTAATGGAATGTTGTTTAGATAATTACCATTCCCATTTATTAACAGAAAGAAAATTTTTATTCACACTCAAAATGCAGTCAGGTTTGTTGACTTCCAGAATGTTCTTCCTTCTTTGTTGACGGGCGGCACGGTAGCACAGTGGTTAGCACTGCTGTTTCACAGCTCCGGGGACCTGGGTTCGATTCCCGGCTTGGGTCACTGTCTGTGTGGAGTTTGCACATTCTCCTCGTGTCTGCGTGGGTTTCCTCCGGGTGCTCCAGTTTCATCCCACAGTCCAAAGATAGGGTTAGGTTGATTGGCCATGCTAAAATTGCCCCTTAGTGTCCTGAGATGCGTAGGTTAGAGGGATTAGTGGATAAAATATGTAGGGATATGGGGGTAGGGCCTGGGTGGGATTGTGGTCGGTGCAGACTCGATGGGCCAAATGGCCTCTTTCTGCACTGTAGGGTTTCTATGATTCTATCACTTCTCCTGTGTTCTGTTGGTCTGTTCTTCTGAAATGAAATGAGGCTTTCTCTAAAGACATAAAATGTGGCTGTTACACTGTCAGAAAGTTGCTGTCTGTCTGTGTCTGTGGGTCTCTCTCTCTCTCTCTCTCTCTGAGACAGCTGTGAACGATGGAAGGCTGCTGGCAGAGGAGTGCTGTCTTTCTGGCCATTTGGAGCTGGGAGCTATAGCCTTTATACCCCAAATGACATACCAAAATTGACACAATAGGATTGGTTTACTGGTTATCAAAACATAAAATCAAAATTTGATCGGCTACTGCAATTCAAATGCCTATTTTAAATTGATTGGTTAAAATTCAAAAACACGTTCTGATTCAAATACCTAAAGCCTGTTACCAAAGCAACCCTGTTGTTTTGCTTGATACATTGTTTCAATCTGTACTCGATTTTTGCACCTGCAGCTCTTTTATATAGTAAAAAACTAAACCACCTTTACAACTCTTAGCATTTTTACAGGTATTTATAATTTTCACAAATGCTAACATCACAACACTATTAATATTTTTTAATCAAAGCTGGTTGAGGACTGTGTTGAGACCCAGGCCAGAAACTCTGAGGTGTTTCATAAAGATGCCTAAAGCCTAAGTTCTACATTTGATTTTGGCATGGGTGAGCATAAAGTATTTCACTCCAGGTATGATTCAAGTGACCCACAAGTAAGTTTTTACCAAAGTTTATTTAAGAGCACAGTTATAATAAAAATCTAATAAAAAGAATTAGCATAACTTTAACCAATCACAAGATTCAAACATGATGCAGTATAAACCTTAACGGCTAGCTATCTATGTTATTCCAAGTCAAACACCACCCCATAGCCATGGACCCTTCTCTAGACTTGGCACAGAAACAAGTATGCTCACCTGATGCTGGGTTATCAGCTTTTTAACACCTATTGTGAAATGATCCTTTGAATGTTGGAACAAATATCTGAACTTCCCAGATACTTTCAGCATGCCTCTGGACAGACAGAGAGAGAGAGAGAGACACTGCCTTCTTCCACAACCTTCTAATAGCAACTAAAACTCTAACTTCAGGCTACTACTGAAAAGCAAAATTGAAAACTTGACTTTTCTACATAAAAACATATCCCCAGGCATATCACCTGACCTATCAAGCTCCACTCAGCAATCCCCAAAGGACCATACAACCACATAACACTGCATTAGTCCAGATTAAAATCAGCATGTTGTCCATTATATTGCTTCAATAACAATTAGAGGACACCGATTACGACAAACATCTCAGTGTTAACAACTTCCAGGGCCTGCTAGAAACATCCTGCAAAGGAACAAGAATAAAATACACTTCTTAAAGGTACAGTATCGTCACAACTGAATACACTATATAGAGTTAAAGAGCAAAGAGATCGAGGGGTACATGTTCATAGCTCATTGAAAGTGGAGTCACAGGTGGACAGGGCGACGAAGAAAGCATTCGGCATGCTTGGTTTCATTGGTCAGAACATTGAATACAGGAGTTGGGACGTCTTGTTGAAGTTGTACAAGACATTGGTAAGGCCACTCTTGGAATACTGTGTACAGTTCTGGTCTCCCTATTATAGAAAGGATATTCTTAAACTAGAAAGAGTGCAGAAGAGATTTACTAGGATGCCAGCGGGATTTGATGGTTTGAGTTATAAGGAGAGGCTGGATAGACTGGGACTTTTTTCTCTGGAGCATAGAAGGCTTAGGGGTGATCTTATAGAGGTCTATAAAATAAAGAGGGGCATAGATCAGTTAGATAGTCAATATATTTTCCCAAAGGTAGGGGAGTCTAAAACTAGAGGGCAAAGGTTTAAGGTGAGAGGGGAGAGATACAAAAGAGTCCAGGGGGCATTTTTTTCACACAGAGGGTGGTGAGTGTCTGGAACAAGCTGCCAGAGGTAGTAGTAGAGGCTGGTACAATTTTGTCTTTTAAAAAGCGTTTAGACAGTTACATGGGTAAGATTGCTATTGAGAGATATGGGTCAAATGCAGGCAATTGGGACTAGCTTAGTCGTTACAAAAACAAAGGCAGCATGGACAAGTAGGGCCGAAGGGCCTCTTTCCATGCTGTAAACCTCTATGACTACATTAGGATTATGTCATAAGCAAGGTCACCAAATGAGAAATATATTAATCCTGAATTCTTCTGAATCTTTACTGAGATCAGATGTTCTGCAATATTTAAAAGTTCTGTTCATTAAATGTGTAGCTAATGTAGCTAATTTTAAGTATTTCCCTTAGATGTTCACAAGGGTTCCTGGAAGCTTTCATAATTCTTTCATCCTAAGATAGTCACAGTTGCTGCAGATGTCCATTCTATCACATGGGCTGCATGAATGGCTTTTGATGCATAAGAGGTACCTGTTAATGGCTGCTGCATGCCCCACTCCCCTTGCAAACACCACAACTGAAGCTTAGGAGTGATACAACTGCTACCATGTCCCAACAAATGCCACCATTGAACAGGACATTGATCTCCAGAAGATGCAATTCTGTCACCTTGAGCATTCATGTAGTATCATATGAAGGGTTGCCCACATTTTTATGATCTATTGTGTTCCATGTAACATGGATATTCAGAGATGTGTCACCTTCTTGGAGAGTAAGGATTTTCAAGAGGATCAGCCAGAGGCATGGCAAGGCCATCTAGAGCCTGGCCTCCTGAGTAACACATTGACTAGTATGGTAGGGATTGTCACCTCTGAATAAATGTGCATATCACACTCCAACCTTAAGTAGGTCAGGACTGAGAAAGGGCCAAACACAGGGGTTCCATTGATCATATCAAGTTCCAGCTCAATGTTTCAGGTCGAGGATCTGTAAGAGGTTTACAGACTTTAAACAAGTACGAAGACTGTGACAGAGGAAGGAGAGTCAGGGATGGTGAAAGAACTAAAGGGAAGGTCTGTAATGGAATGGGCAGTAGAAGAGATTAAATTAAGGAAAAGTTGTTGATGCAAGCAAAAGAGCTTTGTATTGGAACAAGTTAAGAGAAAAAAAATGTGCCTGGAGGAGATATGAATGGCAAGATTAAAAACAACTGTCGTCTGAAAAAGAAAATCCAAAGTGAAGCAGAAGAAAAGAACAATATAGGCAGAGGCCATTGTCTGAAATTGTTGAACACAGAGTTATGTCTGGAAGCACTGAATTGAAAGATAAGCTCCTAATCCTGGAGCATTGAACTTCACTGGGTTGTGGCAGGCAGTGAAAGTCAGAGAGGTCAGACTCGGAACAAATTAGACAATTAAAATGCAGGCAATAAAACTCACAAGCATAATTATCAATGAATCACTGCAAAGCAACCGCACAATCTGAGTTTGGTCTCCCCAGTATGTAGCTGACTACATTGCAAGGAGTAAACAAAATACAATACATTAAAAGAAATATGGGACAGAAGGATTTTATGGAGCCTACAAACAGGTGGAGTGGCGGTGCGGCGGGGGGGGGGGGGGGGGGCGTGTGTGGAAACATGGCATGTAGAGTGACATAATTAAACCAGATGCAAATTTTAACTTCCTGTCAGAGATAAAGTAACAGTGCATGCCGAGTTTCGCATTGGCCCAGACAGTTTCTTGTTTGTTTGTATTTGCGTGCAATGAATACTCATTAGTTTGAAACATAGAAACGAGAAGCAGAAGTAGGATATTCGTCCCTTTGAGCCTGCTCCACCACTCAGTATGATCATGGCTGATCCTCTATATCAATGCCATGCTCTCTCTTCCCCCCCATAACCCTTGATGCCATTCAAATTTGAAAATTTATCTTTCTGTTTTCTTGAACACATTCAGTGATTTGGCCTCCACTGACTTCTGTGCTAAAGAATTCCACAAGTTCACTCCTCTTTGATTTCACATTTCGCTACATTGCACTGCATCTGCCATGTATTTGCCGACTCAATCAATGGGCCCTATTTTACCATTTTAATTCTAAGGGCTGGGCGGACTTCAAACTGGGAATGTTTCAGACCCGACTTTTAGACCCGTTCTCAGGCGCCCCCATACGTACTCTGCCTGAAAAAATAGCAGCAATTCCGAATCGCGCTGCACAAGCCTGTGTGTAGGTCTTAACGCGCCCAGAATCCTGCAGCTCCAATTGGCACCTCCAACTGCGCATGTGCAAGAAAACAAAAGATAGAATGCGACTCCCCTGCCACATCACTCCCAAGCCGGATAATGCTTCCCCCTGGCCCCCAAAAACATTGCCCCACCCCTACAACATTACTGACTCCCTTATCCCCCCACCCCCCCTGCCACCCAGACCAATCACGGGCCCCTACCCCCTTTCCCCCTCACTGATCTCAGGCAGAGTAACAGCGGACCCCTCCTTCCCTTCACTGATCTCAGGCAGGGTGGCAGTGGACCACCCCTTCCTCCTCATTATCTCAAGCAGAATGGCAGCGGACCCCCCTTCCCCTTTACTGATCTCAGGCAGACTGGCAGCGGACCCCACCTCCCCCACCCCGCACCGATCTCAAGCAGAGAGCCATCGGACCCACTTTCCCACCACCCCCCACCGATCTCAAGCAGAGAGCCGTCGGACGCTCAGCACTTACTTTCGATTAAGCAGACGCAGCATGGATTCATGAGGGTAAAATCGTACTTGACGAACTTGTTGGATTCTTATGAAGATGTGACTAGGTTGACGGAGGCAAACCGGTAGATGCGGTGTTTTGGGATTTTGGATTTCCAAAAGGCGTTTAATAAGGTGCCTCACAAAAGGTTGCTGAAGAAGATTGGGTCACACAGAGTTGGGGGTAGGGTGTTAGTGTGGATTGGGGATTGGCTATCCAACAGGAAGCAGAGAGTCAGAATAAATGGGTGCTTTTCTGGTTGGCAGATGGTAACTAGTGGCGTACCGCAGGGGTCGGTACTGGGGCCTCAACTATTTACCATTTATATAGACGATCTGGAGGAGGGGACTGAGTGTAGGGTAACAAAGTTTGCAGATGACACAAAGATAAGTGGAAAAGTGAATCGTGTGGAGGGTGTAGAAGGTCTGCAGAGAGATTTGGTCAGGCTGAGTGAGTGGGCGAGGATCTGGCAGATGGAGTATAACGTTGAAAATGCGAGGTTATTCACTTTGGAGGAAATAATAGCAAATTGGATTATTATCTAAATGGAAAAAAATTACAACATGCTACTGTGCAAAGGGACCTGGGGGTCCTTGTGCATGAGACGCAAAAACCTAGTCTGCAGGTGCAACAGGTGATCAAGAAGGGATGTTGGCCTATATCGCAAGGGGGATAGAATATAAAAGCAGAGATGTCTTGCTGCATCTGTACAGGACATTGGTGAGGCCGCAGCTGGAATACTGTGTGCAGTATTGGTCCCCTTATTTGCGGAAGGATATATTGGCCTTGGAGGGAGTGCAGAGAAGGTTCACCAGGTTGATACCAGAGATGAGGGGTGTTGATTGTGAGGAGAGACTGAGCAGATTGGGTTTCTACTCGTTGGAATTTAGAAGGCTGAGGGGGGATCTTAGAGACCTATAAGATAATGAAGGGGCTGGATAGGGTAGAGGTGGAGAGATTCTTTCCACTTAGAAAGGGAGCTAGAACTAGAGGGCACAGCCTCAAAATAAAGGGGGGTCAGTTTAGGACAGAGTTGAGGAGGAATTTCTTCTCTCAGAGGGTGGTGAATCTCTGGAATTCTCTGCCCACTGAAGTAGTGGAGGCTACTTCGTTGAATATGTTTAAACCACAGATAGATGGATTCCTGATCGGTAAGGGAATTAGGGGTTATAGAGATCAGGCGGGTAAGTGGAACTGATTCACTTCAGATCAGCCATGATCTTATTGAATGGCGGGGCAGGCTCGAGGGGCTAGATGGCCTACTCCTGCTCCTATTTCTTATGTTCTAATGTTCTTACCACCTCACTAACTGGAGCGCTCGAATTGGACTTCTGTAGAGCATGTCTGTTTCACGCCGATTCTGAATGGGCGAACGTGGTGGTAAAGGGGGAGGTGCGGGTAAGGTTGGGCATGCAGCCCATTCAGTCAATTTAAATGCATTTAAGTGTCCGTTGTGCCCGTTTTGGGTGTGACCATTTTCAGGCCTTGGTAAGGGGGAACCAACGCAGAGGCGGGCGCGGATTGCACTACTCCCCTCACACCTGACTTTACCAAGTTTTCGCGCCCGAAAATGGGTGGAACTTGATGGTATAATCGGGGCCAACTTGTCTGAATTACCTTGAAGCCTCCTTGCATTCTCCTCACAACTCAAATTCACAAGTCCACCCAGTTTGTGTTGTCAGCAAACCTGGAAATGTAACATTTAGTTCCCTCATTCACGTCATTTATATATTTTGTGAACAGCTGGGGTCCAGCTGTTCATAGAGCTGATTCCTGGGATACCCAACTAGTCACTGTCTGTCACTTGGAAAAAGACCCATTTATTCACACTCTCTGGGTCAGATTTTACCATTGCGTCACGCCCATTTTCTGGTGCGAAAACTTGGTAAAGTCGGGCTTGAGGCCATTAACGCGATCCACGCCCGTGTCCGAGCTGATGCCCACTTTACCAAGGCCCAAAAATGGCTGCAAACCAATTCGCGCCCGAAATGGGCACAACGGCGATTTGCATGCATTTAAATTGAATTAGTGGGCTGCCTGCCCAACTTCACCAGCATTTCCCCCTTTACCATCTCATTCGCGCGTCCAGATTTGGCACGAAACAGACATGCTCGGCAAAGGTCTGTTTCGGGCATTCCAGCTTCTGAAGAGGTAAGTTCAGAGCTTCCAGTGGCTCTCTGACTCAGATCAGTGGTGGGGGGGGAGGAAGTCGGGCCACATCATTCTCTGGTGGGGGTGGGGGGGAGGGAGGCCAGATCATTCTCTGGTTGGGGGTGGGGGGGGGGGGGTGCGGTGGGAGGTCAGATCATTCTCTGGTGGGGGGGAGGGAGGAGGAGGCGGGTCAGGTGTATCACTGGTGAGCGGCAGAGGGAGGCCAGATCATTCTCTGGTGGGGGGGTTAGGGAGGCCAGATCATTCTCTGGTGGGAGGGTTAGGGAGGCCAGATCATTCTCTGGTGGGGGGGTTAGGGAGGCCAGATCATTCTCTGGTGGGGGGGTTAGGGAGGCCAGATCATTCTCTGGTGGGGGGGTTAGGGAGGCCAGATCATTCTCTGGTGGGAGGGTTAGGGAGGCCAGATCATTCTCTGGTGGGGGGGTTAGGGAGGCCAGATCATTCTCTGGTGGGGGGGTTAGGGAGGCCAGATCATTCTCTGGTGGGGGGGTTAGGGAGGCCAGATCATTCTCGATAAGCCCTGCCCACAGCACAATTCAGACTCGCAATTTTTTTTTCAGGCTAAGTGCGTATGGGGGCGCCTGAGAACAAATTTCCAAATCGGATCTGAATTGCGCCCAGATTCAGCACTTAGAATGAAAATGGTAAAATCGGGCCCTCTGTTTCCCGTCTGTCAGCCAATCATCGATCCACGCCAATCTATATATTTTACAAGTTTCATCCTCAAAAAACTCCAGTATATTTGTTAAACCTTTCATAAACCCATCCTGTCTTTGTCCAATCCCATTAATGCTTTCCAAATATTCTGATATGACTTTTTGTTACAATGGAGTTTGCATGTTCTCCCCATGTCTTCGTGGATTTCCTCCGGGTGCTCCGGTTTCCTCCCACAGTCCTAAGATGTGCGGGTTAGATTGATTGGCCATGCTAAATTGCCCTTAGTGTCCCGGGATGTGTAGGTTAGAGGGATGAGCAGAGTAAATGCGTGGGGTTGTGGGGATACGGCCTGGGGTGGGATTGTTGTCGGTGCAGACTCAATGGGCCGAAAGGCCTCCTTCTGCACTGTGGGGTTTCTGTGATCTATGATCTATGAACCGGGATCTTGGGTTCATGTCATATTACATACTGCCTGCGTTTGCAAAACCCTATTAACTGTCCTGGCTTGATACAATTCACACCTCTTTAACCTGTGATTAAACCTCTCTTAATGCACACTGTACCTGGAAAGACTTGATTACCTGTAAAGACTCACATTGCAACCATTCTTCACATTCCAATCTGTAACTATCTTGCAATTGTGTCTTTGCCTATACATGCTGTGTTTGTGAGCCTACCTCCACTCATCTGCTGAAGGAGCAGTGCTCCGAAAGCTCATGATTCCAATAAACCTGGTGTTGAGATACTTCTTACAGGGTCAGGGATGTCACTGAATGGCTGCAGGGCATTCTGAAGGGGGAGGATAAACAGACGGAGATCGCTGTACGTATTGGTATCAATGATACAGGTAGAAAGAGGGATAGGTCCTGCCAGCAGAATTTACAGGCTAAGAAGTAGATTTAAAAGGAGTAATCTTTGGATTACTTCCAGTGTCACATGCTGGTGTGTTTAGAAATAGAATATGAGTCCAGTGTGGCTGGAGAGAAGGTGCAGGAGAGAGGGCTTTAGATTTCTGGGACTATGGGACTGTTTTTGGTGATGGTGGGACCTGTACAAAACAGATGGATTGCACCTAAACTGAAATGGGACCAGCGTCCTTGCAGGGAGATTTGCTAGCCCTATTGGGTAGGATTTAAACTAACTTGGCAGGGTCATGGAAACCTGAGAGAAGGTTCATCAGGGGGAGATGCAGAGCCAAAATTATAAGAGTCAACAAGTGATTAAAGCAAGGCATTGATGGTAGAGGCCAGTTAAAGCTCAAGAGAGTTTGGCAAGATTGGATGGTATTTATTTGAATGCAAGGAGCCTGATGAACAAGGCAGATGAGTTGAGGGCACAAATTAAACCTTGGGAATATGATGTCATTGCTGTCTCTGAGACATGATTGAGAGAGAGGTAGGATTAGCAGCTCAATATCCCAAGATAGGATCTTCAGGCAAGACAGAGAAAGAGGTAAAAGAAGAGGGAGTGTCACAATTGTGATCAGGGAATCAATTACAGCAGTAAGGAGGGACAACATCTAAGAAGGCTGTTCTAATGAAGCCATATGAGTAGAACTTAAAATCCAGAAAGGAGCAATCACATTGCTGGGAATGTTCTATAGAGCCCCGAACAGTTCAAGATAAATGGAAGAGCAGATATGTAGGCAAATTTTAGAGATGAGAAAAAGTAATAGGGTAATGATAGTGGGGGATTTCAACTCCCCCAACATTAACCAGCATAGTCATAGTGTGAAAGGTTCAAAGGGAGCAGAATTCTTAAAATGCATCCAGGAGAACTTTTTAAGCCAATATGTAGAAGGTCCTATAAGAGAGGGGACAATCCTGGTCTTAATGAAGGCGAGCAAGCGGTTGAAGTATCACTGGGGGAGCATTTTGCAGACAATGATCATAACTCCGTTAAATTACAGATTGTTATGGAAAAGGACAAAGGTGGGCCTGAAATCAAAGCTTTAAACTGGGGAAGGCTGATGTTAATAAGATCTGATGTGATTTGCCAGAGTGGACTGGAAATGGACACTTTTGGATAAAACTGTGACAGAATAGTGGGACGCATTCAAGAAGGAAATAGGGAGAGTACAGCGCCAATGTGTTCCAATAAAGAAAATGGGTGGCACCAACAAGTCGAGTGAATCCTGGATATCAAGGAATGTACAGCATTGGATCAAGAGGGAAATGGAGGCTTCTGGCAACCATCAAGGGCTCAAAATAGCAGAAACCCTGGAGGACTATAGAAGGTGCAAGAGGGAACTTAAAAAGGAAATTAGGAGAGCAAAAAGGAGACATGAAAGGATATTAGAACATAGAACATAGAACATTACAGCGCAGAACAGGCCCTTCGGCCCACGATGTTGCACCGACCAGTTAAAAAAAAACTGTGACCCTCCAACCTAAACCAATTTCTTTTCGTCCATGAACCTATCTACGGATCTCTTAAACGCCCCCAAACTAGGCGCATTTACTACTGATGCTGGCAGGGCATTCCAATCCCTCACCACCCTCTGGGTAAAGAACCTACCCCTGACATCGGTTCTATAACTACCCCCCCTCAATTTAAAGCCATGCCCCCTCGTGCTGGATTTCTCCATCAGAGGAAAAAGGCTATCACTATCCACCCTATCTAAACCTCTAATCATCTTATATGTTTCAATAAGATCCCCTCTTAGCCGCCGCCTTTCCAGCGAAAACAATCCCAAATCCCTCAGCCTCTCCTCATATTGGCAGGTAAAATGAAGGAAATCCTAAATTGTTTTACATTAAGAGTAAAAGGATAACTTGGGAAAGAATAGGGCCCATTAAAGACCACAGTGATAAATTGTGTGTGGAGCAGGGGGATATAGGTAGGGTTCTAAATGAATACTTTGTGTTCACTATAGAGTCATAGAGGTTTACAGCATGGAAACAGGCCCTTTGGCCCAACTTGTCCATGCTGCCCTTTTTTTTAAACCCCCTAAGCTAATCCCAATTGCCCGCATTTGGCCCATATCCCTCTACACCCATCTTTCTAGTGAGAGACAATGTGGGTACAGGAACCGATTCACAGGAAAACTGTGAAACAATTAAAGAAATTAACATAGACATAGAGGAGGTTCTTCTGAGTGGTCTGGCAGGCTTAAGAGTAGATAAATCTCCACGTCCAGATGAAATGTATCTCAGGTTGTTAAGTAATGCAAGGGAGGAAATAGCAGGGGCGCAGGTAATAATTTTCAATTCTTCTCTAACCACAGGAAAAGTGCCGGAGGACTGGAGGACAGTCAGTGCGGTACCATTTTCAAGAAGGGAGGAAGGGATAAACCAGGAGACTACAGGCTAGTCAGTCTAACTTCAGTGGTGGGGAAACTATTGGAAGCAATTCTGAGAAACAGAATTAACCTGCACTTGGAGAGGCAGGGATTAATCATGAACAGTCAGTATGGTTTTGTTAAGGGGGGGTCATGTCTGACCAACTTGATTGAACTTTTCAAAGAGGTGACCATGTGTGTAGATGAGGGAAATGCATTTGCCATAGTCTAATTGGACTTCAGCAAGGCTTTTGACAAGGCCCTACATGGAAGACTGATAGCAAGGGTACGAGCCCATGAGATCCAAGGAAATTTGGCAAATATGATCCAAAATTAGCTGGGTGGCAGAAAGCAGAGGGTGATGGTCAAGGGTAGAAGATTGTGTCCAGTGGGGTCCCATAGGATCAATATTGGAGCTATTTGTGATTTATATAAATTATTTTGATTTGAATGTAGGAGGGTTGATCAGTAAAAGTTTGCGGATGATATGAATATTGGCAGGGTGCAATATAGTGAGGAGGATAGGCTTAGATTATGGGAGCTGTTGTCTGTGAAATACTCTATCCAGACACTTAGACCAGTTTATCACTCAAAACATGTTTACCCAGGTGCTTTTACTTTATGAGATAAACAAAGGACTGTGGTTCAAACTTAGCTTTATTAAAAGCACAGGTTAAACAAACAATTCTTACAGAATAAATGTTAGGGGAGACTTAATAGAGGTGTATAAAATTATGAAAGGCATAGATAGGGTGAACGGTGGGAAGCTTTTCCCCGGGTCGGTGGTGACGTTCACGAGGGGTCATAGGTTCAAGGTGAAGGGGGGGAGGTTTAACACAGATATCAGAAGGACATATTTTACACAGAGGGTCGTGGGGGCCTGGAATGTGTTGCCGGGCAAGGTGGTGGAGGCGGACACACTGGGAACATTTAAGACTTATCTAGACAGCTATATGAACGGAGTGGGAATGGAGGGATACAAAAGAGTGGTCTAGTTTGGACCAGGGAGCGGCGCGGGCTAATTGTTCTTTGTTTCTCGTTTCAAGGCTTCATTCTATGATCATCTTGCTGGTGCCAGTACAGAGCGAGACTGCGGATAGTTGGGAACCTGTCTCGGGGGCAGGGAATTCATATGGTGTTCGTGGAAGTGGAAATGACTAGGGTTGGGAAGCATTTTCCGATCAGGGCCAGTGTGATCTCCTGGACTCGTTTCGATCGCCTCAGGGGGTCGGAGAGGAATTTCCCAGATTTTTTTTCCCCATATTGGCCCTGGGGTTTTCACTCTGGGTTTTCGCCTCTCCCTGGAGATCACATGGTCTGGAATGGGGGGGTGGGGGTGAGTAAATAGGTTGTGATGAACAAAGCATCGTAGCTGTGAGGGACAGCTCGGTGGATAGGATATTAGTATGTAGATAGGCTGGAAAATTGGGCGGGAATCCTGGATTCAGGATTCAATCCTGGACCGGGGAGCGGCGCGGGCTTGGAGGGCCGAAGGGCCTGTTCCTGTGCTGTATTGTTCTTTGTTCTTTGTTCTTTGTTTGTTAACATTTCCCCAAATGAGGCTTATTGCCCGAGAAACAGGTACTACCCAGTCTGGTAAATTTGATGGGCTGTTGGATTCAATTCACTAAGCTCATGACATCAGATGAACTCAGGGTCTTCTTGACACAAAGGTGGATCTCACATGCCCTCTTGCACCATCCCAGGTCACAGTAGGTTGGTCGAGTCTTCGCTTGAGTTTGTCTTAAGGTGGCTGTTTTTATCCCCCTCCCCTCTCAGAGCCCTTCTGGAACGTTCTCTGGCTTTCAGCCAATGGGGTGACAGGGTGGGGGTCATAGCACCCAATGGAGTTAGGCCAAGTCATCCTAGTTATACATATCTCTTTTAAGGATATGGTTAATAGCAGGAAGCCAGGCAGCGTGCCTTATTAACTATCACCTAGTGGCTCTGACAACCATCCCTATGAAGTGCTTCGAAAGGTTAGTCATGGCGTGAATCAATTTTGGTCTTCCAGATTGCCAGGTTCTATTGCAGTTCGCCTATGGCCGCAACAGGTCCACAGCAATCACCATCTCCCTGGCCTTACACTCCACACTGGAACACCTAGATAACAAAGGCACCTATGTCAGACTCCTATTCATTGACTACAGCTCAGCCTTCAACACCATTATTCCTACACAGCTCATCTCCAAACTCCGTGGCCTAGGGCTCGACTCCTCCCTCCGCGATTGGACCCTAGACTTCTTAACCCACAGACTGCAATCAGTAAGGATAGGCAACAATTTCCTCCACAATTATCCTCAACACCGGTGCCCCAAAAGGCTGTGTCTTCAGCCCCTTACTATACTCATTATACACCTATGATTGTGTGGCCAAATTCCCCTCCAACTTGATTTTCAAGTTTGCTGATGACACTGCCATAGTGGATTGGATCTCAAGCACTGATGAGATGGAGTACAGGAAAGAGGTAGAGAATCTGGTGAACTGGTGCGCCGACAATGATCGCTCCCTCAATGTCATTAAAATAAAGGGGATAGTCATCGACTTCAGGAAGTGTAATGGAGGACATGCCTGTCGACATCAATGGAGATGAAGTTGAAATGGTCGAGAGCTTCAGGTTTCTAGATATCCCGATCGCCAACAACCTATTCTGGTCCCCCCCATGCCAACGCTATAGTTAAGAAAGCCCACCAGCCCTCTAATTTCTCAGGAGGTTAAGGAAATTTGGCATGTTCACTATGACTCTTACCAACCTTTACAGATGCACCATAGAAAGCATTCTTTCTGGTTGTATCACAGCTTGGTATGGCTCCTGCTCTGCCCAAGACTGCAAGAAACTACAAAGGGCTGTGAATGGAGCCCAGTCCATCATGCAAAGCAACCTCCCATCCATTGACTCTGTCTCCACTTCCCTCTGCCTCGGGTGGCATGGTGGCATAGTGGTTAGCACAGCTGCCTCACAGCGCCAAGGACCCGGGTTCGATTCCTGGCTTGGGTCACTGTCTGTGTGGAGTTTGCACGTTCTCCCCATGTCTGCGTGGGTTTCCTCTGGGTGCTCCAGTTTCCTCCCACAGTCCAAAGATATGCGGGTTTAGGTGGATTGGCCATGTTCAATTGTCCCTTCGTGTCAGGGGGATTAGCTAGGATAAATGCATGGGGTTGTGGGGATGGGGCCTGGGTGGGATTGTGGTCGGTGCAGACTCGATGGGCCAAGTGGCCTCCTTCTGCAAAATTCTATGATTGAATGAAATGCAGCCAGCATAATCAAGGACCTCATGCATCCAGACATACTCTCTTCCACTTTCTTCTGTCAGCAAAAAGATACAAAAGTCTGAGGTCATGTACGAACCAACTCAGGAACAGCTTCTTCCCTGCTGCCATCAGACTTTTGAATGGACCTACCTTATATGAAGTTGATCTTTCTCTACACCCTAGCTATGACTCTAACACTATACCCTCTTCTTTCCTTCCCTATGAACGGTATGTGTTGTCTGTATAGCCTGCAAGAAACAATACTTTGCACTGTATACTAATACATGTCACAATAATAAATCAAAACAAAGGGAGTGTGGCTGAAACAAGGGAAAACACAATCATAACGTATTTTTCCATTCTTCTGGCTCTGTGCCTCCTGATGGGTTTTGGGCCATAATGACTCCACCATTGTTAAGTTTGAGCCTCTGTATTCAAGAGGATTTGAGTAAAGGAGGTGATGTTTTGCTGCAAGGCAGCTGGGTGTGACCCTTGTGGCTAAAGGGATCAAGTGGTATGGAGAGAAAGCGGGAGTGGGATTCTGAAAGTGCGCAATCATGTTAAATGGTGGTGCAGGCTCGAGGTGTCAAATGGCCTACTCCTGCACCTGCCACAAGGGTCACATCCAGCTCCCTCTTGAACATATTTAACATAATGGCCCCAACAGCTTTCGGTGGTAGACAATGCCACAAGTCACAACTCTCTGAGTGAAGAAGTCCTTCCACAGCTCAGTCCTGAATAGCTTACCTCTTATTCTTAGACTGTGATTCCTAGTTCTGGACTTCCCCAACATTGGGAACATTCTTCCCACATCTAGCCTGTCCATTCCGATCAGGATTTTATATGTTTCTATGAGATCCCCTCTCATTCTTCTAAATTCCAGTGAGTACAAGCCCAGTCGATCCAGTTTCTCTTCATATGTCAATCCTGCCATTCCAGAAATCAGTCTGGCGAACCTTTGCTGGACTCCCTCAATAGCAAGAATGTCCTTCCTCACACTAGGAGACCAAAAGTGCACACAAAACCCAAGATGTGGTCTCACCAAGGCTCTGTATAACTGCAGCAAAACATCTCTACTCCTATACTCAAATCTTCTTGCTATGAAGGCCAGCGTGCCATTAGCTTTCCTCACTGCCTGCTGTACCTGCATGCCAACCTTCAGTGACTATTTCATCATGATGCCCAGGTCATGTTGCACTTCCCTTTTTCCTAAACCGCCACCATTCAGATAATCTTCCTTCCTGTTTTTGCCACCAAAGTGGATAACCTCACATTTATATTGCATTTGCCAAATATTAACCTACTCATCCAACCTGTCCAAGTCACCCTGCAGCCTTTTAGCATCCGCCTCACAGCACACACTGCCACCCAGCTTAATGTCGTCTGCAAATTTGGACATATTGCATTCAATTCCTTCGTCCAAATCATTAATGTATATTGTGAATAGCTGGGGTCCCAGCATTGAATCCTGCGGCACCCTACTATTCCCTACCTGGCACTCTGAAAAGGATCTGCTTATCCCACTCTCTGTTTCCTGTCTGCCAACGAGTTCTCTATCCACACCAATACATTACCCCCAATACCATGAGCTTTAATTTTGCTCACTAATCTCTTGCGTGGGACCTTGTCAAAAGCCTTTTGAAAGTCCAGATACACAACATCCACTGATTCACCCTTGTCCACTCTACTGGTCACATCCTCAAAAAATTCCGGGAGATTTGTCAAGCACGATTTTCCTTTTGTGAATCCATGCTGACTTGGACTTATCCTGTCGCCACTTTCCAAATGTTCAATTGTTGCATCCTTAATAATTGACTCCAGCATTTTCCCCACCACCGATGTCAGGCCTTGCTTGTAGAAGTAGTTTAGCTGTATTAATTTAAAGTGTCTAATTTTATGTTGAGCCTAATCACTTAGTCCATTTTAGCACAGAGGATATAGATGGACCAGTCGGATGGACTGATCAGTGACAATTGGAATTCAATCTGGATAAGTGTGAGGTGATGTACTTGGGCAGGACAAACAAGACAAGGAAATGCATGATGAATGGAAGGACTTTGGGAAGTGCCAAAGATCAGAGTGTGCATGTACACTAATCAGGACACTAAGAGGGCATATGACATACTTGCCTTTATACTTGCCAAGGCATAGAGTTGAAGAGCAGGGAGGTTCTGCTGGAACCATATAAAATGTTGGTTATCTACAGCTAGGGTATTGTGTGCAATTCGAGAATCCACATTATAGGAGGGATGTGATAGCATTGGAAAGGGTGCAGAGAAGATTTATTAGGATGTTGCCTAAGCTGGAGAATTTTAGTTATGAGGAGAAATTGAATAGACTAGGCTTGTTTTCCTTGGAGTAGTGGAGATTGAAGGGGACATGATTGAAATGCACACAATTATAAGGGGTATGGATAAACAGGAACAACTTTCCCCTTGATGGAGGGATCAATGACTAGGGGGCATAAATCTAAGGTAAGGGGCAGGAGGTTTAGGGGGGATGTGAGGAAAACCTTTTTCATCCAAAAGTCTGGAACTCACTGACTGAAAGAGTGATGGAGGCAGAGATTCTCATAACATTTAAGAAGTATTCAAATGTGCACTTGTGATGCCATGGTACACAAGGTGATGGACCAAGTGCTGGAAAACGAGATTAGAGTAGATTATTGTTTGTCTTTCACTGGCACAGATGTGTACACTAAAGGGCCTTTCTCTGTGTCATACACCTCTATGACACTATGACCATTTGTGACCATGCCTACAGCTTTCTAGATGTGAGGAGCATTGTGACCTTCCACTATTAGTTCCCCAGAGGCATGCAGGCAATGAAAGGTGGCACTAGCCATGTGCTTGAATAGTTTCAAATTGCAGGTGGCATTTTACGTGCTGTGTGCATCCCTTTTAACTGCCTTGGTAAATTTTCTAACTTGCACCCCAGCCATCCTTTCCTACGTCCACTATCCAGCCCCACAGCACCCTCTCAAATTTCCAAAACTATTAAATTTGACATTTAGTCCTTATGAATTTGTATCAATCAGTTTTATATCTAATCCAAGAATCTGAATTGATAAAGATGAACTATAATTGTGCATAAGAATGCTTTGAAATTAATTAATGATGCTTATACAGTTCAGTAAATCACCAACTAAATACAGCATTGCATAAGTTGCAAAAGTAACTTCTCCCAGTTGTTGTGATAACTTTCCCCAACATAGTCTCAACGTTTTGAATAATGATGTTCCTGTCTGGTGGGAAATGGATTCAGAATGCCAAAATTATTTTGAGATTACACATTTAAGAGATGATTATTTTGTCTTTTTGTGTTTCCTGCCATGGTACATTTCAAATGACCCTCCGGACTTTGAAGAATTGTGTATTTAATAGAATCATAGCATCATTCAACAAAGGCCATTCAACCCATTGTGTCCGTCCCAGCTCTCCAGAAGAGGTATTATTTAGACTTATAATCCTGCTCTTTTCCTTTGCCTCTGAAATTTAGCCATTTTTAAGTCTGGATACAAACCTCCAAAGTAGGAGCAGGAGTCGGGCGCTCAGCCCTTAAACCTGCTCCGCCATTCAATAAAAGCATGTAGTCTCAACTCCACATTCCCACGATCCAATTTCATTTACTCCACTACCACTGTAAAAGCTGCGATCACATGACAGAAACCTCATCATGCAAAATTATCTGCAGACTCTCTTCAATATTTTGACAAATCTTGTTGGTTTGGTTAACCCTGAATTTGTACATAATCTAGTGATTAAGATATCTCCTTTAAATCCCAGAAGATGTGATGACTCTGGCTGTCTTACATGTAAATGTCTGCAACTGAAGGTCTAAGAAGTGCATATCATGAAGTAATCTTACTTTTATCATGAAGTAATTTTACTTTAAAATAAACTTTTAATGAAACAAGCAAAGATAGATATATAAATAAAGAACCAGACAATCATTGCAAAATTATGTATTTTTTATTTTGAACATGATTAATTTATTGATTCAAATTCTAAGCCATAAAATGGCTAAAAAGCACACTTAAGAGCTCAATTTGTGAACCTTTAGTTATCAGTAGCATAATTGTAAAACTTGTTGATTGTTTTACGATGCCTTTTATTTGGAGCATATAATTAATGCAGGTTTTGAGCTGATATGTTTTTATGCAGACAGGAATGAAACGTGGCCTGATGTATTCTAATTTAGTAATATTCCTTCATTAATGAGCTCCAACCAACTACTGATAAATCCATTTTTAACTAGTGTTAAATAAGACCAGTTGTTAGTAAACAAAAATAGGTATTAAAATATTAATGTAAATAGTTTAGTACCCTTAGAACTCAATTGCGATTTTTAGCCTTTGCAATTTCATGGATTTTTTGGACGCAGTGAATCTAGCGATGCAGTTCCCGTTTGAATACTTTTTAAGGTTAGAATCTGCACGAGTGGTATTTATCTATATGTACGCTCTTTATTTTCCCATTGTTTACATTGGTTTTCTATATTAAAAACTTTGTAAGCACCAGACTTTATTTTTACACATCAGACTGAGCACAGTTTACTCAACACCGATTAACAATCATAGTTATGTTTGTCAGAACTTATGTTCGCATCTTTTCAAGATAAGACAATTCACCATCCTGTATCATTGCCATCCCTTTAGCCACAGGACATAAAATCTCAGGCCACTACATTTGCTCGACTCCAACAATCCCCAACGTTTCAGGTTGATTCAGCAGCCTTTTTCTATATGAACCATCCATTTGTAATATGTTTTTGTCCAAGTGAATTGCATTTTTAGAATGGTCTTGACATCTTTCGATTCATTGGCTGCGTCAGTTGCACGATGGAGATCCTAACTACATCAAGTTGATAAAGCTGCACCATTACTGGCATCTACTCGCATCCCTAAACATTTGACATCTTAAAGGCTGTAAAACTTAATGTTGACCACGTCCTAATAGTTATATTAGGGCATCAAACTTTAAATGATTTTAGATCATTGTTCAGTATCCCAATATATCATAACATGTTGTATCTGTAAAGTTCTAGAATTTCAAGTATTGTTATATAGTTCAGCTGACTCCTCAAATATCTATTAATACCTAAACTTTAAACATTAACAGAACCAGTGACAGCGTCGAATTTTGATGCAGAAAAAAATACAGAAGAATACAAGCCATTGAACATATTTTAAAACCAGTTACGATTGCATATTTTAAAATATTTTACAGACGAGGAACAATAACAGACATGACAACTACACATTTCTTTCGCTGTAAGTGTATGAGCGGTGAATGCCAGATTGCGCTTCCCATCCCTGCGCTTTTTTTTCATATTGTATCAATTCTTGTTGCCTATCAAAAATTTACGACCTGGAGTTTCCTTTTTTGAAGCACTACAACAATATAAATTTCAATTTATTTAATCCGACATGTCTACACATCAGGCACAGCGTTGGGAAGTGGCAAACGGGGAACGTTTTCCATTCTTAAATGTCATGCCGTAAAATCCCATTCAAAGATCATTCAGAGCGGATATTAGTGTGAATATATATTTTCATAAATTATGCAACGCCAGTAGATTTACGTTACCGCTTCCCCTGAAACCCGACCATCGAATGAAGAGATCTTCTCTGTTACAAGCTCATGGGAGGATACATGATGAAGGGGTAGTCAGTTTTGCGAACTGAAACCAAAAGAGAAAATGCTGGAAAGCCTCAGCTGGTCTGGCAGCATGTGTAAGGAGAGAAAAGAGCTGATGTTTCGAGTCCAGACGACCCTTTGTCAAAGCTAAAAGGCATAGAAAGTGGGAGATATTTATACTGCAGGATGAGGGAGTGAAAGATGAGTCATAGCCACAGAAACCAGGGAACCCAGCTAACAGCTATCCATAGAGAGAATAAAGGGTATGAACAGCCAAATGGCAGAGAAACTAAAATGAAGATGTTGGGGGGCGGGGAGGGTGTGGAGGAAAATGGATGGGACAGAGGTAAAATTTAGAAAAGGAGAAGCAAAGTGGGAGAAAAGGTAAGGGTCGGGGTGTAAGTAAGGGGAAAGAGTTGCGGGGGAAGAAAAATGAAGACAATAAATAAAAGGTAGAGAACAGTAAAATATTAAATAAAACTTCAGTTTGCGAACTAAAATTTGTTTGAGGATTTGATGGACAGACTCAAAAGATCCAGGATGTTTAGGTGTACTGCAGTTACACTTACCCCCAAAATCCGTGATCTTTTAAAAGGGATTATACATCTATTTGGGCTAAATGCCGAGGAAACGTCAGGCCTTACATATGTATTGAGGTATGGTTAATTCACATGGCTGCAAATTCTTTCGGATTAATACACTGAAGATAAATAAAAATATCGGGATCCGAGAATTACTTATAAATGTTTAAAGGTTTCTTATTGTGCAGCTGCTGTGATCATGTAAAAACAAAGGCAGGGAACCAGAAAGGTTGAACAGTGATTATTGTTTTCATTTTAAATTTCATTGAATATGTATTGCAAAGTGTCAGTGATAATTATTACCAAAACTTTCCAAAA
Source organism: Mustelus asterias (assembly GCF_964213995.1). Lineage (NCBI taxonomy): Eukaryota > Metazoa > Chordata > Chondrichthyes > Carcharhiniformes > Triakidae > Mustelus > Mustelus asterias. Next base: position 36,125,748 of record NC_135810.1, on the reverse strand, counting down.
TTACCCCATGTCTGCTATCAGCCTTCCCCTTTAGTTTTGATACTCAGGCTCCTTTATTTAAATGTCTCCAACATTTACTGTGATGTTACTATTTCATACAGTTAAATCATCAGACCGAGCTCTGCTGCTCGCTTTACTTAACCTGCTCAATGGCCTTGTGTCCGCCAGGCTTTCGCTAGTTGCTGTCGGTGGTTCTGCCTCTGTCTTTTCGCTCTCTTCTTCCGGTTCTGCCAATGGTGCAGGTTCTGACTCTGGCACCAGTTCTGGTTCTACCTGTGATTCTGGTTCTGCTTGTGCTTCTGGTTCAGGTTCATCTTGTCGCTCATAAGAGAGCAGCGTCTCGTTATAGACCTTAACCAGATCTTCCACCGGCGCAACGCTCTTTGGTTTCTCTTGGTAGCTGATGAAAGGAGCTGGGCTCACATCTACTCCAACCTCTGTCATGGGGAAGAAATGGGTCACTGGTTTGTCTTCTTCCAGGAGTTTGTAACCTTTGGCTTTCTGCACAGAGGCCACGAATGGCTTCTGGGATGGATAGTCTACATTCTGTTGGGCTGGTTCCCGGAAAGCAAACCTGATCTTCTTCCAACCTAGGTGACTTATCTCAACAAAATTCAGGAAGAGAGATACTGACGCTACAGCGAGCATGAAAATGACAAAAACTGTTTTCTCAGTTGGTCTGGACACAAAACAATCAACAAGATTGGGGCATGGCCATCTACCGCAGCGATACAGTGGTAAGATGCGGAACCCGTAGAGGAAATATTGACCAACCACAAAACCCACTTCAAAAATGGTCTTGAAAATGATGTGGCAGATGTAGGTTCTCAGCAACGTGCCTTCCAGGCGGAACTTCTTGTTTGTCTTGCAGGATTCTTTAATGCCCTCATCGGGAGCTAAAGGCAGTCTCTCGGTGTTCATCTCTTGTTGTCTATTCATATCTTCCTCCCTTTCTTTTCTCTTCTCTTCCATCCTGACATGATGAACAGCATGGCCGACATAGACCAAGGATGGTGTGGAAACGAAGATGATTTGGAGGACCCATAGTCTTATGTGAGAGATGGGAAAAGCTTCGTCGTAGCAGACATTCTCACAACCTGGCTGTTGGGTGTTGCAAACAAAATCTGACTGTTCATCTCCCCACACGAACTCGGCAGCCGTGCCAAGGATTAGAATTCGAAAGATAAACAGCACCGTCAACCAGACTCTCCCGATTACAGTGGAATGCTCATTAACTTCTTCCAAAATATTCCCAAGGAAACTCCAATCACCCATTTTCACGGATTTACCTGTTGAAAAGAAAATCATATATTTGGTTTGAATTGATGAGAATCTTGGTTTATTTTACATTCAATGAAATGTTTCTCCAAAGAATGCAACGCTAAATTTATCTGGCAAAACTATTTCTGCCGTTTCTACTTTGTACTTTTGTACCTTTATGCCATATCCATCTAAATAATCATTTTTCTAAACAAGACGACTTTTTATTCAAACAGATAAATTAGAAAACAAATCCTGAGAAATCCCCCTTTAAAAAACCACAACTGCAACACCTGTTAAAACATTTTAAAATCATTAGTTTGGCAACTTGCCGAGGTAAACCAACGCCTTATTGAATGTCGCTGTTTCTTGGCACCCTGAAACACAGTTTGGGTGGGCGCAGTGATATCTAAAGAGTCTTACAGCTGAGCAGATCGGAAACGGTAGAGTATGAGCATTAGTTTTTTAGTTTGCAGCAATATTTAAACTGGAATCCAGACAGCAGACGACGTGTAGTGACGTGAGGAACAATAGTTCACATGACCCATTGGAGGCATGTTGGAAAACAATGAAAGCATGTATGCACAGGGACACTGCAATAACACGTTTCACCAATTCAAGTAGTAAATGCTCAGTTTTCAATCTGGCACACTGTACACCACATTTAGAATAACTAAACCGCATTCACAATATTAAATGCACAATTTAAATGATATTTTATTTGCAATCTTTAATGAAAACGTGATCCGACTTCAATATCTTAAATGTGGTGGAAATAGTTTCGAAGTTCCCAGTTCTCTCCTTGCTCCGTGGACCCAATGTTGTAATCCTAAATGCATTTACCAATTCTACTAACTTTACCAAGTAAATACAAAAATATTTTCCTACACTTCTTTAATCCCCTCTTAAACTGTATAAAATATATCTAATTTATTCTATTACTTCCGATGAAGAGTCCTGGGGACGTTTGTTTCTCGCTCTACAGAATGCTGCTCATTTTGCAGCATTTTCTGTTTTTATTTCAAATTTCCAGCATCCGCAGCATTTTGCCTTAGGTGCCTTGTTCAAGTTCAAAGCTATTCAAATCATTGAGATATATATACAAAAATGGAGGTAACTATTGCAATGAAATTAGGGAATACATTTCAACAAGCTGTTAATTACCTGAAAGGAATCAAACAAGCTGCTTAATAATTTGCATAGAATGTATGGCCAGAAATGCATTTCTCTGCATTCAACTCTACTTGAATGGCACTCAGGAAGTGCAGTAAGAAGTCTCACAACACCAGGTTAAAGTCCAACAGGTTTATTTGGTAGCAAATACCATAAGCTTTCGGAGCAATGCTCCTTCGTCAGATGGAGTGGATATCTGTTCTCAAACAGGGCACAGACACAGAAATCAAATTACAGAATACTGATTAGAATGCAAATCTCTACAGCCAGCCAGGTCTTAAATGTACAGACAATGTGGGTGGAGGGAGCATTCAACACAGGTTAAAGAGATGTGTATTGTCTCCAGACAGTACAGCTTGTGAAATTGTGCAAGTCCAGGAGGCAAGCTGTGGGGGTTACTGATAATGTGACATAAATCCAACATCCCGGTTTAGACCGTCCTCATGTGTGCGGAACTTGGCTATCAGTTTCTGCTCAGCGGCTCTGCGCTGTCGTGTGTCGTGAAGGCCGCCTTGGAGAACCCTTGAAGAACAGGAAACTTGAGAAACTCGGCATCACCACCAGCAGCAACCAAGCCTCCCCCGGTACCACAGTAGAAAACAGTACCACTGCAGGAAAGTCCATTGTCAACCTATCGGACTACACACTTCAGCCAGATGAAATCGAAGTTCTCAGCCGAGGGCTCAACTTTTGCCCCACTACCAAAATAGACCCCATCAGTCTCGCAGCGGACACAGAGGAATTCATCAGGCGAATAAGCGTTCTCCAAGGCGGCCTTCACGACACACGACAGCGCAGAGTCGCTGAGCAGAAACTGATAGCCAAGTTCCGCACACATGAGGACGGTCTAAACCGGGATGTTGGATTTATGTCACATTATCAGTAACCCCCACAGCTTGCCTCCTGGACTTGCACAATTTCACAAGCTGTACTGTCTGGAGACAAGACACATCTCTTTAACCTGTGTTGAATGCTCCCTCCACCCACATTGCCTGTACATTTAAGACCTGGCTGGCTGTAGAGATTTGCATTCTAATCAGTATTCTGTAATTTGATTTCTGTGTCTGTGCCCTGTTTGAGAAGATATCCACTCCATCTGACGAAGGAGCTCTGCTCCGAAAGCTTATGGTATTTGCTACCAAATAAACCTGTTGGACTTTAACCTGGTGTTGTGAGACTTCTTACTGTGCTTACCCCAGTCCAACGCCGGCATCTCCCCCCACATCATGACTAAGGAAGTGGGCAGACATCTGAAACTCTTGGAGATTAAATTGGAAATGGTCTACAGGCTGTCAACAAAACAGAACAATCACTGTCCTTATCGGTAATTTGCCTTTAGTTACTTGGACATGCAAGGAAAGCAGTGGTATAGTGGTATTGTTGCTGGACTAGTAATCCAGTGACCCAAAGAATCCACATTCAAATCTGACCATGGCAGATGGTGAAATTTGAATTCAATAAAAATCTGGAATTAAAAGTCTAATGCTGACTGTGAAACTATTGTCAATTGTTGTAAAAACCCATCTGGTTCACTAATGCCCTTTAGGGAAGAAAATCGACTGTCCTTACCTGGTCTGGTCTACATGTGACTCCAGATTCACAGCACTGTTCTTAGGGATGGGCAATAAATGCCCAGCACCAAATTGTGAATAATTGTGAAGCAATTTGGGATGGTTGACCCATGTGATCTGTTCTGAGGAATTCCTGCAACATTGGACTACAGCAATGATGGCTAGTCTCCCCACCAACTGCAATCATCTTCCGTTTTATTTAGCTTTTTAACAACAAGCCTATGGGATTGAAATGGCAATGACAGTGTGAATCTAAAAATGGACAAGAACAGAGTAGTAATCAATCACAAACTACAGCAGGTATCAGGAATGTCTGAATCAAGACTAACAGGCACATCCCTGCTCTCCGCCTGATTGTTTCCAGATGCAATTGAATTTCGAAAGTTAAATGTTTGTATTAAAAATGAAGCAGTGGTGGCGCCATAGATTGAAGTACCTTCAACTTCCATTTAAAGCAGGTGGAGAAAAATCAGAAAAAATGGTTCTAAATGTATAAGGGACACAAACAGAGATACAGGTGACTATTTGCAGTTCCAAGCAGTAAACAATAGGCATATTTGAAAAGTAGTCACTGCCAAAATATATGGAATTTGGTGCAACATTTGCATATGAGTTCCAACAAACTACTCCCTTTAACCCCAGCCTTTGTCCCTGCTTCCTTTTTTGATAATCAGATGATTTAGTGACCAGTACCAGCAGACAGATGAGGAAATCTGTGGTGACAGTGCAATGTCACCTGCTCTTACTCTACGAAGAAGCTCCATTAGAGAATTCACCATCCACTGAGTGAGTCAAGGGGACTGCAGTCGGAGATTCACCAAGCACAACTCAACAGCAGCAAGTAGAGCAGTAAGTAAGTACAGCTTTTACTGGCGTTCCACTGAAGAGCAGAGCAGCCAATTTTAGGTGCAGTGCACCTAAAATAAATGTGAGGTGATTCATTTTGGTAGGACTAATTTAAATGTGGATTACAGAGTCAAAGGTAGGGTTCTGAAGACTGTGGAGGAACAGAGAGATCTTGGGGTCCATATCCACAGATCTCTAAAGGTTGCCACTCAAGTGGATAGAGCTGTGAAGAAGGCCTATAGTGTGTTAGCTTTTATTAACAGGGGGTTGGAGTTTAAGAGCCGTGGGGTTATGCTGCAACTGTACAGGACCTTGGTGAGACCACATTTGGAATATTGTGTGCAGTTCTGGTCACCTCACTATAAGAAGGATGTGGAAGCTCTGGAAAGAGTGCAGAGGAGATTTACCAGGATGCTACCTGGTTTGGAGGGTAGGTCTTATGAGGAAAGGTTGAGGGAGCTAGTGCTGTTCTCTCTGGAGCGGAAGAGGCTGAGGGGAGACTTAATAGAGGTTTATAAAATGATGAAGGGGATAGATAGAGTGAACGTTCAAAGACTATTTCCTCGGGTGGATGGAGCTATTACAAGGGGGCATAATTATAGGGTTCATGGTGGGAGATATAGGAAGGATATCCGAGGTAGGTTCTTTACGCAGAGAGTGGTTGGGGTGTGGAATGGACTGCCTGCAGTGATAGTGGAGTCAGACACTTTAGGAACATTTAAGCGGTTATTGGATAGGCACATGGAGCACACCAGGATGATAGGGAGTGGGATAGCTTGATCTTGGTTTCAGATAAAGCTCGGCACAACATCGTGGGCCGAAGGGCCTGTTCTGTGCTGTACTGTTCTATGTTCTATGTTCTATGCATTTTAAAGTAAGATCATTCCTGTGCACCAGCATTTGCGGGGGCATTGAACTGGATATCAGGGAGCTTCCAAAATATGTTGGATTCTATGATGGAGTCCACTGCCAACTTCTATAAGGTTTCTAACAAATTGAACCAAAACTCTTCAGTCAATTATACAGCATGTGGTTACTTCAATGTCCTTACTGCTGAATGCCCCATCTCCCACTCCTACCACAAGAGGAATAACAACTCTCACAGAGGCCATGCAGACTCCAGGTTCAATCACCACCTCTACCTTGAAAAACCTAGGACAGACAAGATGGGAGATCTACATTTTAATTATGGAATTCTAAAATTTAAATTCCTGCAGATTCCTAAAACAATAGTCATGCAATGGGAATAGCATTTGATGACATCTCTCCTGACGACAATATTATCCTTACAATCCTCTGACCAATGTCCAACTTGGTACCATAAAATAAGCTGAGCCACAGAGATACAGAGGTATCAATGTCTGCAGCAGAGTTCTCTTGGACCTAAACTATGAGAGGTGATTGAATATGAGCATCTAATAATTCCTTTCCTGATCCACAGCAGTCAATCAAGCAGATAGGTAACAAGCTGAAGAAATATTAAAGCAGAGAAGAGAGCATTTCAGAAAGGCTCACAAGGTGATGAAAGTCAATGGGCCATTTTTTGACGAAGTGCTGGGCGGGCATGTAACTAGGAGAGTTTCAGATTCATTGTTTGGGCACATTTTTAGCCCCCCTGCCCCATACGCACTCTGGCTGCAAAGTTTTGAGCGAGTCCGTTTCTTGCTGCTGAAGCCTGTGGGCGGGGCTTAACGCACCCAAAAACCTGCAGCTCCGATCGGAGTCTCCAATTGCGCAAACGCAGAAAGAAAAATAAAGCATCTCCCCTGCTAGATCCCTCCCCGGCTGGATAATGCCTCCCCATGGCCCCCATGGAATTGGATCCCCCCAACATTACTGACCCTTTTTTCCCCACACAGACCGACCCCGTCGATCGCAGGCAGAGCAGCAGCGCCCCCCTTCCCCCTGCCGATTGCAGACTGAGTGGCAGCGGTCCCCCCTCCCCTCCCCCCCACCCTGGACCTACCTGCACATAGCCTCCATCTACTCCTGACTCCGATGGCTGTATGAAACCTCCCTCCCTCTCTCTCCCCTCTCCCCAATCATCATAGAGGCACAGACCACCTCCTTCCCAACCTATCAGCACACCTGCAAGTGCCCACTTGCCTTCCCCTCAATGCGAACAAGCAAACTGCATTTAACTTGTTGGAATGCTCTCCCAAACTGCCTGCAGCTGATCTGCCCTAACATGGGGCAGCTCCATTAAAAACCCCAGGATGGACAAACAGGCAGACAGTGCAGGAAGAAATGTCCAAGAAAACAGCGCCCAGATTTGCAGAAGCCGACCTCAGCAGGTTGCTGGATGCTGTCGAGGCAAAGTCGGGGCACCCTCTTCCCCCAGCAGGAAGCCTACCAAGGCGTGGTGATGGCAAAGCAGCCTGGGAGACAGTTGCTGCCTCGGTTAGTGCCTTGGCACTGGCCCCCAGAACAGGGAAGCAGTGCTATAAGAAGTCAAAAAGGGTCGTAAGGGTGAGTGTTGAACCCCCTCTAGCATCTTCCCCCAAATAACCCGCAGATCCCCCCACCCCCAGCACTCTGCATGCTTTCAACCCCTGACCCCAAAGCACCTCCTTCCTCCCCCCCCCCCCCCTCCAAGATTATCACCACTTGCCTCTGAGAGCCATCCCCGATACTCTGCAGGAGTCACGCAGGAGAAGAATGCCTATAACGCTTAGGAGACAGCAAAGACAGGGGGTGGTGAGCCTGACCTCCGAGTCCTCACCCCCTTTGAGGAGCGAGTGCTGGAGCTGTCGGGAGAAGAGGACATCCGGGCTATCAGCAACAGCATGGTCGGGCTGGAGTCGAGAAGTGAGCAGCTGTCAATCCTCCACTCAATTTGAGTCAATTACTCGGGGAGGGGGGGGTGGCATAGGTTTAAGGTGCGAGGGGCAAGGTTTAAAGTAGATGTACGTGGCATGTTTTTTACACAGAGGGTGTCTGGAACTCCCTGCCGAGGTAGGTCATGGAAGCAGATACAATAGTAACTTTTAAGAGACGTTTTGACAAATACATGAATGGAATGGGAATAGAGGGATATGGTCCCCAGAAAGGTAGGGGGTTTTAATTCAGATGGGCAGCATGGTTGGTGCAGGGTTGAAGGGCCAAAGGGCCTGTTTCAATACTGTAATTTTCTTTGTGCTTTGTTCTATGTTCAATGGAGAAATATCAAGCTTCGTGCATCCCAAATTCCTCTCCCTCCCTTGCACTTAACCTTGTGTCCTGTGTTGCAGGAACAGATACGGGGCCATCTGGCATCGCGGCCCCCATGCAGCCCGTGCATCCTGCCCTGACACCTCAGACGAGTGCTCGGAGGATGCGGGTGAAGGGATCTCCAAGGCCGGCACCTTTTTGGTGTCAGCTTCCACCTCACAACTCAGCATCCCAGATACTCTCACATCAGTGGGTCGAGTTAGTGGCGAGTCTTCTGGATCACTCTCTGGTGAGCACGACACATCCAATATTGTACATCGGGTCGAGAAGGGAATGTCCAAAGCCTCTGGCATGCGGAAGCCTGCCAGAGGCGAGGACTCAGCTGGCCCCAGGCTACATGCTGAGCCTCTGAGATCACTTCTCCCTCAGCTGCTGGAGATGCAGCAACAGAGCCAGGGAATACAGGAGGGGTTGACAGCAACACTGGACCGACTGTGAGGCTGTTGGGAGAAGTCCCAAAGCTTTTAGGACCAACTATTGCCTATCTTGCGTGGTTCCCAGGCCAACACTGCAAAGATGGCGTCCATGGTGGAAAGCCTGGAGCAGGGAATGCCCACCAGGAGTGGTAGGCTCCAAGCGATGACCGAGTTACAGCAGGCCACAGTGGAGGCCCAGAGGGCTGTGGCTAAGCCACAGTGGGCCACAGCTGAGGAACTCAACAGGCTTCTTGAGGTTCTGCGGTCCATGGCTGAGAGGTTCAAGAGCTTGCATGAGACCCAGCGGGACAGCTGGTCCCAGGCTACATGCTGGGCCTCTGAGATCACTTCTGCTACAGAGCAGGCTATGGCCCTTGAGAACGTGGCCCACTCACAGAGGGCCATGGCTGAGGGGCTGCAGAGCATGGCCCAGTCTCAGGGGACACTTGCTGCTGCCATTGACAGGTGGCCCCCGACTTAGGTGGCCATCGCAGAGGGCTCGACCACCATGGTAGAACACAGGTGGTCCTCCGGGACTGACAGAGCCAAGTGACGCCGGAGCTTCTGGAGCTCACTGCAGAGCCACTGCCGTCCCATGGAGTGACCCAATGTCCCACAGGAACCCCGAAGGAGGAGGAAGGACTCAAGCCCATGCCGGGGCCTTCCAGCCAGGAGACTGTGGCTATGGCTACACCTTTTGACTCCCCCCTTCCTGACACCGGGGCATTTCAGGGGCAGCAAGATGAAAAGGGTGTCATGGATACATCCCATACATCCTTGGAAGCTGGCCAGGGCCCTCAAGGTCCAGGCCCTCCAGAGGACATCCACCAAGTGCATCACAGGCCACGGGGCGTGGTAGGCAGCTGGCCCCCTCCACCTCCAATTTACATCCTGGAGAGACACCAAGGTGTCGTGGTAGGCCACATAAGATTAGGAAGTTGTAAATGCACTAAGATGGTGAAGGGCAGCGCGAATTAAATAGATATTTAAGCACTTTAACATTTTCTGTTCACATATTTTTATGTTAGCACTTACTATTTAGACACTTCTTTGTCAACAATAAATGTTTTTTTGTGACTAATTTGTCTTAGATTTGCCACTTACAGGAATCTTCTTCCCTTGAAGGTCACCAGAGGGATCCTTCATGTTGATGTCAGTGGGGGAGACCCTCAACGCTCCATCACTGAGAAAATGAAGGCATTGGTTCCCCAGAACCCAGGAGAGATTCCTTCCCGTCCCCCACCCCAACTGCCCCAGGGCCCTGTATGGGGATTTACTGATCCCTTAAACACTACACAGATGTGGGCCCAAGTGCCAGCGTGCATGCAGAGCCCAAGTAGTATCGGGGCGGCACGGTAGCACAGTGGTTAGCACTGCTGCTTCACAGCTCCAGGGACCTGGGTTCGATTCCCGGCTCGGGTCACTGTCTGTGTGGAGTTTGCACATTCTCCTCGTGTCTGCGTGGGTTTCCTCCGGGTGCTCCGGTTTCCTCCCACAGTCCAAAGATGTGTGGGTTAGGTTGATTGGCCATGATGAAATTGCCCCTTAGTTTCCTGAGATGCGTAGGTTAGAGGGATTAGTGGATAAAATATATAGGGATATGGGGGTAGGGCCTGGGTGGGGTTGTGGTCGGTGCAGACTCAATGGGCCGAATGGCCTCTTTCTGCACTGTAGGATTCTATGATCTAGTAGTCAGACTGGTTTGCACCAGGGCATCATCATAATGGTGCTCAGTCAGTCATCATCACTCTTCTGCCTGCCAAAGAAACTCACTAACAAAGCGTACCCAGGCCCACCACTCTGGTGTTACAATGTTGCAGGAGATAGTAGGACTTTGGGGGGGTGGAATGGAACCCACGTGCAGAAACACAGGCCCCTAGTGAGCAAAGCGCCTGGTGATCAGGGCTTCCCTTGCCTTCCTCGCAGGCTGATCCTTGCTGCCAGCCCTCCAATGCCTGGATAGTGTTGCTCGGCATTGTCCTCCTCTTCTTCCTCCTCGTCCTCCTTCTTCTCCTGCTGGGTGGCCTTCACCCCAGCGATGCCCGGCTGGTCGGCCTCCATGTCCTACTCCTCCTCCAAAAGGTCTCCTCGCTGCTGCGCCAAGTTGTGAAGGGTACAGCACACCACCACAATGTGGGAAGAAATCGGGGGCTATATTGTAGGGCCCCACCAGAGCAGCCCAGGCACCTGAACCACATTTTGAGGAGCCCTAAGCACCTCTCCACTGTTGAGCGGATGGCAATGGGGGCCTCATTATACCGGGTCTCTGCATCAGTCTCAGGCCTCCACACAGGTGTCATCAGCCAAGTCTGAAGCGGGTACCCCATGTTCCCCACGAGCCATCCCTGCACCCTGGACTCCTGCTCAAAGACCTCCAGTATGTCTGAGCTCCTCAATACAAAGCTGTCATGCACGCTGCCGGGGTGTCTGGCGCAGACATGCATGATGTTCACCTTATGGTCACAAACCAATTGCACATTTAGGGAATGGAACCCTTTCTATTCATGAATCTTTGTGGATTCTGAGGGTGACGTGGGTGCAGTCCATAGCCCCCTGCACATTAAGCATCCCCATAATGGCCGTGAATTCTGCAGCCCAGGCTTCCTGCTGGGCCTGGTCCAGGTCAAATTTGATATACTGGCCAGCCCGGGCACACAGGGCACCCATGACCTCCTTCACACAGTTGTGGATGACTGATTGGGAAATGCCACATACAACTGCATTGGGGGTCTGCAAGGACCCGGTGGCATAAGAGTTTAAAGCGGCCATCAATTTCACAGCCACCAAGAGTGGGTGCCCCCCCCCCACCATCTGAACCTGGTGTTTTCCAGACCGATCCTGACTGGGCGAACAAGGTGGCAAAGGCAGGTGTGCTGGTAAATTGGGATGTGCAGCTCACTAACTGCATTGAGATGCATGATGCATGGAAAATCATGTCTCACAAATTTGATTGAATTTTTTGAAGGGGTAATCAAGAAGGTAGATGAGGGCAGTGCAGTTGATGTTATCTGCATGGACTTTAGCAAGGCCTTTGACAAGGTACCGCATGGTAGGTTGTTGCATAAGGTTAAATCTCACAGGATCCAGGGTGAGGTAACTAAATGGATACAAAATGGGCTGGATGACAGAAGCCAGAGAGAGGGTAGTTGTAGAGGGTTGTTTTTCAAACTGGAGGCCTGTGACCAGTCGTGTGCCTCAGGGGTCAGTGCTGGGTTCACTGTTATTTGTCATTTATATTAATGATTTGGATGAGAATATAGGAGGCATGGTTAGTAAGTTTGCATATGACACCAAGATTGGTGGCATAGTGTACAGGGAAGAAGGTTATCTTGGATTGCAACGGGATCTTGAACAATTGGGCCAGTGTGCTGACGAATGGCAGATGGAATTTAATATTGATAAATGCGAGGTGATGCATTTTGGTCAATTGAACCAGGGTAGGACTTACTCAGTTAATGGTAGGGCATTGGGGAGAGTTCCAGAGCAAAGAGATCTAGGGGGTACAGGTTCATCGCTCCTTGTAAGTGGAGTCACAGGTGGACAGAGTGGTGAAGAAGGCATTCAGCATGCTTGGTTTCATTGGTCAGAACATTAAATACAGGAGTTGGGACGTCTTGTTGAAGTTGTACAAGACATTGGTAAGGCCACAGTACTGTGTCCAGTTCTGGTCACCCTATTATAGAAAGGATATTATTAAACTAGAAAGAGTGGAGAAAATATTTACTCGGATGCTACCGAGACTTGATGGTTTGAGTTATAAGGAGAGCTGGGTAGACTGGGACTTTTTTCTCTGGAGCGTAGGAGGCTGAGGGGTGATCAGAGGTCTATGAAATAATGCGGGGCATAGATCAACTAGGTAGTCAATATCTTTTCACAAAGGTAGGGGAGTCTAAAACTAGAGGGCATAGGTTTAAGGTGAGAAGCGAGAGATACAGAAGGGTCCAAAGGGGCAATTTTTTCACACAGAGGATGGTGAGTGTCTGGAACAATATGCCAGAGGTAGTTGTAGAGGCGGGTACAATTTTGTCATTTAAAAAGCATTTAGACAGTTACATGGGTAACATGGATATAGAGGGATATGGGCTAAATGTGGGCAATTGGGACTAACTTAGGGGTTTAAAAAAAAGGGTGGCATGGAGAAGTTGGGCCAAAGGGCCTGTTTCCATGCTGTAAACCTCTATGATTCTATACAAAAAACATTTAAATTGACATAGCGCCTGTTTTTGGCGGGTTCCCAATCATGTCAATTTTTTTCCCTTGGTAATGTGGGAACTTGAGCATATCGCGCTATTTGCCTCACGCCTGACTTTACCACTTTTTCGTGTCCGAAAACGGGTACAACACGATAGTAAAATTCCACCCATATTACCTTCATGTTAGTAAATTAGTAAAAGTGCATTGAGGTTTGTAGGCTTATTTTTGTAGTCCTTGGTGACCCTGGCAGTTATAAATATTCGTTTTGGTATTTGCACAGCTATTTTAATGTATTTGCTGGGTCGTTATGTTGTTGGTGGCCCCTCTAATGTTCACTCCAAGTTTCGCACCTTATGCAGAGTAAATTCAGCGGAACATTTTTTTCTTATCTCATGGGTCATTGCTGTCATTTGTTGTCCACCCTTAATTGCCCTTGAGAAGCTGGTGGTGAGCCATCTTCTTATGCTAGTGCAGTCCAGTGTCCATCAGCTAGAGGTACACTCACAATGTTTTTAGGGAGGGAGTTTCAGGATTTTAATCCAATGACAGTGAAGGAATGGTGATATATTTCCATGTCAGGATGCTGTGTGGTTTGCAGGTGTTGGTCATAGAGTCATAGAGATAAACAGCACAGAAAAAGGCCCTTCAGCCCATTGCTGGTGGTGTTCCATACACCTGCTGGCCTTGTCCTTCTAAGTGGCAGAGGTTGCAGGTTTGGAAGGCACTGTTGAAGGCTTTGCAAGTTGCTGCAATGTGTCTGTAGATGGTATACACTGCTGCCACAATGCATTGGTCCTGGAGGAAGTGAACATTTAAGATGATGCAAGGGATATTAATGAAGTGAGCTACTTTGTCCTGAATCATATCAAGCTGCTTAACTGTTGGAACTGCATTCTTCCTGGTAAGTGGGGGATTTTCCGTACATTCCGAACTCGTGCCTTGTAGAAGCTGGTCAAGCTGAGTCAGGAGGTGAATTAGTCACTGCAGAATTCCGAGGCTCTGATTTATTCTTGTAACCACAGTATTTGGCTATTCGAGTTGAGCTTCTATTCAATGGTAAGCCCCAGGATGTTGAAGATAGCAGATTTTGTGATTGTAATGGCACTGGATGCCAAGAGGAGATGATTAGATTCTCTTTTTTGGAGATGGTCTTTGCCTGGCATTTATGTGCTGCAAAAGTTACTTGGCACTTGTCAGTGCAAGTCTGAATGCTGTCTAAGTCTTGTTCTTTCTTAGCATGAACTGCTGAGGAGTTGTGAATGATTCTGAACATTGTGCAATCATCAGCAAATATCCCCACTTGTGACTTATGAGGGTCAGAAGATCATTGATAAAGATAGTTGTGCCTATGACACCAACCTAAGGAATTCCTGCAGCAATGTCCTGGGAGTGTTATTTTGCTCTGGGTGCTTGGGAGTTAAGGTAAGTGTGGGAAATTAGGAAGGTGGAGGAAGGAGTATTGCTGTGACTCTTTTTTTATTGTGTCCACAATGGGGCAGTGGATCAATTGCAGCCCAAGGCAGGAGAAGTGAACATATCTGTGTGATATCATAGACTGCTAGGTGAGTCTTTCTCTCTTCCACCTTCCTGACTTTGGGAGTGAAGGCTAGGTAGGGAAACAAAAATTGCAGAAAGCAAAGATTAATGGTATAAGTAAAAAAAAATTAAGCATGGGTTGTGTTAGAACATAGAACATAGAACAGTACAGCACAGTACAGGCCCTTTGGCCCTCGATGTTGTGCCGAGCTTTGTCCGAAACCAAGATCAAGCTATCCCACTCCCTATCATTCTGGTGTGCTCCATGTGCCTATCCAATAACCGCTTGAAAGTTCCTAAAGTGTCCGATTCCACTATCACTGCAGGCAGTCCATTCCACACCCCAACCACTCTCTGAGTAAAGAACATACCTCGGACATCCCTCCTATATCTCCCACCATGAACCTTATAGTTATGCCCCCTAGTAACAGCTACATTCACCCGAGGAAATAGTCTCTGAAAGTGCAGTCTATCTATCCCCCTCATCATCTTATAAACCTCTATTAAGTCGCCTCTCATCCTCCTCCACTCTAAAGAGGAAAGCCCTAGCTCCCTCAACCTTTCCTCATAAGATCTACCCTCCAAACCAGGCAGCATTCCGGTAAATCTCCTCTGCACTCTCTCCAATGCTTCCACATCCTTCTTATAGTGAGGTGACCAGAACTGCACACAATATTGCAAATGTGGTCTCACCAAGGTCCTGTACAGTTGCAGCATAACCCCATGGCTCTTAAACTCAAACCACCTGTTAATAAACGCTAACACATTATAGGCCTTCTTCACGGCTCTATCCACTTGAGTGGCAACCTTCAGAGATCTGTGGATATGAACCCCAAGATCTCTCTGTTCCTCCACGTTCCTCAGAACCCTGCCGTTGACCCTGTAATCCGCATTCAAATTTATCCTCCCAAAATGAATAACCTCGCACTTATCAGTGTTAAAATCCATCTGCCATTTTTTGACCCAGCTCTGCATCCTATCAATGTCTCTTTGCAGCCTACAACAGCCCTCCACCTCATCCACTACTCCACCAATCTTGGTGTCATCGGCAAATTTACTGACCCATCCTTCAGCCCCCTCCTCCAAGTCATTGATAGAAATCACAAATAGCAGAGGATCCAGCACTGATCCCTGTGGTACACCGCTGGTAACTGGTCTCCAGTCTGAAAATTTTCCATCCACCACCACCTTCTGTCTTCTATGAGATAGCCAGTTACTTATCCAATCAGCCAAATTTCCTTCTATCCCACACCTCCTTACTTCATGAGCCGACCATGGGGAACCTGATCAAACGCCTTACTAAAATCCATGCACACGACATCAACTGCTCTACCTTCATTAACACACTTAGTTACCTCCTCAAAGAATTCAATCAAATTTGTGAGGCAAGACTTACCCTTCACAAATCCGTGCTGACTATCACGGATTAAGCTGCATCTTTACAAATTTTCATAAATCCTATCCCTCAGGACCTTTTCCATTAACTTACTGACCACCGAAGTAAGACTAACCGGCCTATAATTACCAGGGTCATTCCTATTTCCTTTCTTGAACAGAGGAACAACATTCGCCATTCTCCAGTCCTCTGGCACTATCCCCATGTAAGAAGTTTAACAACACCATTTATTAGCGGATAAAATATGTGGGGGTAGGGCCTGGGTGGGATTGTGGTCGGTGCAGACTCGATGGGCCGAATGGCCTCCTTCTGCACTGTAGGGTTTCTATGATTCTATGATTTACCAGGTTAAAGTCCAACAGGTTTATTTGGTAGCAAAAGCCACACAAGCTTTTGCTACCAAATAAACCTGTTGGACTTTAACCTGGTGTTGTGAAACTTCTTACTGTGTTTACCCCAGTCCAACGCCGGCATCTCCACATCATGACTATCCCCATGGACAGTGAGGACCCAAAGATCAAAGCCAAAGGCTCTGCAATCTCATCCCTTGCCTCCCAAAGAATCCTAGGATATATCCCATCTGACCCAGGGGACTTATCGACCCTCAGGTTTTTCAAAATTGCTAATACACCTTCCCTCAGAACATCTACCTCCTCCAACCTATCAGCCTGTATCTCACACTCATCCTCAAAAACATGGCCCCTCTCCTTGGTGAACACTGAAGAAAAGTATTCATTCGTCGCCTCTCCTATCTCTTCTGACTCCATGCACAAGTTCCCACTACTATCCTTGACCGGCCCCAACCTCACCCTGGTCATTCTTTTATTTCTCACATAGGAGTAAAAAGCCTTGGGGTTTTCCTTGATCCGACCTGCCAAGGACTTCTCATGCCCCCTCCTAGCTCTCTTGAGCCCTTTTTTTTAGCTCATTCCTTGCTACCTTGTAACCCTCAAGCGACCCAACTGAACCTTGTTTTCTCATCCTTACATACGCTTCCTTTTTTCTCTTGACAAGACATTCAACCTCTTTTGTGAACCATGGTTCCCTCACTCGGCCATTTCCTCCCTGCCTGACAGGACACGCAGTATTTGTTCCTTGAACAAGCTCCACTTTTCATTTGTGTCTTTCCCTGACAGTTTCTGTTCCCATCTTATGCTCCCTAATTCTTGCCTAATCGCATCATAATTACCCCTTCCCCAATTATAAACCTTGCCCTGCCGTACGGCCCTATCCCTCTCCATTGCAAAAATGAAAGACACCGAATTATGGTCACTATCTCCAAAGTGCTCTCCCACAACCAAATCTAACACTTGACCCGGTTCATTACCCAGTACCAAGTCCAATGTGGCTCCACCTCTTGTCGGCTTATCCACATATTGTGTCAGGAAACCCTCCTGCACACACTGTACAAAAACTGCCCCATCCCAACTATTCGACCTATAAAGGTTCCAATCAATGTTTGGAAAGTTAAGTCACCCATGACAACTACCCTGTGACCTCCACACCTATCCATAATCTGCTTTGCAATTTCTTCCTCCACATCTCTATTACTATTTGGGGGCCTATAGAAAACCCCCAACAACGTGACCGCTCCTTTCCTATTTCTAACTTCAGCCCATATTACCTCAGTAGGCAGATCCCCTTCGAACTGCCTTTCAGCAGCCGTTAAACTATCCTTGATTAACAATGCTACTCCTCAACCTCTTTTACCAGCTTCCCTACTTTTACTGAAACATCTATACCCCGGAACTTCCAACAACCATTCCTGTCCCTGTTCTAACCATGTCTCCGTAATGGCCACAACATCGTAGTCCCAAGTACCGATCCATGCTCTAAGTTCACCTACCTTATTCCGGATGCTCCTTGCATTGAAGTAGACACACTTCAACCCACCTTCCTGTCTGCCGGTACACTCCTGCGACCTTGATACCTTCCTCAGTACCTCACTGCACTCAACACTGGCTTCTGGACTACAGCTCGTTTTCCCATCCCCCTGACAAATTAGTTTAAACCCCCCCGAAGAGCCGTCGCAAATTTCCCTCGCAGGATATTGGTGCCCCTCTGGTTCAGGTGCAAACCGTCCTGTTTGTACAGGTCGCACCTCCCCCAGAATGTGCTCCAATTATCCATGTAACTGAAACCCACCCTCCTATACCATCCCTGCAGCCACATGTTTATCTGCACTCTCTCCCTGTTCCTCAGCTCGCTAGCACGTGGCACCGGCAACAAACCAGAGATGACAACATGGTTTGTCTTGGCTCTCAGCTTCCACCCTAGCTCCCTAAATTCCCGTTTTAAACCCTTCTCTTACCTATGCCGTTGGTACCGATGTGTACCACGACTTGTGACTGTTCCCCCTCCCCCTTAAGCATCCTGAAAACATGGTCCGAGACGTCACCGACCCTGGCACCCGGGAGGAAACATACCATCCGTGAGTCTCTTTCGTTGCCACAGAACCTCCTATCTGTCCCTCTAACTGTCGAGTCCCCAATAACTATTGCTCTCCTGCTCTCCCCCCTTCCCTTCTGAGCCACAGGGACGGACTCATTGCTGGAGATCCGGTCACCATGGCTTACCACTGGTAGGCCCCCCCCCCCCAACAGGATCCAAAGTGGATTTGTTGCCGAGGGGAACGACCACAGGGTTTGACACTGACTGCTTTCTCCCAGCCCCTCTCACTGTCACCCATCTATCTTCATTCTTCAGAGTAACTACATCCCTGAAGCTTCTATCTATGACCACCTCTGCCTCCCGAATGATCCTGAGTTCACCCAGCTCCAGCTCCAGATCCCTAACACGGTCTTCAAGGAGCTGGAATTGGGTGCACTTCCTGCAGGTGTACTCAGCCGGGACACTACTGGTGTCCCTCACCTCAAACATCCCACAGGAGGAACATTGCACTGCCTGCACTGACATCCCTGCTAACTTCCCTTAATAAGAAACGAAAGAGAGAAAAAAAAAGCTTACCTGCTCTCATTCCGAGTCCTTTTTTTTTAAGGTTAGAGGAGGGGGAGGGTGGGAGACTCTAAAATGAGATTAAACCCAAACAACTGAGATTAAACACAAACAAACTGAGATTAAATCCAAACAAACTGAGATTAAACCCAAACAACTGAGATTAAACCCAAACAAACATGTGTTGGGGAAAGAAAAGATCCTATTAGATTAGAGAAGATTTTAAACCATGAGGTATTTAAGACACTGACAGAACCAGCAGCATTGAGTTAAATGACTCTAAATCAGACTTATAAGCTAACAAGAGAATAGGTTATACAAACATGTGAATACAGTAAGAAATTTAAACAAGTGATTGTGATTTAAACGCGTATTTTGATATTTTGTATGTATTAAATGTATTTTATAAAAGTAATTGTGCACTTTAGCCAAGAGCAGATTGCTGCCTGGAATCATGGTGTAGGGATATGCAGACCACATTCTTAGGAAACAATGAAACATAAGAACATAAGAAATAGGAGCAGGAGTAGGCCATCTAGCCCCTCGAGCCTGCCCCGCCATTCAATGAGATCATGGCTGATCTGAAGTGGATCAGTTCCACTTAGCCGCCTGATCCCTATAACCCCTAATTCCCTTACCAATCAGGAATCCATCTATCCGTGATTTAAACATATTCAAAGAAGTAGCCTCCACCACTTCAGTGGGCAGAGAATTCCAGAGATTCACCACCCTCTGGGAGAAGAAGTTCCTCCTCAACTCTGTCCTAAACTGACCCACCTTTATTTTGAGGCTGTGCCCTCTAGTTCTAGCTTCCTTTCTAAGTGGAAAGAATCTCTCCACCTCTATCCTATCCAGCCCCTTCATTATCTTATAGGTCTCTATAAGATCCCCCCTCAGCCTTCTAAATTCCAACAAGTAGAAACCCAATCTGCTCAGTCTCTCCTCACAATCAACACCCCTCATCTCTGGTATCAACCTGGTGAACCTTCTCTGCACTCCCTCCAAGGCCAATATATCCTTCTGCAAATAAGGGGACCAATACTGCACACAGTATTCCAGCTGCGGCCTCACCAATGCCCTGTACAGATGCAGCAAGACATCTCTGCTTTTATATTCTATCCCCCTTGCGATATAGGCCAACATCCCATTTGCCTTCTTGATCACCTGTTGCACCTGCAGACTGGGTTTTTGCGTCTCATGCACAAGGACCCCCAGGTCTCTTTGCACAGTAGCATGTTGTAATTTTTTTCCATTTAGATAATAATCCAATTTGCTATTATTTCCTCCAAAGTGAATAACCTTGCATTTGTCAACGTTATACTCCATCTGCCAGATCCTCGCCCACTCACTCAGCCTGTCCAAATCTCTCTGCAGACCTTCTACGCCCTCCACACGATTCACTTTTCCACTTATCTTTGTGTCATCTGCAAACTTTGTTACCCTACACTCAGTCCCCTCCTCCAGATCTTCTACATAAATGGTAAATAGTTGAGGCCCCAGTACCGATCCCTGCGGCACGCCACTAGTTACCATCTGCCAACCAGAAAAGCACCCATTTATTCCGACTCTCTGCTTCCTGTCGGATAGCCAATCCCCAATCCACGCTAACACCCTACCCCCAACTCCGTGTGACCCAATCTTCTTCAGCAACCTTTTGTGAGGCACCTTATTAAACGCCTTTTGGAAATCCAAAAACACCGCATCCACAGGTTCCCCTCCGTCAACCGCACTAGTCACATCTTCATAAAAATCCAACAAGTTCGTCAAGCACGACTTTCCCCTCATGAATCCATGCTGCGTCTGCTTAATCGAACCATTCTTATCCAGATGGCCTGCTATTTCTGCTTTAATGATGGATTCCAGCATTTTTCCAACTACAGACGTTAAGCTAACCGGCCTGTAGTTACCCGCCTTTTGTCTATTTCCTTTTTTAAACAGCAGCGTAACATTAGCCGTTTTCCAATCCGCCGGCATTACCCCAGA
This sequence comes from Mustelus asterias, assembly GCF_964213995.1. NCBI lineage: Eukaryota > Metazoa > Chordata > Chondrichthyes > Carcharhiniformes > Triakidae > Mustelus > Mustelus asterias. The sequence goes on along the minus strand of NC_135810.1, from coordinate 36,105,208 downwards.
ATCCAACGAATTTTGATAAATAACCACTAACGCATCCGCTATTACCGCTGACATTTCTTTCAGTACCCTGGGATGCATTCCATCCGGGCCCGGGGACTTGTCCACCTTCAGTCCCGTTAGTCTACCAAGCACTGCCTCCCTGGTAACATTAATTGTATTGAGTACCTCTCCTCCTACCAACCCTCTATCGTTAATATTCGGTAAACTATTTGTGTCTTCCACCATGAAGACCGACACAAAAAACTTATTTAAAGTTTCAGCCATTTCCTCATTTCCCACTATTAAATCCCCCCTCTCATCCTCCAAGGGTCCAACATTCACTCCTGCCACTCTATTCCTTTTTATATATTTGTAAAACCTTTTACTATCATTTTTTATATTTAGAGCTAGCCTCGCTTCATAACCTATCTTTCCTTTCTTTATCGCTTTCTTAGTCGTTCTTTGTTGTTTCTTAAAGTTTTCCCAATCTTCCGATTCTCCACTATTTTTGGCCACTCTGTATGCATCGGTCTTTAATTTAATACTCTCCTTAATTTCCTTCGCTATCCACGGCTGGTTATCCCTTTTCTTACAGTCCTCCTTTATTACCGGAATATATTGTTGCTGAGTACTGAAAAGGATCTCCTTAAAAATCCTCCACTGTTCCTCAGCTGTCCTACCTACCAGTCTGCTCTCCCAGTCCACCTTAGCCAATTCAGCCCTCATCCTATCGTACTTCCCTCTGTTCAAACAGAGGACACTGGTATGGGACCCTACTTTCTCCTCTTCCATTTGTACCAGAAATTCGACCATATTGTGATCACTTGACCCAAGAGGGTCCTTCACAAGAACATCCTTAATTCTACCTACCTTGTTACACATTACCAGATCTAAGATAACTCGTTCCCTCGTCGGTTCTGTAACATACTGTTCAAGGTAACTATCCCGACAGCATTCTAAGAACTCTTCTGCCATCCCACCCCTTCCAACTTGAGTCAGCCAATCAATATGCAGGTTGAAGTCCCCCATGATTATTGCCGTTCCGTTTTTGCACGCATCCATTATTTGCTTGTTTATAGCCCTCCCCACCTCAACATTATTATTTGGGGGCCTATAGACCACGCCTACTAGTGTCTTTCTCCCCCTACTATTCCTTATCTCTACCCATAACAATTCCACGTTTTGTTCCTTAGAACCTATGTCATCCCTCACTACTACCCTGATATTATCTTTTATTAACATAGCTACCCCACCACCTTTTCCTTCCTGTCTATTCTTCCTAAATGCCTGATACCCCTGGATATTCATCTCCCAGTCCTGGTCTCCCTGCAGCCACGTTTCTGTAATGGCCACTAGATCATACCCATTAGTGCTGATTTGCACCATCAACTCATTAACTTTGTTCCGAATGCTTCGTGCATTCAGGCAAAGTGTCCTTATTCCAGCTTTTATCTGGACACGATTTGATGAAACCTCAGAATGTGCAAGTTCTTATCAATAAGAATTGCTAGCAGTAAGGTTCTCAGGGCTGCTTATGAATATTATCCAGAAAAGACTATGCCTTCTCAGATGTGAGAATGTGCATTAGTCTAATTTGGCTGGTGATGTGGGGGAAACTGGTGGGAATATTAACTTTGGCCTCAGCGTCTGGGGTTACTAAGCAATACAGGAAGTTGAGTCAGCAATAGGGGGAGGAAGCATCTAGATCCCAGGGACCAATGAAATCCCATCATATCAGAGGGTAAAATGCAATTGGCTAAAGTATGTGAAAGGTGCTATTAATGACTTAAGTGCATTGAAGATGATTGATTCAAAGCTAATGAAAGGCAGGAGAATTTGATGAGAAAAATGTATAATTGATCTATCCTAAACTATATACATCAGAGTTTATTGGAAATGTCAGGCTGTTCTTTGTCTGGAGGGGCTAAGGACTCTTTGAGAATCTCTTCCTGTGATTTACTGGTTAAATAAAAGATATGTCTTTAAACTGGGACACTGGCTTTCGTGAGTCTTTATATTGGCTGAAGTTTCAGCGATACCTGGTCTCTTGGCAACAGGTAGGGAATTGTCTGATTTATTCCATTTTTAAAATGTCTTTTAGGTTTTTAAACATAAAAGGGTTTAGTCATGGCAGGTGAGCACAAAGCCGTGATTTGGTCCTCTTGTGGGAGGCCGGGAACATTTCCAGTGATCTGGCCCAGCATGTTTGCTGAAAGTATGTCCAGCTCTAGATCCTGGAAGCTCATGTTTCTGAGCTGGAACAGTATTTGGGACACTGGAGCATCCGCAGTCTCAAAGCATTGTGAATAGCCCATTTAGAGAGGTGGTCACAGCGCAGCTGAAAGAACCTGAGGAAGAAAGGGAATGAGTGACCACTCGGCAGTCCAAGAGAAACAGGCAAGTAGTTCAGGAGTCCCTTGGGGGTCTCGCTCGCAAATTGGTATTCAATTTTGGAGGCTAGTTCCTCAAGGTGTGCAAGTTCTTCCAAGCTTCTGGCAACCCAAGCAGCCAGGAGGGGAAGAAGAAAGGAAGGGCAACAATAATAAGGGAACAGATAGGCGCTACTGTGGCCATCAACGTGACTCCAGCATGGTGTGTTGTCTCACTGGTGCTAGAGGCAGCCTGGAGGCAGCCTGGTTTCTTAGAAGAAGGGAGAAAGTAAATCTGTTCAATAACCAGTTTTATTTTGAAGATTCAAGAAGAGTGTGGCTATTTTTGGAACAGGTGTGGCAAAATAAACAGGCAAGTATTGAGCCTGTTTCTTGAGCCCTGAATTGCAATGTCACTGATCGGCTGCAGGGCATCTTGAAGGGGGAGAGTGATAAGGCAGAGATCACAGTACCAATGATATATGTAGAAAGAGGGATGAGATCTCCTCTTTGCCCTCTTGTGACCTGCGACCGCTTCTCCATCGCAGGGGCTCGATGCTGTTGATGAGTGTGAGAGACCGGATGGCTCCTCTACCCTGTGGGGCCAAGTGGAAACCCTGGGATGAGGTCTTGCACCAAGAATTCAGGGAGCTAGGCAGTAGACTAAAAAGCAGGATCTCTCGTGTTGTAATCTCTGGATTATTCCTAATGCCACATGCAGCGAACACAGAAATAGAAAAGTAGGGCAGATGACTCCATGGCTGAAGGATTGGTGCAGGAGGGAAAATGAGGAGGTGATAGACAGGAGCTATCATCAGGTGGTCACACCAGGGCCACGGGAGGCAGGCAAGTGGGTAACGGCCAGGAGGAGGAAAGCTCGGGTGATAGAGAGCACCCCGGTGGATGTGCCCCTTCACAATAAGTACTCCTGTCTGAGTACTGCTCGGGGGGACAGCCCACCTGGGGGAAGCAGCAGTGGCTGTGTCTCTGGAGCAGAGTCCGGCCCTGTAACTCAGAGGGCTAAGGAAAGGAGGAGGAAGGCAATATTAACCGAGTCTCAACAGTAAGGGGGCCGGACAGGCGTTTTTGCGGAGGCAGACGGGAGTCTCGGATGATGGTCTGCCTCCCTGGTGCCGGGATCCGAGATGTCTCTGGTCGCATCCCAGAAATCCTGAGGGGAGAGGAGCCAGAGGTCGTGGTATATATTGGTACCGCTGACATAGGTAGGAAGAGGGAAGGGGTCATGAAAAGAGAATACAGGGAGTTAGGTAGACAGTTGGGAAGGAGGAACGCAAAGGTAGTAATCTCAGGATTGCTGCCTGTGCCACGGGAAAGTGAGAGCAGGAATGGAGTGAGGTGGAGGATGAATGCGTGGCTGAGGGACTGGAGCAGGGGGCAGGGATTCAGGTTCCTGGATCATTGGGACCTCTTTAGGGGCAGGTGTGACCTGTATAAAAAAGACGGGTGGCACTTGAATCCCGGGGGACCAATATCCTGGCAGGAAGGTTGGCTAAGGCTACTGGAGAGACTTTAAACGAGAAAGGTTAGGGGGAGGGAATCGAGATGAGGTGACTGGGAGCGAGGAGGGTAGCCCACAAATAGAGAGGGATTGTAGACAGCGTAAGAGGGAGAATAGATGGGTGATGGAGAAGGGGAGAGCTCAGACCAATGGTTTGAGATGTGTCTATTTTAACGCCAGGAGTGTAGTAAATAAAGTGGATGAGCTTAGAGTGTGGATCAATGCTTGGAAGTGTGATGTGGTGGCCATTACGGAGAAGTGGGGACAGGGACAGGACTGGATACTTCAGGTGCCGGGTTTCAGAAAGGACAGAGAGGGAGGCAGAAGAGGGGGGGAGTGGCACTGCTGATCAGGGATAGTGTCACAGCTGTAGAGAAGGTGGATGCTGTGGAGGGGTTGTCTACGGAGTCTCTGTGGGTGGAAGTTCGGAGCGGGAAGGGGTCGATAACTTTGCTGGGTGTTTTCTACAGGCCGCCCAATAGTAACAGGGCTGTTGAGGAGCAGATAGGGAAACAGATCCTGGAAAGATGTAGGAATAACAGGGTTGTCGTGATGGGAGACTTTAATTTCCCAAACATCGATTGGAATATCCCTAGGGTAAGGGGTTTGGATGGGGAGGAGTTTGTGAGGTGTGTTCAGGAGGGTTTCCTGACACAGCATGTGGATAAACCTACAAGAGGAGAGGCTGTACTCGATCTGGTACTGGCTAATGAGCCTGGACAGGTGTCGGTTGGATCTCTCAGTGGGGGAGCATCTTGGGGCTAGTGATCATAACTCTATCTCCTTTACGCTAACATTGGAAAGAGATAGGATCAGGCAAGCTAGGAAAGTGTTTATCTGGAGTAAGGGGAAATATGAAGCCATCAGGCAGATTAGGGCGTAAATTGGAAGGAGATATTCTCGAGGGAAAGTACCGAAGTAAGGTGGCAGATTTTCAAGGAATGTTTGTCTGGAGTTCTGCATGACAACGTTCTGATGAGACAGGGAGGTTTTGGTAGGTTACGGGAACCGTGGTGCACGAAAGCTGTACTGAACCTAGTCAAAAGGAAAAAGAAAGCGTACAAAAGGTTCAGAGAGCTCGGCAATGATGGAGATCTAGATGAGTATACGGCTTGTAGGAAGGGACTTAAGAAGGAAATTAGGAGAGCCAGAAGGGGTCACAAGAAGGCCTTGGCAGGTAAGATTTAGGAGAACCCTAAGGCATTCTATAAATATGTGAAGAGTAAAAGGATGAGATGTGAAGGAATAGGACCTATAAAATGTGAAGGTGAGAAAGTCTGTACGGAACCAGAAGAAATAGCAGAGGTGCTTAATGAACACTTTACCTCTGTATTCATGGTGGAAAAAGACCTGGGTGGTTGTACTACAGGATTGCGGCAGACTGAGAAGATTGAGTTTGTCGATGTTAAGAAAGAGGATGTGTTGGAAATTTTGAATAGCATCAAGATAGATAAGTCACCGGGACCGGATGGGATGTACCCCAGGTTACTGTGGGGGGCGAGGGAAGAGATTGCAGAGCCTCTGACGATTATCTTTGCGTCATTGATGGAGACGGGAGAGGTTCCGGAGGATTGCGGATGTGGTTCCTATATTCAAGAAAGGGAATAGGGATAGCCCAGGAAATTACCGACCGGTGAGTCTAACCTCAGTGGTTGATAAGTTGATGGAGAAGATCCTAAGGGACAGGATTTATGAACATTTAGAGAAGTTTAGTATACTCAAAAGTAGTCAGCACGGCTTTGTCAAAGGCAAATCGTGCCTTACGAGCCTGGTGGAGTTAACAAAGAACAATACAGCACAGGAACAGGCCCTTCGGCCCTCCAAGCCCGTGCCGCTCCCTGGTCCAAACTAGACCATTCTTTTGTATCCCTCCATTCCCACTCCGTTCATGTGGCTATCTAGATAAGTCTTAAACGTTCCCAGTGTGTCCGCCTCCACCACCTTGCCTGGCAGCGCATTCCAGGCCCCCACCACCCTCTGTGTAAAATATGTCCTTCTGATATCTGTGTTAAACCTCCCCCCCCTTCACCTTGAACCTATGACCCCTCGTGAACGTTACCACCGACCTGGGGAAAAGCTTCCCACCGTTCACCCTATCTATGCCTTTCAAAATGTTATACACCTCTATTAGGTCACCCCTCATCCTCCGTCTTTCCAGGGAGAACAACCCCAGTTTACCCAATCTCTCCTCATAACTAAGCCCCTCCATACCAGGTAACATCCTGGTAAACCTCCTCTGTACTCTCTCCAAAGCCTCTAAAGTGGCGACCAGAACTAGAACATAGAACATAGAAGAACATAGAACATTACAGCGCAGAACAGGCCCTTCGGCCCACGATGTTGCACCGACCAGTTAAAAAAAAAACTGTGACCCTCCAACCTAAACCAATTTCTTTTCGTCCATGAACCTATCTACGGATCTCTTAAACGCCCCCAAACTAGGCGCATTTACTACTGATGCTGGCAGGGCATTCCAATCCCTCACCACCCTCTGGGTAAAGAACCTACCCCTGACATCGGTTCTATAACTACCCCCCCTCAATTTAAAGCCATGCCCCCTCGTGCTGGATTTCTCCATCAGAGGAAAAAGGCTATCACTATCCACCCTATCTAAACCTCTAATCATCTTATATGTTTCAATAAGATCCCCTCTTAGCCGCCGCCTTTCCAGCGAAAACAATCCCAAATCCCTCAGCCTCTCCTCATAGGATCTCCCCTCCATACCAGGCAACATCCTGGTAAACCTCCTCTGCACCCTCTCCAAAGCCTCCACATCCTTCCTGTAATGTGGGGACCAGAACTGCACACAGTACTCCAAGTGCGGCCGCACCAGAGTTGTGTACAGTTGCAACATAACGCTACGACTCCTAAATTCAATCCCCCTACCAATAAACGCCAAGACACCATATGCCTTCTTAACAACCTTATCTACTTGATTCCCAACTTTCAGGGATCTATGCACACATACACCTAGATCCCTCTGCTCCTCCACACTATTCAAAGTCCTCCCGTTAGCCCTATACTCAACACATCTGTTATTCCTACCAAAGTGAATTACCTCACACTTCTCCGCATTAAACTCCATCCGCCACCTCTCGGCCCAACTTTGCAACCTGTCTAAGTCTTCCTGCAAACTACGACACCCTTCCTCACTGTCTACCACACCACCGACTTTGGTGTCATCAGCAAATTTGCTAATCCACCCAACTATACCCTCATCCAGATCATTAATAAATATTACAAACAGCAGTGGCCCCAAAACAGATCCCTGAGGTACACCACTTGTAACCGCACTCCATGATGAATATTTACTATCAACCACCACCCTCTGTTTCCTATCCGCTAGCCAATTCCTGATCCAATTTCCTAGATCACCCCCAATCCCATACATCTGCATTTTCTGCAGAAGCCTACCATGGTGAACCTTATCAAACGCCTTACTAAAATCCATATATACCACGTCCACTGCCTTGCCCCCATCCACCTCCTTGGTCACTTTCTCAAAAAACTCAATAAGGTTAGTAAGGCACGACCTACCTGCCACAAAACCATGCTGACTATCACCTATCAATTCATTACTCTCCAAATAACTATAAATCCTATCCCTTATAATTTTTTCCAACATCTTGCCGACAACAGAAGTGAGACTCACCGGTCTATAATTCCCGGGGAAGTCTCTGTTCCCCTTCTTAAACAATGGGACAACATTCGCTAACCTCCAATCTTCTGGTACTATACCAGAGGCCAACGACGACCTGAAGATCAGAGCCAGAGGCTCTGCAATCACTTCTCTTGCCTCCCAGAGAATCCTTGGATAAATCCCATCCGGACCAGGGGATTTATCTATTTTCAGACCCTCCAGAATATCCTGCACATCCTCCTTATCAACTGTAATACTGTCTATTCTACTCCCTTGCAACCCAGTGTCCTCCTCAGCTATATTCATGTCCCCTTGCGTGAACACCGAAGAGAAATATTGGTTCAATGCTTCACCAATCTCCTCCGGTTCCACACATAACTTCCCTCTGCCATCTATAACTGGCCCTAAACTTGCCCTAACCAACCTTCTGTTCTTGACATACCTATAGAACGCCTTAGGATTCTCTTTAACCCTATCCGCCAAAGTCTTCTCATGTCCCCTTTTAGCCCTTCTAAGCTCGCTCTTCAACTCCCTCTTAGCCAATCTAAAGCTTTCTAGTGCACTACCCGAGTGCTCACGTCTCATCCGAACATAAGCCTCCTTTTTCTTTTTAACCAACAAAGAAACTTTTTTGGTGCATCACGGTTCCCTAGCCCTACCAATTCCTCCTTGCCTGACAGGGACATACCTATCACAGACTCGCAGTAGCTGCTCCTTGAAAAAACTCCACATGTCGGACGTTCCCAGTCCCTGTAATCTCCTAGTCCAACCTATGTTTCCTAATTCTCTCCTAATAGCCTCATAATTACCCTTCCCCCAGCTAAAACCATTGGCCCGAGGTTCATGCCTATCCCTTTCCATCACTAAGGTGAACGTAACCGAATTGTGGTCACTATCACCAAAATGCACACCAACTTCCAAGTCTAGCACCTGGTCTGGCTCATTTCCCAGCACCAGATCCAATATAGCCTCACCTCTAGTTGGCCTGTCTACATACTGAGTCAAAAAACCTTCCTGCACGCTTTGAACAAAAACTGACCCCTCTAACGAGCTAGAGCTATAACAATTCCAGTCAATATTAGTCAAGTTAAAATCCCCCATAACAATTGCCCTATTACTTTCACTCCTAAGCAGGATTGACTCCGCAATCCTTTCCTCAACCTCTCTAGAACTTTTAGGAGGTCTATAAAAGACTCCCAACAGGGTGACCTCTCCTCTCCTATTTCTAATCTCCGCCCATACTACCTCAACAGATAAGTCCTCATCAAACCTCCTCTCTGACACTGTGATACAATCTCTGACCAATAATGCTACCCCTCCCCCTCTTCTACCTCCTTCCCTACTTCGACTAAAACATTTGAACCCCGGGACCTGCAGCATCCATTCCTGCCCCTGCTCTATCCATGTCTCTGAAATAGCCACAACATCGAAGTCCCAGGTACTGATCCACGCTGCAAGTTCACCCACTTTATTGCGAATACTCCTGGCATTGAAGTATACACATTTCAAACCCTGCTCCACCCCATCCATGCATCCCTCACTTTCAGCCCCACTACTCAGGATCCCTCCCCCCCCCCGAATCAGTTTAAACCTCCCTGCATGGCCTTAGCAAATTTACCCCCCAGGATATTGGTCCCTTTCTGATTAAGGTGTAGACCATCCTTCTCATAGAGGTCACACCTTCCCCAGTACGAGCCCCAATTGCTTAAGTACCTGAACCCCTCCCTCCTGCACCATCCCCTCAGCCATGAATTCAAACCCTCCCTCTCCCTATTCCTCTCTAAACTATCCCGTGGTACAGGCAAGAGTCCAGAGATAACCACTCTGTCAGTCTTGGCCTTTAGTTTCCACCCCAACTCCATAAATCCCTGCCTAATATCCCCTTCCCCTATCCTCCCTATGTCGTGTGTCCCCACATGTACAATAACTTGTGGTTTATCTCCCTCCCCCCTAAGAGTCCTGAATACCCTGTCAGACACATCCCGGACCCCAGCCCCTGGTAGGCAACACACCAACCCTGAGTCCCTACCTTTAGTTCCGACCCTCCTATCTGTCCCCTTAATTGTGGAGTCCCCAATCACAAGGCCCAGTCTTTTACAGCCCCTAACCACCTGAGCTTTCTCACTCGGCTCACCCCCAGAGATCTGCTCTCTATGCTCAGTTGATTCCTCCTCAACTGTAGCCTCCAGCACCGAAAACCTATTATGGAGGGGAACCGCCCCAGGGGATTGTCTTCCCGATTGCTTCTTACCCCTCCTCCTGGCATTGACCCAAGCCTCATTTCTAGGAGTTACTATTTCTCTATAACTCCTATCAACTTCCACCTCCGCCTCCCGAATTATGCGGAGTTCCTCTACCTCCCCCTCCAGCTCCTTTACACGCTCCTCCAGAAGCTGCAATCTAATGCACTTCTTACAACTAAAATCTCCTGAAACACTACTGGATTTCCTCACCACATACATCCCACAGGAGATGCAGCATACTGCCTGAACTGCCATCCCTGAAGCCATTACCAGCAAGAAAAAAAGAAAACAAAAAAAAACTTCCCCAACTGTCACTCTCCACTGCAGCCCGAGCAGCACTCCCTCACTGAGACACCAACTGTCACTCTCTACTGCAGCCCGAGCAGCACTCCCACACTGAGACACCAACTGTCACTCTCCACTGCAGCCCGAGCAGCACTCCCTCACTGAGACACCAACTGTCACACTCTACTGCAGCCCGAGCAGCACTCCCTCACTGAGACACCAACTGTCACTCTCCACTGCAGCCCGAGCAGCACTCCCTCACTGAGACACCAACTGTCACTCTCCACTGCAGCCCGAGCAGCACTCCCTCACTGAGACACCAACTGTCACACTCTACTGCAGCCCGAGCAGCACTCCCTCACAGAACTGGACGCAGTATTCCAAATGCGGCCGAACCAACGTTCTATACATCTGCAACATCAGACCCCAGTTCGTTGAAAATGTGACTAAACACGTTGACGAAGGAAAAGCGGTAGATGTGGTTTACATGGACTTCAGCAAGGTGTTCGATAAGGTCCACCATGCAAGACTTCTCGAGAAAGTGAGAGGGCATGGGATCCAAGGGGCTGTTGCCTTGTGGATCCAGAACGGGCTTGCCTGCAGAAGGCAGAGAGTGGTTGTAGATGGGTCTGAATGGAGGTCGGTCACCAGTGGAGTGCCCCAGGGAATTGTTCTGGGACCCTTGCTGTTTGTCATTTTCATAAATGACCTGGATGAGGAAGTGAAGGGATGGGTTGGTAAGTTTGCCGACGACACGAAGGTTGGTGGTGTTGTGGATAGTTTGGAGGGATATCAGAAGCTGCAGCATGACATAGATAGGATGCAAGACTGGGCGGAGAAGTGGCAGATGGACTTCAACCCGGATAAATGTTTAGTGGTCCATATTGGCAGGTCAAATGGGATGAAGGAGTATAATATGAAGGGTAAGACTCTTAGCAGTGTAGAGGATCAGAAGGACCTAGGGGTCCGGATCCATAGGACTCTTAAATCGGCCTCGCAGGTGGAGGAGGTGGTTAAGAAGACGTATGGTGTGCTGGCCTTCAGGGAGGGATTGAGTTTAGGAGTCGGGAGATAATGATGCAGCTTTATAAGACCCTCGTCAGACCCCACATAGAGTACTGTGCTCAGTTCTGGTCGCCTCATTACAGGAAGGATGTAGAAATTATTGAAAGGGTGCAGAGAAGATTTACAAGGATGTTGTCTGGATTGGGTGGCATGCCTTATGAGGATAGGTTGAGGGAGCTCGGTCTTTTCTCCTTGGAGAGATGAAGATGAGAGGTGACCTGATAGAGGTGTACAAGTTGTTGAGAGGTATAGATCGGGTGGATTCTCGGAGCCTTTTTCCCAGGTCTGAAATGGCCGCTATCAGAGGACACAGGTTTAAGGTGCTGGGGAGTAGGTACAGAGGAAATGTCAGGGGTAAGTTTTTCACTCAGAGGGTGGTGGGTGAGTGGAATCGGCTGCCGTCAATGGTGGTGGAGGCAAACTCGATAGGGTCTTTTGAGAGACTTCTGGATGAGTACATGGAACTTAATAGGATTGAGGGTTATAGGTAAGCCTATATGTAGGCCTAGGTAGGTAGGGACATGACCGGCGCAACTTGTGGGCCGAAGGGCCTGTTTGTGCTGTAGTTTTTCTATGTTCTATGTTCAATCACTGGGACAATTTCTGGGGAAGGTGGGACCTATACAAGCAGACGGTGTACATCTGAACCAGAGCGGGACTAACATCCTTGTGGGACGTTTTGCTAGTGCTGTTGGGAGGAGTTTAAACCAATTTGGCAGGGGGAGGGGATACAGACTGTGAGCAGAATAAGGGCACAGCATCATACAATAAAACAAACAAGTTAGATGGAGTTCAGCGGTATTAAGTTTCAAGGGAGTAAGGCAAGGTTGGATAGCCTCTACTTTAATTCCAGGAGCATTGCAGGTAAGACAGATGAATTGAGGGTGATGACTGACACATGAAATTGTGTATAGTAGCCATCACAGACATGGTTGAGGGAAGGGCATGACAGGCAACTCAACATCCCAGGATATAAAATCTTCAAGTGAGACGCCCTTCACCCTCCAGGGAAGGGGGTAAAAGAGTAGGAGGCATTGCATTATTCGTTGAGGAGTCAGTTACTGCAGTAAAGAGAGATGATATTTTGGAGGGGGTATCAAATGAAGCTTTGTGGGTAGAGCTTAGGAATATAAAAGGGGCAGCCTCATTGCTAGATCCCCAGATAGTCAGCTGGAAATTGAGCAAATACATGCAGAATTCATGGAGGTGTGTAAAAATAATAACAGTAGGGTAACTATAGTTGGCGATTTTAACTTTCCCAACATCAACTGGAATAGGCAGAGTGTTAAGGGCTTGGATGGAGTGGATTTCTTGAAATGTGTACAGGAGAACGTTTTAGGCCAATAAGCAGAGGATCCAACAAGGGAAGGAACTGTGCTGGACCTAATTCTGGGGAATGAAGCCGGACAGATGGTTTTCGTGATCGTGATCACGACATGGTACAATTTAAGCTTATTATGGACAAAGAAAGAGACAAGTTACAAAAAATGTTTTGGATTGGACGAGCGGAATTTGGTAAAATAAGGTCGAATTTGGCCAAGGTACACTGGGACACCAAAACTGCACGCCATGCTCTAGGTGTGGCCTTACCAGTGCGCTATACAATTGCAGTAAAACATCCTTATTCCTATTCTTAAATCCTCCCATTATGAAAAGCAATATACCATTTGCCTTCTTCACTGCCTGCTGCACCTGCACGCTTACTTTCAGCGACTGATGCATGAGGACATTAAGGTCTCACTGCGTATTCATCTCTCTCAATTTACATTCATTCAAATAATAATCTGCCTTCCTATTATTGCTATCAAAGTGGATAACCTCACATTTATCCACATTTTACTGCATCTGCCCACACACTCAGCCTGTCCAAATCACTGATGCATCTCTGTATCCTCCTCACAGCTCATCCTCCCACCCAACTATGTATCATCTGCAAATTTGAAGAAAATACATTTTGTTCCCTCACCCAAATCATTAATATATAATGTGAACAGTTTGGGTCCTCGCATAGATCTCTGTGGTATGCTACTAGTCACTGCCTACCAATCAGGAAAAGACCAATTTATACCAGTTCTTTTCATCCTATCTGCTAACCAGCTTTCTATCCATCTCAAGACACTACCCACAATCCCATGTGCCTTAAATTCACACTTGCCTTTATCAAGCGAGGCATAGGTTATAAAAGGAAGGAAGTCATGTTAGAGTTGTACAGAATTTTGGTCAGGCTACAGCTAGAGAACTGCTCAGTTCTGGTCATCACATTATAGGTAGGGTGTGATTGCACTGGTGGGGTGCAGAGAATGTTCACCAGGATGATGCCTGGAATGGAACAAAGAACAGTACAGCACAGGAACAGGCCCTTCGGCCCTCCAAGCCTGCGTCGATCATGATGCCTGCCTAAACTAAAACCGTATGCACTTACAGAGTCCGTATCCTTCCATTCTCATCCTATTCATCTATTCGTCTAGATGCCCCTTAAATGCCACTATTGTACCTGCTCCCACCAGCTCCCCGGGCAGCACGTTCCAGACATTCACCACCCTCTAAAAAACTTGCCGCACACATCTCCTCTAAACCTTTCCCCAAGCACCTTAAACCTATGTTCCCCAGCACTTGACTTTTCTACCTTGGAAAGAGCATCTGACTATCCACTCTGTGCATGCCACTCATAATCTTGTAAACCTCCATCAGGTCGCCCCCCTCAACTTCTGTCATTCCAGTGAGAACAAACCAAGTTTATCCAACGTCTCCTCATAGTTAATACCCCCCCAGACCAGGCAACTTCCTGGTAAACCTCTTCTGTACCTTCTCCAAAGCATCCACATCCTTCTGGTAGTGTGGCGATCAGAATGGTAGATAGTATTCCCAATGAGGCCTAACTAAGGTTCTCTACAGTTGCAGCAGGACCTGCCAATTTTTATACTCAATGACCCGACTGATGAAAGCAAGCATGCTGTATGCCTTCTTGACTACCTTATCCACCTGTGTTGCCACTTTCAGTGACCGGTGGACATGTACACCCAGATCTCTCTACCTACAAGGATGAGTGTTGTCCAAGGGCTAAGGTGCTAAATTGGGGGAAGGCTAACGACAGATTAGGCAGGATTTGGAGGCTGTTGTTTGGGAGAAGGTATTTGAGGGTAAATCCACATTTGGCATGTGGGAGTCTTTTAAGGAGCAGTTGATAGGAGTGCAGGACAGGCTCGTGCCTATGAAAAGGAAGGACAGAAAAGGCAAGATTCAGGAACCGTGGATGACCAGGGAAATTGTAAGTCTAGTCAAAAAATAAGGATACATACATGAGGTTCAGGCAATTAAAAACAGATGAAGCATTTGAAGAATATAGGGAAAATAGAAAAGAGCTCAAACAGGGAGTTAGGAGGGCAAGAAGGGGGTCACGAAATAGCCTTGGCAGACAGGATTAAGGAGAATCCCAAGGCATTTTATATATATTAGCAACAAGAGGGTGGCTAAAGAAAGAGTTGATCCACTTAAGGACAAAGGAGGGAAATTATGTGCAGAGCCAAAGGAAGTGGGTGAGGTCCATCATGACTACTTTGCATCAGTATTCACAAAGGAGAGGGACATGTTGATTGATGGTGTCTTGGAGGGGTGTGTAAACCCTTTAGAACAAGTCATCATTACAAGGGAGGAAGTGTTAAGTGAATTAAGAAGCATTAAGGTAGACAAATCCTCAGGGGCCAAATGGCATCTATCCCAGATTACTGAGGGATACAAGAGATGAAATTGCTGGGCCTCTAACAGAAATCTTTGTTTCTTCGTTGGCCACTGGTGAGGTACCAGAGGATTGGAGGATAGCCAATGTTGTCCCGCTATTTAAGGGTAGCAAGGATAACCCAGGTAATTATCAGCCAGTGAGCTTGATGTCAGTAATAGTGAAACTGTTGGAGAAGATTCTTAGAAATAAGATCTATACACATTTGGAACTGAATGGTCTTGTTAGCGACAGACAGCATGGTTTTGTACGTGGGAGGTCATGTCTTACTAATTTAATTGAGTTTTTTGAGGAGGTGACAAAAGTGATTGATGAGTGAAGGGCTGTGGATGTTGTCTACATGGACTTTAGTAAGGTATTTTACAAGGTCCCTCATGGCAGGCTGGAGCAAAAGATTAAATCTCACGGGATATACCGCAGATTGGAGGTTAGCTAATATTACTCCAATATTCAAAAAGGGAAGTAGAGAGGAAACAAGGAATTATAGACCTGTAAGCTTAACATCGGTAGTAAGGAAAATTCTCGAATCCATTATCAACAATCTTATAGCAGAGCATTTAGAAAGCAATGGCAGGATCAGACAGAGTCAGCATGGATTTATGAAGGGGAAATCATGCTTGATAAATCTGTTGGAATTCTTTGAAGATGTAACTAGTAGAGTTGACAAGGGGGAGCCAGTCGATATGGTATATTTGGACTTCCAGAAAACCCCGCATAAGAGATTATTGTGCAAGATTAAAGCGCATGGGATTGGGGGAAGTGTAATGAGATGGATAGAAAACTGGTTGACAGAGAGGAAACAAAGAGGAGGAATTAATGGATGCTTTTCAAATTAGCAGGCAGTAACTAGTGGGGTACCACAGGGATCGATGCTGGGACCCCAGCTATTCACAATATATATTAATGATTTGAATGAGGGAACAAAATATAACATCTCAAAGTTTGCAGCTGATACCTAGTTGGGTGGGAGGGTGAACTGTGACGAGGATGCAGAGATCCTTCAGAATGATCTGGACAGGTTGGGTGAGTGGGCAAATCAATGGCAGATACATTATAATTTGGATAAATGTGAGGTTATTCACTTTGGAAGCAAAAACAAGAAGGCAGATTATTACCTGAATGGCTGTAAATTGGGAGCGGGGAGTGTGCAGCATGACCTGGGTGTCCTTGTGCACCAGTCATTGAAGGTAAGCATGAAGGTGCAACAGGTGGTAAAGAAGGCAAATTGTATGTTAGCCTTCATTGCGAGAGGTTTTGATTACGGGAGCAGGGATGTGTTATTGCAATTATACAGGGCCTTGGTGAGGCCACACCTAGAGTATTGTGTGCAGTTTTGTCTCCTTTTTTGAGGAAGGATGTTCTTGCTCTCGAGGGAGAGCACAAGACTATAAGACCATAAGACATAGGTGCAGAATTAGGCCCTCAGCCCATCGTGTCTGATCCGCCATTCAATCGTGGCTGATATTTTTCTCATCCCCATTTTCCTGCCTTTTCCCCATAACCCCTGATTCCCTTATTAATCAAAAACCTATCGATCTCTGTCTAAAAGACATTCAATGACCTGGCCTCCACAGCCTTCTATGGCAAAGAATTCCACAGATCCACCATCATCTGCTTAAGAAATTCCTCCTCATCTCTGTTTTAAAGGACCTTTAGCCTGAGGTTGTGCTCTCTGGTTCTAGTTTCTCCTACTCGTGGAAACATCCTCTCCACATCCATTCTATCCAAGCCTCGCAGCATCCTGTAAGTTTCAATAAGATCCCCATACATCCTTCTAAACTGCAACAAGTACACACCCAGAGTCCCCAACCGTTCCTCATATGACAAGCTCTTCATTCCAGGGATCATTCACAGTCTGAGGATTCAGGGTAGACTATTTAGGACGGAGGTGAGCAGACATTTCTTTACCCAAAGTGTGCTGAGCCTGTGGAATTCATTACCACAGGAAATAGTTGATGCCAAAACATTGAATGTATTCAAGAAGCAGTTGGATATAGCACTTGGGGCAAATGGGATCAAAGGTTATGGGGAAAAAGCAGGATAAGGCTACTGAGTTGGATGATCAGCCATGATTGTAATGAATGGCAGAGCAGGCTCGAAGGCCCAAATAGTTTCCTCCTGCTCTTATCTTCTATTCTTCTATGTTTCTATGACACGGTCCCCGGAACGGTTGTGGGTTTTAGTTCACATGGGCAGCATGGTTGGCACAGGCTGGGAGGTCGAAGCTGTAATTTTCTTTGTTCTTTGTTCAAAGAGATGATGTGAGAAAGCTCTGGCTGGTAAAAGTAGTGAAAATCACAAGATATTCCATAAGTATATCAATGGGAAGAGGATAACCAAAGAAAGAGTGGGGCTAATTGGAGAAATTTATAGTAGGTTAGAGAAATTTAAAATAATAATGGATTTCAGACACTAATAAAACTACCAGCATTGATTATGAGGAGAGACTGAGCAGATTGGGTTTCTACTCGTTGGAATTTAGAAGGCTGAGGGGGGATCTTATAGAGACCTATAAGATAATGAAGGGGCTGGATAGGGTAGAGATGGAGAGATTCTTTCCACTTAGAAAGGAAGCTAGAACTAGAGGGCACAGCCTCAAAATAAAGGGGGGTCAGTTTAGGACAGAGTTGAGGAGAAACTTCTTCTCTCAGAGGGTGGTGACTCTCTGGAATTCTCTGCCCACTGAAGTGGTGGAGGCTACCTCGTTGAATATGTTTAAATCACGGATAGATGGATTCCTGATCGGTAAGGGAATTAGGGGTTATAGGGATCAGGCGGGTAAGTGGAACTGATCCACTTCAGATCAGCCATGATCTTATTGAATGGCGGGGCAGGCTCGAGGAGCGAGATGGCCTACTCATATAGAACATATAGAACAGTACAGCACAGAACAGGCCCTTCGGCCCACGATGTTGTGCCGAGCTTTATCTGTAACCAAGATCAAGCTATCCCCCTCCCTATCATCCTGGTGTGCTCCATGTGCCTATCCAATAACCGCTTAAATGTTCCTAAAGTGTCTGACTCCACTATCACTGCAGGCAGTCCATTCCACACCCCAACCACTCTCTGCGTAAAGAACCTACCTCTGATATCCTTCCTATATCTCCCACCACGAACCCTATAGTTATGCCCCCTTGTAATAGCTCCATCCACCCGAGGAAATAGTCTTTGAACGTTCACTCTATCTATCCCCTTCATCATTTTATAAACCTCTATTAAGTTTCCCCTCAGCCTCCTCCGCTCCAGAGAGAACAGCCCTAGCTCCCTCAACCTTTCCTCATAAGACCTACCCTCCAAACCAGGCAGCATCCTGGTAAATCTCCTCTGCACTCTTTCCAGCACTTCCACATCCTTCTTATAGTGAGGTGACCAGAACTGCACACAATATTCCAAGTGTGGTCTCACCAAGGTCCTGTACAGTTGCAGCATAACCCCACGGCTCTTAAACTCCAACCCCCTGTTAATAAAAGCTAACACACTATAGGCCTTCTTCACAGCTCTATCCACTTGAGTGGCAACCTTTAGAGATCTGTGGATATGGACCCCAAGATCTCTCTGTTCCTCCACAGTCTTCAGAACCCTACCTTTGACTCTGTAATCCACATTTAAATTAGTCCTACCAAAATGAATCACCTCACATTTATACTCCTGCTCCTATTTCTTATGTTCTTATGTTCTTTGTACAGACCAATGAGTCTCACATCAGTGGTAGGGTAACTATAGGAAAGAATTCTGAAGGAGAGAGCATCTATCTTCACTTGGAGAAGCAAAGCTTGATCAAGGATAGTCAGCAGGGCTTCGTCAGAGGGAAGTCATGCCTACAAAGTTTGATTGAATTTTTTGAGGGGGTGACTAGGTATGCAGATGGGAGGGTAGTGCTGTTGATGTAGTTTATATGGATTTCAGCAAAGCCTTTGACAAGGTCCCACATGGGAGACTTATAAAGAAGGGATACAGGATAATTTGTTAAAATGGATTCAAAATTAGCTCAGTTGTAGAGGGCAGTGACAGAAGACTGCTTTAGTGATTGGAACACAGTAAGAAGTCTAACAACACCAGGTTAAAGTCCAACAGGTTTATTTGGTAGCAAAAGCCACTAGCTTTCGGAGCGCTGCCCCTTCGTCAGGTGAGTGGGAGTTCTGTTCACAAACAGGGCATATAAAGACACAAACTCAATTTACAAAATAATGATTGGAATGCGAGTCTTTACAGCTAATCAAGTCTAAAAGGTACAGACAATGTGAGTGGAGAGAGGGTTAAGCACAGGTTAAAGAGATATGTATTGTCTCCAGACAGGACAGTTAGTGAGACTTTGCAAGTCCAGGCAAGTCGTGGGGGGTACAGATAGTGTGACATGAACCCAAGATCCCGGTTGAGGCCGTCTTCATGTGTGCGGAACTTGGCTATCAGTCTCTGCTCAGCGACTCTGCGCTGTCGTGTGTCATGAAGGCCACCTTGGAGAACGCTTACCCGAAGATCAGAGGCCGAATGCCCATGACCGCTGAAGTGTTCCCCAACAGGAAGAGAACACTCTTGCCTGGTGATTGTCGAGCGGTGTTCATTCATCCGTTGTCGTAGCGTCTGCATGGTTTCCCCAATGTACCATGCCTTGGGACATCCTTTCCTGCAGCGTATCAGGTAGACAACGTTGGCCGAGTTGCAAGAGTATGTACCCTGTACCTGGTGGATGGTGTTCTCACGTAAGATGATGGCATCCATGTCGATGATCCAGCACGTCTTGCAGAGGTTGCTGTGGCAGGGTTGTGTGGTGTCGTGGTCACTGTTCTCCTGAAGGCTGGGTAGTTTGCTGCAGACATTGGCCTGTTTGAGGTTGTGCGGTTGTTTGAAGGCAAGAAGTGGGGGTGTGGGGATGGCCTTGGCGAGATGTTCGTCTTCATCAATGACATGTTGAAGGCTCTGGAGAAGATGTTGTAGCTTCTCCGCTCCGGGGAAGTACTGGATGACGAAGGGTTACTCTGTCCTTCGTGTCCCGTGTTTGTCTTCTGAGGAGGTCGGTGCAGTTTTTCGCTGTGGCACGTCGGAACTGTCGATCGATGAGTCGAGCGCCATATCCTGTTCTTATGAGGGCATCTTTCAGCGTCTGGTGCGATCCTCCTCATCCGAGCAGATCCTGTGTATACACACAGCAAGGGTCCCAGAACAATTCCCTGGGGCACTCCACTGGTGACCGACCTCCATTCAGACCCATCTACAACCACTCTCTGCCTTCTGCAGGCAAGCCCGTTCTGGATCCACAAGGCAACAGCCCCTTGGATCCCATGCCCTCTCACTTTCTCGAGAAGTCTTGCATGGTGGACCTTATCGAACACCTTGCTGAAGTCCATGTAAACCACATCTACCGCTTTTCCTTCGTCAACGTGTTTAGTCACATTTTCAACGAACTGGGGTCTGATGTTGCAGATGTATAGAACGTTGGTTCGGCCGCATTTGGAATACTGCGTCCAGTTCTGGTCGCCACTTTAGAGGCTTTGGAGAGAGTACAGAGGAGGTTTACCAGGATGTTACCTGGTATGGAGGGGCTTAGTTATGAGGAGAGATTGGGTAAACTGGGGTTGTTCTCCCTGGAAAGACGGAGGATGAGGGGTGACCTAATAGAGGTGTATAACATTTTGAAAGGCATAGATAGGGTGAACGGTGGGAAGCTTTTCCCCAGGTCGGTGGTAACGTTCACGAGGGGTCATAGGTTCAAGGTGAAGGGGGGGGAGGTTTAACACAGATATCAGAAGGACATATTTTACACAGAGGGTGGTGGGGGCCTGGAATGCGCTGCCAGGCAAGGTGGTGGAGGCGGACACACTGGGAACGTTTAAGACTTATCGAGACAGCCATATGAACGGAGTGGGAATGGAGGGATACAAAAGAATGGTCTAGTTTGGACCAGGGAGCGGCGCGGGCTTGGAGGGCCGAAGGGCCTGTTCCTGTGCTGTATTGTTCTTTGTTCTTTTGTTCCATGATGAGTCTGATGGTGGGATGGAACTTGTTGATGTCATCATATAGTTGTTTCAGTGATTGTTCACCATGAGTCCAAAGGAAGAAAATGTCATCGATGTATCTAGTGTATAGCATCGGTTGAAGGTCCTGTGCAGTGAAGAGGTCTTGTTCGAACCTGTGCATGAAGATGTTGGCATATTGGTGGTGGAGGCAAACTCAATAGGTTCTTTTAAGAGACTCCTGGATGAGTACATGGGACTTAATAGGATGGAGGGTTATAGGTAGGCCTAAAAGGTAGGGATATGTTCGGCACAACTTGTTGGGCTGAAGGGCCTGTTTTGTGCTGTAGATTTTCTATGTTTCTTTGTTTCTATTGAGATGCGAATTTGGTCCCCATGGCTGTTCCGTGTGTCTGGATGAAGAACTGGTTGTTGAAGGTGAAGACATTGTGGTCCAGGATGAAGTAGATGGGTTGTAAAATTGCATCTGGAAACTGGCAGTTGTCAGCGTTGAGTTCTGAGGCAGTTGCAGCAATGCCATCGTCGTGGGGGATGCTGGTGTAGAGTGCCGAGACATCCATTGTGACGAGGAGC
Organism: Mustelus asterias; assembly: GCF_964213995.1. Classification (NCBI taxonomy): domain Eukaryota; kingdom Metazoa; phylum Chordata; class Chondrichthyes; order Carcharhiniformes; family Triakidae; genus Mustelus; species Mustelus asterias. The sequence continues at coordinate 36,083,827 of NC_135810.1, read as the reverse complement.
GCTCCTGGTTCAATTGCTCCATGTGTGCTGAGTTTCTGTAGGAAGTCCATAGTGTCGCGACAAAAGCTGGAGGTTCTTTGTACAATGGGTTTCAGGATGCCCTCGACATAGCCGGAGAGGTTCTCGCACAGGGTCCCATTGCCCGATACGATGGGACGGCCAGGTGTGTTTGCCTTGTGTATCTTCGGGAGGCAATAGAGATCTCCAACGTGGGGAGTACATGAGATGAGAGCACGGAGGGTGCTCTGAAGGTCCGGATCAAAGGTCTTGATCAGAGTGTTGAGTTGACGGGTGTGTTCTTTGGTCGGATCTGCGCGTAACTGTCTGTAGTGTTCCCCGTTGTTCAGTTGTCGGTGCACTTCTTTGCAGTAATCCGTTCTGTTCAGTGTGACGATGGCCCCTCCTTTGTCTGCTGGTTTGATGACAATGTTGCGGTTGGTCTTGAGAGCGCGGATGGCGTTGCGTTGTGCTTGGGTGATGTTCGGGGCTGTCTTGTGAGTGCGGCTGATGAATTTGGTGTTGACGCACCTGCTGTTGGCTTGGGCATACATGTCAAGTCGAGGGCAGCGGCCTTCCGGAGGAGTCCAATTCGACTTTCCTCTTCGGATGCACTGCGGATCTCTCTGTCAGCTGTTCCGGTCCATTGGCTGTCTCATTGTGTTCGCTGTTGGCCTCTTGGGGTTTGTGGAAGAATTCCTGCAGCCTCATTCGCCTGATTAATTCCTCTGTATCTGCTGCGAGACTGATGGGGTCTATTTTGGTGGTGGGGCAGAAATTGAGCCCTCAGCTGAGAACTTCGATTTCATCTGGTTGAAGTGTGTAGTCCGACAAGTTGACAATGGACTTCCCTGCAGTGGTACTGTTTTCTACTGTGGTACCGGGGGAGGTTTGGATGCTGCTGGAGGTGATGCCGAGTTTCTCAAGTTTGGAATGATTGGAAGCCAGTGTCCAGTGGCACACTACAGGGATCTGTGTGGGGTTCCATATTATTCCGCATTTATATCAGCAACATAGATGACTATGTGTGGAGTTTAGTAAGTTTGGGGATGACACAATGATTGGCCAGATGGTTACCAGTGGGGTTGAGTGTCTTGAGCTAAAAGGGATGGTCAAATGAGCAGTTAAGTGGCAGATGGAATTTGAGCCTGAAAAGTGTTAGGTGATACACTTTGAAAGGAGAAATTTGACAAGGAAGTATTCAATGAACGGCATGACATTAGGAAGTTATATGGAACAAAGGGTGTGTTTATCCTTAGATTTCTGTAAGCAGAAGGGCATGTTAGTAGGGTGGTGAAAAACACATATGGACCAGGCACTACCCGCAATCCCATGTGCTTTAACTTTACACTTGCCTTTATTAATCGAGGCATAGATTACAAAAGCATGGAAGTCATGTTGGAGTTGTATACAACTTTGGTGAGGCCCCAGCTCGAGTACTGTATGCAGTTCGGGATGCCACATTATCGGAAGGATGTGATTGCACTGTCGGAGGTGCAGAGGATATTCGCCAGGATGCTGCCTGGAATGGAACATTTAAGTTAAGAGTTAAGCGGGTGGCATGGTGGCACAATGGTTAACACTGCTGCCTCACAGTGCCAGGGACCTGGGTTCAATTCCTGGCTTGGGTCACTGTCTGTGTGGAGTTTGCATGTTCTCTCCATGTCTGCATGGGTTTCCTCCGGGTGCTCCGGTTTCCTCCCACAGTCCAAATATGGGTGGGTTAGGTAGATTGGCCATGCTATATTTCCCCTTAGTGTCGGGGGGGGTTAGCCAGGGTAAATGCATGGGGTTATAGAGATAGGGCCTGGATGGGATTGTGGTTGGTGCAGACTTGATGGGCTGAATGGCCTCCTTCTGCACTGTAGGATTCTATGATTCTATGAAGAGATGTTGGAGCAGAGAAGACTGAGGGGCGAGCAAGATCGAGGGGCATGGACAGGAACGATAGGGAGCAGTTGTTCTCCATATTTGAAGGGTCAGTCATGAGGGGACACAAGTTCAAAGTGATGGCAGGAGGTTTAGGGGGGATGTGAGAAAAAAATTTTCCCAGAGGGTGGTGACGTTCTGGAATTTGCTGCCTGGGATGGTGGTAGAGACGAGCTGCCTCACATTATATGAAAGTACCTGGAAGAGAACTTGGTATGTCATTACATTCAAGGCTGTGGGCCAAGTGCCCCTAAATGGAATTAGGTGGGAGGTCAGGTGTTCCTCACATGTCAGTGCAGACTCAATGGGCCGAAGGACCTTTTTGCAATGTATAATTCTATGATTCTATGGCAGAGATCATTGACCTCTAACAGTCACAACCATCTTCCTTTGTGCTCGATATGACTCTAACGGGGGGGCGAGTTCCCCCCATGATTCCCATTTACTCTGATTTTGCTCGGGTTTCTTCATGCCACGCTGTTCAAATTCTGTCTTGATGTGCAGGGCAGTCGGCTTCACCTGACATCTTGAGTTTAGCTCTTTTGTGCATATTTGTACGAAGGCTGTAATGAGATCAGGAGGAAAATGGCGCTGGAAGAACCCAAACTGCGCATCAGCGAGTCGGTTATTACTGTGAATGTGCCACTAGATGGCTCCTTCCATCACTTGGCGGATGATAAAGACGAGATAGATCAGGTAATAATTGGTTGGATTGGATTTGTCCTGATTTTGTGTGTCAGATATGCCTGATCATTTTCCATATTGGCAATATTTTAGCTGTACTGAACCAGTTTGGCTGGAGGTGCAGCAAGTCCTCGAATGCGATCCTTCAATATGATTGTTGGTGGCACGCTAGCACAGTGGTCAGCACTGCTGCCTTACAACACCATGGACTGGGTTCAATATAAGACCTTAACTTAACTTTGCGTGACTGGCAAGTACCCAGGCAGATATTGGCCTTTATCTGTGTGCTGGTCTCAGTCGTCCTCTGCATAGTCTGGTCCTTTGGTCTGGTCTGACACTCTGGCTCTGGTCTTCCTTCCTTCTCGGGTGTGGTGGCTCTCCTCGTGCTGGTCGTCGTTGGTGATGTTCACTGTTGTAGCTCGTTCGTGGGGTGAGAGAGAGAGAGCGAAAGAAAGAGAGAGAGCGAAAGAAAGAGAGAGAGAGCGAAAGAAAGAAAGAGAGAGATTCCTGGTTGCGCAGCACCCTTTATACCCTGTTGGTTTTTGCGCCCCTTTTGGCCATTGCCAATCAATCGATCAGGACTTGATCACCCTGATCGATAAGAGTCCAATCAGGTGCTGCCACACCAATCTCTAGGTGTGTCCCCAATGGCCATGTCTGCAGGTGGTGGGGGCACATAGGTCACATACCTCCCTCCCAAATAAGGGGTCACGGTGCCCTTATGTCTGGTAAATACCCAGTGTGACCAGAAAGTCTCTTTGATCCTGGAGATGAAACATATCCTGTGGATTCACATGTCGGGGTTGCAGCCTGTTTGTCTCTGTCTTTAAACTGCAGCCTGTCATTTTAGTTCTTGCCCAATTGTCCCAGAGTGCTTTACAAATCGCCATTTTAGATGGTCCGTTTGGCCTCACCGGCCAACCCGGACTGAAGGTCTGGTCCAACCACACTGGACCTTAGGTCTGGTTTGACAAGCCCGGATCTTAATTCCTGTTTGACCACCCCGGACAACCCCAGACCTTAGACCCAGTCTGACCAGCTTAGACCAGAGGTCCGGTCTGACCACTTCAGACCTTATGTCTGTTCTGACCACCCCAGAGCTTATGTCTGATCCAGCCACCCCGGACATTAGTTCTGATCTGACTACCTTAGACTTTAGGTCCGTTCTGACCACACTGGACATCGAGACCGATCTGACCATCCCGGACCTCTGGTCCTGTCCGACCACCCACAACCTTAGGTCTAGTGCAACAACCCAGGACATTAGGTTCAGTCCGACCAACGTGGACCATAGTTCCCTCCGACCATCACAGACCTTAGGTCCAGCCTGACCACCCCAGAACTTAGGTCCAGTCCAACCACCCCAGACCTTATTTCCCTCCAACCACCCCTGAGGTTAGGTCCGGTCCAACCACCCTGGACCAAGTTCTGGTCTGACCTCCCTGGGCCTTTAGTCCTGTCCAACTACTGTGGATCTTAGTTCCAGACTACCACCCAGATCCTTCGGTCCCATATGACCACTATGGAGCTTCATTCTGGTGCAAACCCCCTGGAGCTTTGGTCTGGTCCAACCACCCTGGACCTTAGTTCCCTCCAGTCACCCCAGACCTTATGTCCGGTCCCACATCCCCGACCTTAAGTCCAGCCAGACCCCACCAGATGTTAGGTCCGGTCCAACCATCCAGACTTTAGTTCTCTCCAACCTTCTTGGACCTTAAGCCCTGTCCGACCGCTGCAGATCTTAGTTCCAGACTTCCACCCCAGTCGTGAGGTCCTGTCCGAACAGCCCGGAGCTTAGGTGCAATCCAACCACTCCCAAGCTTAAGTCCGGTCTGACCACACCGGATATTAGATCTGATCCGATCACCCCAGACCAAGTTCAGATCCGACCTATGGCGGCACGGTAGCACAGTGGTTAGCACTGCTGCTTCACAGCTCCAGGGACCTGGGTTCGATTCCCGGCTTGGGTCACTGTCTGTGTGGAGTTTGCACATTCTCCTCGTGTCTGCGTGGGTTTCCTCCGTGCTCCGGTTTCCTCCCACTGTCCAAAGATGTGCGGGTTAGGTTGATTGGCCATGCTAAAATTGCCCCTTAGTGTCCTGGGATGCGTAGATTAGAGGGATTAGTGGGTAAAATATGTAGGGATATGGGGGTAGGGCCTGGGTGGGATTGTGGTCGGTGCAGACACGATGGGCCGAATGGCCTCTTTCTGTACTGTAGGGTTTCTATGATTTCTATGATTTCTATCTGGGCCTTATGTCCTATCTGACCACAGCGGATCTTAGTTCCATACTACCACCCCGGACTTTAGTCCTCTCTGACCAACCCAGACCTTCAATCCAGTCCGGACACCCCGGACGTTAGGTCCGCTCCAACCATCCGAGAACTTAATTCCCTCCGACAACCTCTGAGCCAAGTTCTGGTCCGATCTTCCTGGGCCTTATGTCTGTCTGACCTCCACAGATCTTAGTTCCAGACTACCACCCAAGTCCATCGGTCCCGTATGACCACCCCAGAGCTTAGTCCCAGTCCGAACACCTGGGAGCTTAGGTCCAGTCCAGCCACCCTGGACCTTAGTGCCCTCCGGCCACACAGACCTATGACCAGTCAGACATCCCTGGACCTTAGGTCCAGTCTGACCACCTCAGGCGTTAGGTCCGGTGCAAACACCCCAAACCTTAGGTCCCTCCGACCTTCTTGGGCTTTATGTCCTCTCTGACCCACCGTGGATCTTAGTTCCACACTACCACCTCTGTCCTTAGGTCCCATCCAAACACCCTGGAACTTAGTTCCGGTCTGAACAACCCGGAGCTTAGGTGTGATCCGACCACCCTGGACATCCCCTGGACCCTAGGTCCAGTCTGATAACCCACAACATTAGCTCCGGTCCAACTACACTGGACCTTAGGTCCTGTCTGACCACCCTGGACATTAGATAGGTTCTGACCACCCCAGACCTTAGGTCAGGTCCAACCTCCCTGGGCCTTAGGTACGGTACGACCACCCCAGAACTTAGATACAGTCCGACCACTCCAGACCATAGTTCCTTCTAACCACCCTGGATCTTATATCTGGTCCGACTGCTCTGAACCTTAGGTCCAGCCTGACCACCCCGGACCTTTGATCCAGTCCATCCACCCCAGACCTTGGGTCTGACCATCCCTGAGCTTAGGTCTGGTCTGACCACCCCGGACATTAGGTCCAGACCAAACACCACGGACCTTAGTTACCTCTGACCATCATGGACATTACATCTGGTCTGACTACCCTGGATGTTAGGTCATTTTGGCCAGCCCGGACTTGGGTCCGGTCCAACCATCCCAGACCTTAGTTCCCTCCGACTACCTCAGACCATAGGTCAGCTCGATCACCCCTGAACGTAGGTCTGGTCTGATCACCCCAGACCAAGTTCCGGTCAGACGTCTCGGGGCCTTATGTTCCTGTCCGACCACTGCGGATTGTAGGTCCAGACTACTGACCGGGACTTTATGTCCACTCTGACCACCCCAGACCTTCAGTCCGGTCCAGATACTCTGGACATTAGGTCCGGTCCAACCACCCTGGACGTTCGTTCCCTCCGATCACCAAGGGCAAAATTCCAGTCCAAACTTCCTGGGCCTTATAAGAACATAAGAAATAGGAGCAGGAGTAGGCCATCTAGCCCCTCGAGCCTGCCCCGCCATTCAATAAGATCATGGCTGATCTGACGTGGATCAGTACCACTTACCCGCCTGATCCCCATAACCCTTAATTCCCTTACCGATCAGGAATCCATCCATCCGACCATCCATCCATCCATATGTCCTATCCATCCATCCATATGACCATCCATCCATCCATATGTCCTATCCGACCAGCGCAGATCTTAGTTCCAGACTACCATGCCATTCCTTAGGTCTTGTATGACCACACCAGAGCTTAGTTCCAATCCAAACACCCAGCAGCTTAGGTGCAATCTGACTTTCTAGACCTTAGTTCCGGTCCAAACATCCACAACTTTAGGTCCAGTCAAACCACCCTGCACCTTAGTTCCTTCCGACCACCATGGACCTTAGTCCGGCCTGACCAACTCGGACCTTAGGAATGGTCTGAATACCCCGAACATTAAGTCCATTTTGACCACCCCAGATCTTCAGTCCGGTCCGACCACCCAGGATCTTAGTTCCAGTCTGACAACCCGGTCCGTTGGTCCAGTTCGACCACACCGAACTTAGGTCCGGCCTGACCAGCCTGGAAACTAGGGCCTCTTCGACCACCCTGAACCTTAGGTCCGGTCCGATCACCCTGGACTTTAGGTCTGATCCAACCACCCTGAACCATCGTATCCTCCGACCACCCAGGACCTTAGGTCCGGTCCAACCGCCCCAGCATTAGGTCCAGTGCAACTACACCGGACCTTAGATCCAGTCCAACCACACTTGACCTTAGTTCCCTCCAACCACCATGGACTTTAGGTCTGGTCCAACGTCCTCAGACGTTAGGTCCAATCCAAACACCACAGACCTTAGTTCCCTATGACCACTGCTGAGCTAAGGTTTGGTCTGACCATCTTGGAACAAGTTCCGGTCCAACCTCCGTGGGTCTTATGTCCTGCCTGATCACTGCAGTTCTTATTTCCAGACTACCACCCCAGTCCTTCGGTCCGGTCTGACCACAGCAGCTTGAGGTCCTCTCTGACCACCCTGCCCCTTAGGTCCAGTCAGGCCACCCAGACCTTAATTCCCTCCACCCACCCTGGACTTTATGTCCGGCCCGACCGCCCTGGACCTTAGGTTGAGCCTGACCACCCCTGATATTAGGTCCGTTCCGACCACCAAGGACCTTAGTTCCCTCCGATGATCCTGGAACATATAAAGAAGAATAAAGAACAAAGAAAATTACAGCACAGGAACAGGCCCTTCGGCCCACCAAGCCTGCACCGACCATGCTGCCTGACTTAACTAAATCTCCCTATCCTTCCGGGGACCATATCCCTCCATTCCCATTCTATTCATGTATTTGTCAAGATGCCCCTTAAAAGTCACTATCGTATCTGCTTCCACTACCTCCCCCGGCAGTGAATTCCAGGCACCCATCACCCTCTGTGTAAAAAACCTGCCTCGTACATCTCCTTTAAACCTTGTCCCTCGCACCTTAAACCTATGCCTACTAGTAATTGACTCTTCCACCCTCGGAAAAAGCTTCTGACTATCCACTCTGTCCATGCCTCTCATAATCTTGTAGACTTCTAACATGTCATCCCTCAACCTCCGTTGTTCCAGTGAGAACAAACCAAGTTTCTCCAACCTCTCCTCATAGCTAATGCCCTCCTCCATACCAGGCAACATCCTGGTAAATCTTTTCTGTGCCCTCTCCAAAGCCTGTCCTGTCTGACCGTCCTGGAGCGTAGGTCCAGCCTGACCACTGCTGAGCTTAGGTCCAGTCCGACCAACCTGGACCAGGTTCCGGTCCGAAGTTCTCGGGCTTTATGTACTGTCCGACTACTGCGGATCTTAGTTCCAGACTACCACCCCGGTCCTTAGGTCCCATCCGAACATCCCAGTTCTCAGTTGGTCCAAACACCCCGGAGCTTAGGTGTGATCTGACCACTCCCGAGCTTAGATCCGGTCTGACCGCACCAGGCTTTATGTCCGATCCGACTTTCGCGGACCTTAGGTCTGATCCAACCACCCACAACCATTAGGTCTGGTCCAACCAGTTCAACCATCCCGGACCTTAGTTTCCTTCGACCACCATGGACCTTATGTCCGGTCTAACCACCCCGGATATTAGCACCGGTCTGTCCGGTCCAACCTCCCTGGGCCTTATGTCCTGCCTGACCACCGCGATTCTTCATTCCAGACCACCACTCCAGTCCTTAGGTCCCGAATGACCACATCTTAGTTCCAGTCCGAACACCCCGCAGCTTAGGTGAGATCTGACTTTCCGATCCTTAGGTCCAGTCTGGCCGCACTGGCTTTAGGTCCTCTCTGACCACTCTGCCCCTTAGGTCCGGTCAGACCAACCTGGACCTTAGTTCCTTCTGCCCATCCAGGATCTTATGTCCAGTCCAACCACCCCAGACCTTCAGACCACCACGGACAAAGATCCCGTTTGACCACGCCGGTCCTTAGGCCTGATTAGACAACTCCAGACCTCAGGTCTGGTCTTACCTCCCCAGACCTTAGGTCCTATCCTACCACTCCGGACCTTAGTTCCGGTCTGACTTCCCAGACCTCATGTCTGGTCTGACCACACTGGATCTTCGGTCCTGTTCGACCACCCCAGACCTTAGGTCTGGTTCGACCACCCCAGACCGCATGTCTGGTTTGTCCACTCTGGACCTTTGTTCTGGTCTGATCTCCCGAACCTTAGGTCCATTCTGACCAGCCGAACTTTAGGTCCACTCCGACCACCCTGGACCTTAGGTCCAGTCTGACAACCCCAGACTTTAGGTACGGTCCGACCTCCCATTCCTTAGGTCCAGACCACCAAACTAGACCTTAGGTCTGGTCCGACAACCCACACCTCATGTCTGGTCTGACCACCCCGGATCTGAGATCCGGTCCGACCACACGGACCTTAGGCCCGTCCAAACCACCTTGGTTCTTTGGTCTGGTCTGACCAACCCAGGCCTTTAGTCCGCTTCAACCACCCCGGACCTTAGTCCTCTCTGACAACGCCAGACCATAGGTCCAGTCCGAACAGCCTGAACCTTAAGTCCAATCCATCCACTCTGGAACGTCAGTACGGACCAAACACCCCAGACCTTAGGTTCGGTTCGATCACCTTGGACCTTATGTCTATCATAGAAATCATAGAATCGTAGAAACCCTACAGTGTAGAAGGAGGCCATTCGGCCCATCGAGTCTGCACCGACCACAATCCCATCCAGGCCCTACCCCCACATATTTTACCCGCTAATCCCTCTAACCTACGCATCTCAGGACTCTAAGGGGCAATTTTTAACCTGGCCAATCAACCTAACCCGCACATCTTTGGACTAGTCTAGTCTGACCTCCCGGATCTTAGGTCTGGTCCAAACACTCAGGATCTTATGTCCAGTTCGACCACCCCAGACGTTAGGTCCAGTTCGACCACCCCAGACCACCGGTCCTCTCTGACCACCTCGGAGTATAGGTCCGGTCCGAACATTCTGGACCTTAGTTCCCTCTGACAACCCCAGACCTTAGTTCCAGGCCAACCACCCGGATCTTAGGTCCAATACGACCACCATGGACCTCAGGTCCGGTTCGACCACCGCAGACCTTAGATCGGATTCGACCACCCCGGCCCTTAGGTCCGGTCCGTCCACTCTGGATCCTAGGTCCGGTGTAAACATCCGGTGTTCAACCTCCCCGGTCCTTAGATCTGGTCAGGCCTGCCAGGACCTGAGGTCCGGCCTGAGCACCCCAGACTATAGCTCCTCTCCAAAAACCCTGGACATCAGTTCTGCTCCGACCACCCTGGACTGTTGGTCCTCTCCGACCACCCCAGAACCTAGGTCCAGTCTGACCTGCCTGACCTTCGGTCCACTCCGTCCACCCCAGACCGAAGATCCACTCCGACCATCCCGGTCCTTAGGTCTGAATAGACAACACAGACATCAGGTCTGGTCTTTCCACCCCAGACCTTCGGTCCGCTCCCATCACCCGGACCTTAGTTCCGGTCTGACCTCCTGGACCTTAGGTCCAGTGAGACCGCCCCAGATCTTATGTCTGGTCTGACCACACCAGACCTTAGGTCCTGTTCGACCACCCTGGACCTTGGGTCCTGTCCTGTTCGACCACCCCGGGCCTTAGGTCCTGTTCAACCACCCCGGGCCTTAGGACTGGCTTGAACTCTCAGACATGGCTGGGAACACACGATGCAAGTGTAGAATACAAGGAAAGTCGAAAGAAACTTAAGCAAGGAGTAAGGAGGCCTAAAAGGGGTCACGAAAAAGCATTAGCCAGAGGATTGCTCAGCGACTCTAGCCAAGTTCCGCACACATGAGGACGGCCTAAACCGGGATGTTAGATTTATGCCACATTATCAGTAACCCCCACAGCTTGCCTCCTGGACTTGCAGGCTGTCCTGTCTGGAGACAATACATATCTCTTTAACCTGTGCTTAATGCTCCCTCCATCCACATTGTCTGTATCTTTAAGATCTGGTTGGTTGTAGGGATTCGCATTCTAATCCGTATTCTGTAACTTGATTTTTGTGTCTCTGTGCATTGACGAAGGAGCAGAGCTCTGAAAGCTAATGGTGTTTGCTACCAAATAAACCTGTTGGACTTTAACCTGGTGTTGTTAAAACTCTTATTGTGTTCACCCCAGTCCAACGCCGGCATCTCCACATCATGACTGCAGGGGAGGTCCTAGAGGATTGGAGAATAGCTAATGTTGTTCCTTTGTTTAAGGATAGCAAGAATAATCCAGGTAATTACAGGCCGGTGAGCCTTACATCAGTGGTAGGGAAATTATTGGAGAGGATTCTTCGAGACAGGATTTATCCCTACTTGGAAATAAGTGGACATATTAGTGAGAGGCAACATGGTTTTGTGAAGGGGAGGTCGTATCTCACAAATTTGATCAAGTTTTTTGAGGAAGTGACGAAGATGATTGATGAGGGTAGGGCAGTGGATGTTGTCTACATGGACTTTAATAAGGCCTTTGACAAGGTCCCTCATGGCAGACTGGTGCAGAAGGTGAAATCGCATGGGATCAGAGGTGAGCTGGCAAGGTGGATACAAAACTGGCTCGGTCAAAGAAGACAGAGGGTAGCAGTGGAAGGGTGCATTTCTGAATGGAGAGCTGTGACAAGTGGTGTTCCTCAGGGATCAGCGCTGGGACCTTTGCTGTTTGTAAAATATATAAATGATTTGGAGGAAAATGTAACTGGATTGATTAGTAAGTTTGCGGATGACACAAAGGTTGGTGGATTTGCGGATAGTGATGAGGACCATCAGAGGATACAGCAGGATATAGATCAGTTGGAGACTTGTGCAGAGAGATGGCAGATAGAGTTTAATCCGGACAAATGTGAGGTAATGCATTTTGGAAGGTCTAATACAGATAGGAAATATACAGTAAATGGCAGAACCCTGAAGTGTATTGATAGGCAAAGGGATCTGGGCGTACAGGTACACAGGTCACTGAAAGTGGCAATGCAGGTGGAAAAGGTAGTCAAGAAGGCATACGGCACGCTTGCCTTCATCGGCCGGGGCATTGATTTTAAAAATTGGCAAGTCATGTTGCAGCTTTATAGAATCTTAGTTAGGCCGCACTTGGAATATAGTGTTCAATTCTGGTCGCCACACTACCAGAAGGATGTAGAGGCTTTGGAGAGGGTACAGAAAAGATTTACCAGGATGTTGCCTGGTATGGAGGGCAGTAGCTATTAGGAGAGGTTGGAGAAACTTGGTTTGTTCTCACTGGAGCGACGGAGGTTGAGGGGAGACCTGATAGAAGTCTACAAGATTATGAGAGACATGGACAGAGTGGATAGTCAGAAGCTTTTTCCCAGGGTGGAAGAGTCAATTACTAGGTTTAAGGTGCAAGGGGCAAGTTTTAAAAGAGATGTACGAGGCAGATTTTTTACACAGAGAGTTGGAGCGCTTGGAACTCATTGCCGGGGGAGGTAGTGGAAGTGGATACGGTAGTGACTTTTAAGGAGCGTCTTGACAAGTACATGAATGAGATGGGAATAGAGGGATATGGTCCCCTGAAGGGTCGGGGGTTTTGGTTCAGGGAAGCATGGTCAGTTCAGGCTTGGAGGGCCGAAGGGCCGGTTCCTGTGCTGTAATTTTCTTTGTTCTTAAGACTGTTCGATCACCCAGACCTGAGGTCTGTTCCGACCAGCCGGACCTGAGGACCGTTCTGACCAGCCGAAACTTAGGTCCTCTCCGACCACCTCAGATCTTAGGTCCGGTCCAACCAACCTGGATCTTGGGTCCAGTTCAACCACCTTGGACCTTCGGTCTGGTCCAACCACTACGGACCTTCAATTTGATTTTGATTTGTTTTGAGTTATTACTGTCACTTGTATTAGTTTGAGAAGTATTGTTTCTTGTGTGCTATACGGACAAAGCACACCATTCATTGAGACGGAAACGAGAGGATGCAGAATGTAATGTTACAGTCACAGCTTGGGTGCAGAAGAAAATCAACTTAATGCAAGATAGGTCAATTCAAAAGTATGATGGCAGCAGGGAAGAAGCTGTTCTTGAGTCGGTGGTACGTGACCTCAGACTTTTGTATCTTTTTCCCGACGGAAGAAGGTGGAAGAGAGAATGCCTGGGGTGCGTGGGATCCTTAAATATGCTGGCTGCCTTGTCGAGGCACCGGGAAATGTAGACAGAGTCAATGGATGGGAGGCTGGTTTGCATGGTGGATTGGGCCACATTTACAACCTTTTGTAGTTTTTTGCGGTCTTCGGCAGAGCAGAAGCCACACCAAGCTGTGATACAACCAGAAAAAATGCTTTCTGTGGTGCATCTGTAAAAGTTGGTGAGAATCATAGCTGACATGCCAAATTTGCTTAGCCTTCTGAGAAAGTAGAGGCATTGGTGGGTTTTCTTAACTATAGTGTCGGCATGGACAGGTTGGTTGTTGGTGATCTGGACACGTAAAAACTTGAAGCTCACGACCCTTTCTACTTTGTCCCCACTGATGTAGACAGGGGCATGTTCTCCACTATGCTTCCTGAAGTCAATGACAATCTCCTTTGTTTTGTTGACATTAAGGGAGAGATTACTGTCGCCGCATCAGTTCATCAGATTCTCTATCTCATTCTTGTACTCTGTCTCATCATTGGTTGAGATCCCACCCACTACGGTGGTGTTGTCAGCAAACATGAAAATCGAGTTGGAGGGGAATTTGGCCACACAGTCATAGGTGTATGAGGAGTATAACGGGGTGGAGAACACAGCCTTGTGTGGCACCGGTGCTGAGGATGATCGTAGAGGAGGTGTTGTTGCCTATCCTTACCGATTGTGATCTGTGGGTTAGAAAGTTCAGGATCCAATTGCAAAGGGAGGAGCCGAGGCCCAGGCCACGGAGTTTGGAGATGGATTTCATAGGAATAATGGTGCTGAAGGCTGGGCTGTAGTCAATAAATAGGAGTCGAACATAGGTGTCTTTGTTATCTAGGTATTGCAGGGTAGAGTGCAGGGCCAGGGAGATGGCACCTGCAATGGACCTGTTGCGGCGCTAGATAAACCGTAGTGGATCCAGGCAGTCTGGGAGACTGGATTTGATTCGTGTAAAAAGGAAAGATAGGAAAGGTAGGATTCGAGAGCCATGGATAACCAGGGAAATTGAGGATCTGATCAAAAAGAAAAGAGAGGCGTACGTTAGGTCCAGGCAACTGAAAACAGATGGAGCTCTGGAGGAATACAGAGAGAGTAGGGAAGAACTCAAACGGGGAGTTAGAAGGGCAAAAAGAGGTCATGAAATGTTCTTGGCAGACAGGATTAAGGAGAACCCTAAGGCATTTTATTCATATGTTAGGAACAAAAGAGTTCTCGGGGAAAATGTCGGACCTCTCAGGGACAAAGGAGGGGAATTATGCTTAGAACCCAAGGGAATAGGGGAGATCCTAAATGAATACTTTGCATCGGTATTCACAAAGGAGAGGGACTTGTTGACTGGGAGTGTCTCAGAGGGAGGTGTTGACCCGTTGGAGAGAATCTCCATTACAAGGGAGGAAGTGTGAGGTTTTTTAGGTAACATTAAAACTGACAAATCCCCAGGGCCTGATGGCATCTATCCTCGACTGCTCAGGGAGACAAGAGGTGTAATTGCTGGGTCTCTGACGGAAATCTTTGTCTCTTCATTGGACACAGGTGAGGTCCCTGAGGATTGGAGGATAGCGAATGTGGTACCATTATTTAAGAAGAGTAGTAGGGATAACCCGGGCAATTATAGGCTGGTGAACTTGATGTCCGTGGTAGGGAAGTGGTTGGCGAGGATTCTTAGAGACAGGATGTATGCGCATTTAGAACGGAACAATCTCATTAGTGACAGACAGCATGGTTTTGTAAGAGGGAGGTCGTGCCTTACAAATTTGGTGGAGTTTTTTGAGGAAGTGACAAAAACGGTTGACGAAGGAAGGGCCGTGGATGTCGTCTATATGGATTTCAGTAAGGCATTTGACAAAGTCCCTCATGGCAGGTTGGTTAAGAAGGTTAAAGCTCATGGGATACAAGGAGAGGTGGCTAGATGGGTAGAAAACTGGCTTGGCCATAGGAGACAGAGGTGGTGGTCGAAGGGTCTTTTTCCAGCTGGAGGTCTGTGACCAGTAGTGTTCCGCAGGGCTCTGTACTGGGATCTCTGCTATTTGTGATATATATAAATGATTTGGAAGAAGGTGTAACTGGTGTGATCAGCAAGTTTGCGGATGACACGAAGATGGCTGGACTTGCGGATAGCGATGAACGTTGTCGGGCAATACAGCAGGATATAGATAGGCTGGAAAATTGGGCGGAGAAATGGCAGATGGAATTTAATCCAGATAAATGCGAAGTGATGCATTTTGGAAGAACTAATGTAGGGGGGAGTTATACAATAAATGGCAGAGCCATCAAGAGTATAGAAACACAGAGGGACCTAGGTATGCAAGTCCACAAATCCTTGAAGGTGGCAGCACAGGTGGAGAAGGTGGTGAAATCATCATAGAAACCCTACAGTGCAGAAGAAGGCCATTCGGCCCATCGAGTCTGCACCGACCACAATCCCACCCAGGCCCTACCCCCACATATTTTACCCGCTAATCCCTCTAACCTACGCATCCCAGGACTCTAAGGGGCAATTTTTTTAACCTGGCCAATCAACCTAACCCGCACATCTTTGGACTGTGGGAGGAAACCGGAGCACCCGGAGGAAACCCACGCAGACACGAGGAGAATGTGCAAACTCCACACAGACAGTGACCCGAGCCGGGAATCGAACCCGGGACCCTGGAGCTGTGAAGCAGCAGTGCTAACCACTGTGCCACCGTGAAGTAGGCATATGGTTTGCGTGCCTTTATAGGACGGGGTATAGAGTATAAAAGCTGGAGTCTGATGTTGCGGCTGTATAGAACGCTGGTTCGGCCACATTTGGAGTACTGCGTCCAGTTCTGGTCGCCGCACTACCAGAAGGACGTGGAGGCTTTAGAGAGAGTGCAGAGAAGGTTTACCAGGATGTTGCCTGGTTAGGAGGGTCTTAGCTATGAGGAGAGATTGGGTAAACTGGGCTTGTTCTCCCTGGAAAGACGGAGAATGAGGGGAGACCTAATAGAGGTGTACAAAATCATGAAGGGTATAGATAGGGTGAACAGTGGGAAGCTTTTTCCCAGGTCGGAGGTGACGATCACGAGGGGTCACGGGCTCAAGGTGAGAGGGGCGAGGTATAACTCAGATATCAGAGGGACGTTTTTTACACAGAGAGTGGTGGGGGCCTGCAATGCGCTGCCAAGTAGGGTGGTGGAGGCAGACACGCTGGCATCGTTTGAGACTTATCTGGATAGTCACATGAGCAGTCTGGGAATGGAGGGATACAAATGAATGGTCTAATTGGACCAAGGAGCGGCACAGGCTTGGAGGGCCGAAGGGCCCGTTTCCTGTACTGTACTGTTCTTTGTTCTTGCTATGACTAGCCTTTCGAAGCGCTTCATAATGATGGATGTCAGAGCCACTGGACAATAGTCATTAAGGCACGCTGCTTGGCTTTTTCTTGGTACTGGGATGATAGCCATCTTCTTGAAGCAGTTCGGGACCTTAGATTGTTGTAAGGAGAGGTTGAAGATGTCTGCGAATACCCCCACCAGCTGATCCGCAAAGGATCTGAGTGCTTGTCTGAGTACCACATCCGGGCCAGTCGTTTTCCGTGGCTTGACCTTCGAGAAAGCTGCTCTGATATCTGCAATGGTGACCCCAGATACAGGTTCATCTGAGGCTTTCAGGATGGAGGGCGTGTTCCCTCTGACGTCTTGCTGAAAATGGGCGTAGAATGCATTTAGCTTATCAGGGAGGGGTGCGTTGGAGCTGGCAATTTTACATGCCTTCATCTTGTAGCCTGTTGAGTCTTACAGATCTTGCCATAGTTGGCAGGGGTCTGTGTGGCTAGCCTGGGACTCTACCTTTGTCCGTTACTGTCTTTTGGCATCTTTGATGGATCTCCTTAGATTGTATGTGGCTTTCTTGTGTAGGTCAGGGTCGCCTGACTTGAACACCTCAGACCTAGACTTCAGCAAGCAGTGGATATCCCTGTTCATCCATGGTTTCTTTTTGGGAAACATGCAGATTTGCTTCTTTGGCCCACAGTCTTCTACACATTTACTGATGAAGTCAGTTACTGTAGTGGCATACTCGTTGTACTTGTGGCAGATGAACTTAGAGCTTGGATTAGTACTTCGAACTATGATGTTGTTGCTATCACAGAGACTTGGTTATGGGAAAGACAAGGTTGGCAACTTAACATTCCAGGATACAGATATTTCAGGTGGGATGGGGGGCATGTAAAAGGGAGTTGCACTACTGGCTAAGGAGAATATGATGTGGAGACGCCGGCATTGGACTGGGGTAAGCACAGTAAGAAGTTTCACAACACCAGGTTAAACTTGTTGGGGAATGGTCCAACGGGTTTATTTGGCAGCACTAGCTTTCGGAGCCCCAAGCCCCTTCTTCAGGTGAGAAGGGCACTTAGTCATGGCACTAATCAATTCCAGTCTCCCGGACTGCCTGGATCCACTACGGTTTATCTAGCGCCTCAACAGGTCCGTTGCAGGTGCCATCTCCTTGGCCCTGCACTCTACTCTGGAACACCTAGATAACAAAGACACCTATGTTAGACTCCTATTTATTGACTACAGCCCAGCCTTCAACTGAAGAAGGGGCTTGGGGCTCCGAAAGCTAGTGCTGCCAAATAAACCTGTTGGACTTTAACCTGGTGTTGTGAGACTTCTTACTAAGGAGAATATGACAGCTGTACTGCGGGAGGACACCTCGGAGGGCTCATAGAGCGAGGCAGTGTGGGTAAAGCTCAGGGATGGGAAGGGTGTAGTCACAATGTTGGGGGTTTACTATAGGCCGCCCAACAGCTAGCGGAAGATAGAGGAACAGATATGTAGGCAGATTTTGGCAAGGTGTAAAAGTGGCAGGGTTGTTGTCGTCGGAGATTTTAACTTCCCCTCTATTGACTGGGAGTCACTTAGTGCTTGGGGCATGGATGGGGCAGAGTTTGGAAGGAGCATCCAGGAGGGCTTCTTGAAACAGTATGTGGATAGTCCAACTGAGGAAGGGGCCACACTGGACCTGGTATTGGGGAATGAGCCACGA
Source organism: Mustelus asterias (assembly GCF_964213995.1). NCBI lineage: Eukaryota > Metazoa > Chordata > Chondrichthyes > Carcharhiniformes > Triakidae > Mustelus > Mustelus asterias. Next base: position 36,065,934 of record NC_135810.1, on the reverse strand, counting down.
CCAGGTGGTCGGTGTTTCAATAGGGGAGCAGTTCAGGAACAGTGACCACAGTTCAGTAAGTTTTAAGGTACTGATGGATAAAGATAAGTGTAGTCCTCAAGTTGAAGTGCTAAATTGGGGGAAGGCTAATTACAGCAATATTAGGCAGGAACTGAAGAATGTAGACTGGGGGCAGATGTTTGAGGGCAAATCAACATCTAGCATGTGGGAGGCTTTCAAGTGCAAGTTGATAGGGATTCAGAACCGGCACATTCTTGGAAGGATGATGGATAAGTATGGCAAGTTTTGGGAACCTTTGATGACGAGAGATATTGTGAGCCTAGTCAAAGAGAAAAAGGAAGCATTTGTCAAACCTAGGAGGCTGGGAACACACGAAGCAAATGTGGAATCCATGAAAGTAGAAGAAACTTAAGCAAGGAGTAAGGAGGGCTAAAAGGGGTGATGAAAAGTTATTGGCCAGCAGGATTAAGGAAAATCCCAAGGCTTTTTATACATATATAAAGTGCAAGAGGGTAGCCACGCAAGGACAGGGAGGGAATCTATGCGTGGAGCCAAAGGAAATGGGTGAGGTATGAAATAATGACTTTGTGTCAGTATTCACCAAAGAGAAGGACTTGGTGGATGATGAGTCTGAGAAAGGGTGTGTAGATAGTTTGATTTATGTTGCGATCAAAAAGGAGGAGGTACTGGGGTTCTTGAGAAACATTAAGGAGGACAAGTCCCCAGGGCCTAATGGGATATACCCCAGAATACTGAGAGAGGCAAGAGAGGAAATTGCTGGGGCCTTGAGAGAAATCTTTGTACCCTCACTGGCTACAGGGGAGATCCCAGAGGATTGGAGAATAGCCAATATTGTTCCTTTGTTTAAGAAGGGTAGCAAGAATAATCCAGGTAATTACAGGCTGGTGAGCCTTACGTCAGTGGTAAGGAAATTATTGGAGAGGATTCTTCAAGAAGGATTTACTCCCACTTGGAAATAAGTGTACATATTGGCGAGAGGCAACAAGGTTTTATGATGGGGATGTGGTGTCTTACTAACTTGACCACATTTTTTGAGGAAGTGACGAAGCTGATTGATGAGGGTAGGGCAGTGATGCTGTCTACATGGATATCAGTAAGTCTTTGACAAGGTCCCTCATGGTAGACTGGTTCAGAAGGTGAAGTCACACAGGATCAGTGGTGAGCTAGCAAGATGGATACAGAACTGGCTCGGTCATAGGAGACAGGGTAGCAGTGGAAGGGTGCGTTTCTAAATGGACGGCTGTGACAAGTGGTATTCCTCAGGGATCAGTGCTGGGACCTTTGATGTTTGTAATACATATTAATGATTCGGAGGAAAATTTGATTAGTAAGTTTGCAGACGACACAAACTTTGGTGGAGTTGCGGATAGCGATGAGGACCATCAGAGGATACAACAGGATATAGATCGGTTGGAGACTTGGGCAGAGAGATGGCAGATGGAGTTTAATCTGGACAAAGTGACGTAATGCAATTTGCACGGTTTAATAAAGAAAGAAAATATACAGTAAATGGCAGAATCCTGAAGAGTTGATAGGTAGCGGGATCTGGGTGTACAGTTACACAGGTCACTGAAAGTGGCAACGCAGGTGGAAAAGGTAGTCAAGAAGGCATACAGCATGCTTGCCTTCATCGGCCGGGGCATTGAGTTTAAAAATTATCAAGTCATGTTGCAGCTTTATAGAACGTTAGTCAGGCTGCACTTGGAATATAGTATTCAATTCTGGTCGCCACACTACCAGAAGGATGTGGAGGCTTTGGAGTGGGTACATAAAAGATTTACCAGGATGTTGCCTGTTGTGAAGGGCAATAGGTATGAGGAGACATTGGAGAAACTTGGTTTGTTTTCACAGGAATGACGGAGGTTGAGGGGCGACCTGATAGAAGTTTACAAGATTATGAGAGGCATGGACAGAGTGGACAGTCAGAAGCTTTTCCCCAGGATGGAAGGGTCAATTACTGGAGGGCATAGGTTTAAGGTGCGAGGGGAAAAGTTTGAAGGAGATGTACGAGGCAAGTATTTTACACAGAGGTGGGTGCCTGGAACTCACTGCTGGGGGAGGTAGTGGAAGCAGATACGATCGTGACTTTTAAGGGGCATCTTGACAAATACATGATTCAGATGGGAATGGAGGGATGTGGTCCCCAGAAGGGAAGGGGGTTTTTGTTCAGTCGGGAAGCATGGTCGGTGCAGGCTTGGAGGGCCGAAGGACTTGTTCCTGTGCTGTAACTTTCTTTCTCCTTGTTCTTTGTTCACCCCAGACCTTAGGTCAACTCCAACCACGCTGGTCCTTAAAGTTAAAGTTTATTTATTAGTCACAACTAAGACTTACATTAACCTAATTGCAATGAAGTTACTGTGAAATTCCCCGAGTCGCCACAGTCCGGTGCCTATTCGGGTCAATGCACCTAACCAGCACGTCTTTCAGAATGTGGGAGGAAACCAGAGCACCCGGAGGAAACCCACGCAGACACGGAGAGAACGTGCAAACTCCACACAGACGGTGACCCAAGCCAGGAATTGAACCCGGGTCCTTGGCGCTGTGAAGCAGCAGTGCTATCTACTGTGCTACCGTGCCTTCCAGCTCAACCACCCGAGACCTTACATCAGGTCCGTTCCAGCTCGACCACCCTGGACCTTGCATCAGATCTGACTACCCCGGAACTTAGTTCCGGTCCAACGACCCTAGACCTTATGTCCTCTCCAACCACCTCAGATCTTTGGTCCGGTGTAACCACACCTGACCTTCGTCCCAGTCCGAACACCCAGACCTCAGGTCCGTTCTGATCAGTCGGACTTTAGGTCCAGTTTGACCACCTCGGATCTGAGGTCTGATCTGATCACCCCAGACCTACGATTTGATTTTGATTTGTTTTGATTTATTATTGTCACATGTATTGGCATACAGTGAAAATTAATGTTTCTTGTGCGCTATACAGACAAAGCATGCCATTCATAGAGAAGGAAACGAGACAGTGCAGAATGTAGTGTTACCGTCATAGCTCGGGTGTAGAGAAAGATCAACTTAATGCAAAGGTCTGATGGCAGCAAGGAAGAAGCTGTCCTTGAGTCGGTTGGTATGTGACCTCAGACTTTTGTATCTTATTTCCAATGGAAGAAGGTGGAAGGGAGAATGTCCGGGGTGCGTGGGGTGCTTCATTATGCTGGCTACTTTGCTGAGGCAGCTGCAAGTATAGAAGGAGTCAATGGATGGGAGGCTGGTTTGCGTGACGGATTGGGCTACATTCACGACCTTTTGTAGATTCTTGCGGTCTTGAGCAGAGCAGGAGCCATACCAAGCTGTGATCCAACCAGAAAGAATGCTTTCTATGGTGCATCTGTAAAAGTTGGTGAGAATCGTAGCTGACATGACAAATTTCCTTTGTCTTCTAAGAAAGTAGAGGCGTTGGTGGGCTTTCTTAACTATAGTGGCGACATGGGGGGACCAGGACAGGTTGGTAGAGATCTGGACACGTAAAAACTTGAAGCTCGCGACTTTGTCCCCACTGATGTAGATGGGGGCACGTTCTCCATTACATTTCCTGAAGTCGATGACAATCTCCTTCATTTTGTTGACATTGAGGGAGATATTATCACTGCACCAGTTCACCAGATTCTCTATCTCATTCCTGTACTCTGTCTTGTCTTTTTTGAGATCCAACCCACTACGGTGGTGTCGCCAGCAAACTTGAAAATCGAGTTGGAGGGGAATTTGACCGCTCAGTCATATATATATATATATATATATATAAGGAGTAGAGTAGGGGGTTGAGAACACACCCTTGGGGGGCACCAGTGTTGAGGATGATTGTGGAGGAGGTGTTGCCTATCCTTACTGATTGTGGTCTGTGGGTTAGGAAGTCCAGGATCCAGTCGCAGAGGGAGGAGCCGAGGCCCAGGCCACAGAGTTTGGAGATGAGGTTCATAGGAATAATGGTGTTGAAGACTGGGCTGCAGTCAATAAATAGGAGTCTGACGCAAGTGTCTTTCTTACCTAGGTGTTCCAGGGTTGAGGGCAGGGCCAGGGAGGTGGCACCTGCTGTGGGCCTGTTGTGGCAGTAGGTGAACTGTAGTGGATCTAGGCAGTCCGGGCTGGAGTTGATTCGTGCCATGACGAGCCTTTTGAAGCACTTCATAATGATGAATGTCAGAGCCACTGGGTGATACTCATTAAGATACGTGGCTTGGCTTTTCTTTGGTACTGAGATGATGGTTATCTTCTTGAAGCAGATAGGGACCTCAGATTGTTGTAAGGAGAGGTTGAAGAGATCTGCAAATACCCCCGCCGCTGATCCACGCAGGATCTGAGTGCTCATCCGGGTACCCCATCCGGGCCAGTCGCTTTCTATGGCTTGACTTTCAAGAAAGCTGCTCTGACATCTGCAATGGTGACCTCAGATACAGGTTCATCCGAGGCTTCCAGGGTGGAGCGCGTGCTCTTGCTGAAAATGGGCTTAGAATGCATTGAGCTCATCAGGGAAGGGTGTGTTGGAGCCAGCAATTTTACTTACCTTCATCTTGTAGCCTGTTATGTCTTGCAGACCTTGCGTAGTTGGTGGGGTTGTGTGTGGCTAGCCTGGGACTCTAGCTTGGTCCGGTACTGTCTTTTGGCATCTTTGATGGATCTCCTTAGGTCGAATCTGGCTTTCTTGTGTAGATCAGGGGCGCCTGATTTGAAAGCCTCAGACCTAGACTTGAGCAGGCAGTGTTCATCCATGGTTTCCGGTTGGCAAAGACGCTGATTTGCTTCTTTGGCACACAGTCTTACTAATGAAGTCAGTTACTGTAGTGGCGTACTCGTTAAGGCTGGTTGCAGAAATTTTACATACTGATCAGTCCACTGCCTTAAAGCAGTAGGAGATCATCTGATTCCTCAGACCAACATTGCATGACTTTCTTTGATGTATTCTCCCACTTCAGTTTTTGCTTGTAAGCCTTGTGGGCGGGCGATAGAGCGGTCCAGGGAGCAGAAATTCACCAGTGTTGTTATGTCTAGGCACCATGAGGTTTTGATTAGGAAGCAAACCCCACCTCCCCTAGCCTTGCCTGAGGCCACAGTACAGTCCATTCGATGGATTGAGAAGCCCTCTGGTTGTAGGGCACAGTCTGATGAAGCAGAGCACACCGCAGTCCCTCAGTTCTCTTTGGAAAGTGAGTCTGGCTCTAAGTTTAAGTTTTTTCCAAGATGGCGATGGCACGAGGCGATTTCTTGTATGCTGTACCCAACATACCTTCTAAATCTATCTTTTACTCTTGTTTTATGCTTCCAACTCTTGTAAACTCTCTCACAATGCTCGAATTCAATCTCTCTCAGATTTGGCGATCCTTCGGACCCTGGAGACACTCGATCTGACCGACCTGAAATTGACCCAGACCAGCCGACCACATGTTACCTGCAGCCGGCGCTGCAGTCCCAGAGCTATGGATTTCACTGCACCAGCTCACCAAGACCAGGAAAATGCTCGAGAAGCCTGGGCCTACACTCAGAAGACTCAGAGATGAGGAAAATGCTGCCAAAGCCAAGACCTTCACTCTGTTGGTCTCCAACGACCAGACTGCATCCCTGAGGTTGGAGCCCTCTGGCCTCCCAGTCCCCAACCCCTCTGAACCAGAGAGCTGCTAGCTCCAGCAGGCCCAAGCACTCCCTCCCTCCCCCTCCTACAATCGCCCCACACTTTTAAAAATAAACACCCACAGCCTACCAATCACTAATACTGCACTTTTAAATTTACTTGCAGGTATAGAGAACCTTCGACCTCTGAAGGACGACCCGACCCGGCAGTGACCCAATGGACCCGACCACCGGCTCATCCGCGACCACCCCAGGGATGGCACCCACTTATTGGCCTTCGAGCCATCCACGCCTAGAGCATGGTCTGGATATCCACTGACCAGTGAAGCCAAACCACAGCCCGACAGCGACCCAGAACACCCGACCGCGCAGGCCCATCTACCGACACAAGCAAGGCAATAAATCCTCCATCCACACACCGACCAGAGCGAAGAACCTCATTGGACACAACTATACTCTTAACACCGCAAACTACTCACACCATCTCTCAGGCGTGAAAAGAAGCCGTCACTCCAGAAAATGTGGAAACGTCAGGCCTGCAGGTGAGAGTGAATCTATGCAGTCACAAGGCCCCCCTCCCCAGCTTTCTGCTTCGTAATGTCCAATCTCTGGGAATTAAGCTCGACAAACTTAAAGCCAGACTCACTTTCCAAAGAAAACTGAGACCTTCGGTCTGGTCTGACCACCCCGAATCTTCGGCTCACTTCCAGACCTTAATTCCAGTCTGGCCACCCCGGTCCATAGGTCCAGTCCGACCACCCCAGTCCATAAGGTCCAGTCCGACCACCCCAGTCCATAGGTCCAGTTCGACCACCCTGAACCTTACATCAGTTTCACCCACCCCAGACCTTAGGTTCAGTCCTGTAGTGGGTCTGTTTCCTTTACTCCACGCACAGGCTGGTATCGGTGTACGGCAATACCTGTGGGGTCTCTTTCCAGCGGGCTCTGAAACTTCAAAGCCGAGGAACGCCGCACTGGGGCAGTTTCCGCCGGAAAGAGTGCTGGGCCAGGCTCACTGTTTATACCTCACCAGTGACCTGGACCTTATTCCACACCAGGTATCCTGACCACTGGGTGATTCTCTCTCTCGTTGGTGGAGCAAACGGCCACCCTGTAACCACCTCACTCAGGTAGTTTCCACGAGAGAGAGAAAGAGGGAAACTGCACTGTTTATCCCTGACCAGTCGTTTCCCCCGAGTGAGCGTTTTCGAGGCGCTCAGATCACCCCTGGTTCTAGACTCAGGATTTACGGTGTGAGCTCTTGAAATTGTGACCCCGCCAGAGTACACGGATGAGAGAACAGAAAAGCAAGACGAGCTCCAAACGTGTTTCAAAGTTACACTAATTTATTCAAACAGCAAATCAACCTTCCCAACACCACACCATACAATAATAAAGCTTATACCTTAAACTATTTTCTATGGGAGGAAACACTATCGGCACAACGTAAATTCATACTTTTACACAGTCTTATCACACTTAACTTCACTAAACACCACCCCCTTTCAACCCTCGTCCTCTACCTTATATCGGGAACTTCAGCCGGCGGAGGTACTTACAACTTTGAGAGCATCTTTACTTGTCTTGATGTGGGTCCGGCTGGCGGGCAGGAGCGGGGACACGTGGTGCGAGAGCTGACGAGCTAAGTGCCAGGAGGAAGAGGCGAAAAGCTAAGAGAGAGAGCGGGCACACATCGAGAGAGAGAGAGCGCACATCGAGAGCGAGAGAGAGAGTACGAGCCGTTGCTCGCCTGTCCTTTTTAAACCTCCCCGGTGATTCTCTCGCGTAAAGCAATTTTTGACCACGGGTAGTTTTGATCGACTGGAACAAAGGGCCGGAACTGTCGGGGCCGCCCTTAATCGATATTTTAATGTCTTTTTTAATGTTTTCTGAATCGGCCTGATTGGTATCCCATCAGCGAGATGGGTCTTAATGTTTTCCGTGGATGGGCGGATCTCTGTTTTCATTGTCTTGCTGCTGGGCTATTTACCCCTCGTCTGCTGGCCATGGTTTCTCCTTTGTTTCCTGTTGATTAGACCATCCCTGTCTTGACCTTCTCGTTATTCCCAGCCTCTTGCATAATCATGTGGTTGTAAAGGTCCACCGACAGGTTTGCGCTTGGGAGTTTTGACAGCCAGAAGGCCATTTTAACAAATTGTCCATTCTCCTGTTGAGTGCTGAGCTGCCCTCTCCCTTTGAAAAGAAATAAACTTAAATGGCCAAAGCCAGGTAGTTTTCGCCATCCTTCACCAGTCTGGCTTACATGTGACTCCAGACCGAGAGCAATGTGGTTAACTCTTAATTGCCATCTGAAATAGGCATAGATCAGCTGGGGGGCACAGATCAGTTAGATAGTCAATATCTTTTCCCAAAAGTAGGGGAGTCTAAACTAGAGGGCATAAGTTTAAGGTGAGAGGGGAGAGATACAAAAGGATCCAGAGGGGCAATTTTTTCACATAGAGGGTGGTGAGTGTCTGGAACAAGCTGCCAGAGGTAGTAGTAGAGGTGGGTACAATTTTATCTTTTAAAAAGCATTAGATAGTTACATGGGTAAGATGGGTATAGAAGGATATGGGCCAAACGCGAGCAATTGGGACTAGCTTAGGGGTTTAAAAAAAGGGGTAGCATGGACAAGTTGGGCCAAAGGGCCTGTTTCCATGCTGTAAATCACTATGACTCTGACTCCTTATCCCTGGGTTCTTTAATCATGGAGGATTTGCCCTAAAACTTACAGTCTAAATACCCCAGACCTTACTTCCGGTCTGAAGACCCCAGATCACAGGTCCAGTTCAACTACCCCAGACCTTATGTCCTCTCCAACCACACCGGACCTTCGGGCCACTCCAACCAGCAGGACCTGAGGTATTTTCCGATCAACCAGACCTTAGGTCCATTCCGACTATCTTGGGTCTGGTCCGACCACCCCGGACATTCGATTTGACTTTGATGTGTTTTGATTTATTCTTGTCACATGTATCAGTATACAGTGAAAAGCATTATTTCTTGCACACTATACAAACCATTTATAGAGAAGGAAACGAGACAGAGCAGAATGTCGTATTATAGTCATAGCTAGGGTGCAGAGAAAGATCATCTTAATGCAAGGTATTTCCATTCAAAAGCCTGATGGCAGCAGTGAAGAAGCTGTTCTTGAGTTGGTTGAGATGTAACCTCAGACTTTTGTATTCTTTACTGACGGAAGAAGGTGGAAGAGAAAATGTCCTTGGTGGTGGCATCCTTAATTATGCTGCTGCTTTGCTGAAGCAGCGGGAAGTGTTGACAAAGTCGATGGATGGGAGGCTGGTTTGCGTGATGGATTGAACTTTTTGTAGTTTCTTGCGGTCTTGGGCAGAGCAGGAGCCATACCAAGCTGTGATACAACCAGAAAGGATGCTTTCTGTGGTGCATCTGTAAAAGTTGGTAAGAGTCGTAGCTGACATGCCAAATTTCCTTTGTCTTCTGAGAGAGTAAAGGCATTGGTGGGCTTTCTTAATTATAGTGTCGGCATGGGGCGACCAGGACAGCTTGTTGGTGATCTGGACACATAAAAACTTGAAACTCTTGACCCTTTCTACTTCGTCCCCACTGATGTAGACAGGTCATTTTTTCCACTGTGCTTCCTGATGTCAATGACCATCTCCTTCATTTTGTTGATATTGAGGAAGAGATTATTGTTGTTGCACCAGTTCACCAGATTCTCATCTCATTCCTGTCCTCTGTTTGAGATCTGACCCCCTACGGTGGTGTTGTCAGGAAACTTGAAAATCGAGTTGGAGGGGAATTTTGCCATCGGTGTATAAGGAGTATATTAGGGGGCAGGGAACACAGCCTTGTGGGGCACAGGTGTTGAGGATGATCGTGGAGAAGGTGCTGTTGCCTATCCTGACTCATTGTGGCCTGTAGGTTAGGAAGTTCAGGATCCAGTCACAGAGGGAGGAGCCGAGGCCCAGGCCACAGAGTTTGGAGATGTGTTTCGTAGGAATAATGGTGTTGAAGGTTGGGCTGTAGTCAAGATGTAAGGGACTGAGAAAAATGGGGATTTGTGGGGAAGACATTTACAAGTGTTTTTTTTGTCCCTTGTGGGTTTCAGTGTCCTGCTTGCTGAACAGGATGCTGTTTGTTGAGTGATGTGGGCTGGGCCAATCAGATTGCTCTGGGGGCGGGAAGAAAAAAAAGCGCCAGGAAGTGAAGCAGCTGTGGAGTCAGGCAGGCGTGTACAGAGAGAGAGAGAGAGAGCCATGTTTTGAAGAGAAGCTTTTCCCAGGCAGTGAGAATTCGGTTTGGAGTGAGAGGCAGCCAAGCGTTCTCCTGCCTGTTCTTTTCATTACTGCCGAGGAGGACAGCCTTCAGGGCACTGGACCTACGTTGCTGCACGGATCGCTCGAGGCACCTCTGCCTCCTGCGGCATCATCTTCCACACGTGTGTCTCTTCTGGACTGTGTGTGGGTGTTGTGAGTAACTGGTGGGGACTATACAATCCAACTGGAACAGTACCTACAAATGTGTTACTGAGGATGAGGTTCCCCATGGATGGGCCTCAACGGTTATAGATCAGAGCTCTTGGTGATCTGAACATTTTTTTTAGGGTTGAAACTGTTTGGTGGGAAGATCTTCGGTTTGGGATTCTTTATCTGTTGTATGTCTGTTAATTATATTTGTTAAATTTATTTTTGTTATTCCGATTATAGTACAGACATTTATGGGTAAACAGGAAATTAGCCAAATCAACATCAACTGCTCGGAATTCGGGATCCTGCTGATTGAATATTTAAAGAGTAGCCCCATATAGTGGTCAGCAGGGGGTTACAAATAAATAGGAGTCTGACTTGGGGGCTTTGTTATCTATGTGTTCCAGGGTTGAGTGCAGGGCCAGAGAGGTGATGCCTGCTGTGGACCTGTTGTAGTGTTCAGCGAACTATAGTGGATCCAGACAGTCTGTGAAGCTGGGATTGATTTGTGCCATGACTCGCCTTTCGAAGCACTTCATAATGATGGATGTCAGAGGCACCAGACGATAATCATTAAGGCACACTGCTTGGCTTTTCTTTGGTACTGAGATGATGGTCATCTTCTTGAAGCAGTTAGGGACCTCAGATTGTTGTAAAGAGAGGTTGAAGATGTCTGCGAATACCCCCGCCAGCTGATCCACGCAGGATCTGAGTGCTCGTTCGGTTACCCAATCCGGGCCAGTTGCTTTCTGTGGGTTGACCTCCGAGAAAGCTGCTCTGACGACTGCACTGGTGACCTCAGATACAGGTTCATCTGAGGCTTCCAGGGTGGAGCGTGTGCTCTCACTGATCTCTTGCTGAAAATGGGCGAGAGCTCATTGAGCTCATTAGGGAGGGGGTGCGTTGGAGCCGACAATTTTACATGCCTTCATCTTGTAGCCTGTTCTGTCTTGCAGAACTTGCCACAGATGGCAGGGGTCATAGAGGTTTACAGCATGGAAACAGGCCTTTCGGCCCATCTTGTCCAAGCCACCCATTTTTTTAAAACTCCGAAGCTAGTCCCAATTGCCCGCATTTGACCCATATCCCTCTATACCCATCTTACCCATGTAACTGTCTAAATGCTTTTTAAAAGACAAAATTGTGTCCGCCTCTATTACTACCTCTGGCAGCTTGTTCCAGACACACACCACCTTCTGTGTGAAAAAGTTGCTCCCCTCACCTTAAACCTATGTCCTCTAGGTTTAGACTCCCCTACCTTTGGGAAAAGATATTGACTATCGAGCTGATCTGTGCCTCTCATTATTTTATAGACCTCTATAAGATCACCCCTCAGCATTCTCTGCTCCGGAGAAAAAAGTCCCAGCCTATCCAGCCTCTCCTTAGAACTCAAACAACCAAGTCCCGGTCGCATCCTAGTAAACCTTTTCCGCACTCTTTCTAGTTTAATAATGTCCTCTCTATAATAGGGTGACCAGAACTGTACACAGTATTCCAAGTGTGGCCTTATAAAACTTCAACAAGAAGTCCCAACTCCTGTTTTCAATGTTCTGGCCAAATGAAGCCAAGCATACTGAATGCCTTCTTCACCACTCTGTCCACCTGTGACTCCACTTTCAAGGAGCTATGAGCATGTACCCCTCGATCTCTTTGTTCTGTAACTCTCCCCAACGCCCTACCATTAACTGAGTCAGTCCTGCCCTGGTTCAATCTACCAAAATGCATCACCTCGCATTTTTCTAAATTAAACTCCCATCTGCCATTCATCAATCCAATTGATCAAGATCCCATTGCAGTCTGGGATAACTTTCTTCATTGTCCACTATGCCACCAATCTTGATGTCATATGCAAACTTACTAACCATGCCTCCTATATTCTCATCCAAATCATTAATATAAATGACAAACAACAGTGGACCCAGCACTGATCTCTGAGGCACACCACTGGCAATTTCCTCCCTAGCCTCCCACAATGTCCTGGGATACACTTCATCAGGTCCGGGGGATTTATCTACCTTGATGGGCTTTAAGACTTCCAGCACCTCCTTCTCTGTAATATGTACACTCCTCAAGACATCACCATTTATTTCCCCAAGTTCCCTAACATCTATGCTTTTCTCAACAGTAAATACTGATGAGAAATATTCATTTAGGATCTCGCCCATCTCTTGTGGATCTGTACATAGATGACCTTGGTGATCCTTAAGGGACCCTACTCTCTCCCTTGTTACTCTTTTGCCCTTTATGTATTTGTAGAAGCTCTTTGGATTCTCCTTTGCCTTATCTGCCAAAACAATCTCGTGTCCCCTTTTTGCCTTCCTGATTTCTCTCTTAACTCTACTCCTACACCTCCTATACTCAAGGGATTCACTTGATCCCAGCTGCCTATGCATATCATGTGCCTCCTCCTCCTTCTTGACCAGGGTCTCAATATCCCGAGTCATCCAGGGTTCCCTACTTCTGCCAGCCTTGCCCTTCACTAGGGGCGGCACGGTAGCACAGTGGTTAGCACTGCTGCTTCACAGCTCCAGGGACCTGGGTTCGATTCCCAGCTTGGGTCACTGTCTGTGTGGAGTTTGCACATTCTCTCCGTGTCTGCGTGGGTTTCCTCCGGGTGCTCCGGTTTCCTCCCACAGTCCAAAGATGTGCGGGTTAGGTTGATTGGCCAGGTTAAAAATTGCCCCTTATAGTCCTGAGATGCGTAGGTTAGAGGGATTAGCGGGTAAATATGTGGGGGTAGGGCCTGGGTGGGATTGTGGTCGGTGCAGACTCAATGGGCCGAATGGCCTCCTTCTGCACTGTAGGGTTTCTATGATTCGCTCTCAGAGGAATGTGCTTACCCTGAACCTTGGTTAACATACTTTTGAAAGCCTTCCACTAGTCTGTGTGGCTCGCCTGGGACTCTAGCGTTGTCCGTTACTATCTTTTGGCATCTTTGATGGATCTCTTTAGATCGTATCTGGCTTTCTTGTATAAGTCCGCATCGTCTGACTTGAACGCCTCAGACCTAGACTTCAGCAAGCAGTGGATATCCCTGTTCATCCATGGTTTCCGGTTGGCAAACACGTGGATTTGCTTCTTTGGCACACAGTTTTTTATGCACTTACTAATGAATGGAAAATCCTAAGGCTTTTTGTACATTTATAAAGAGCAAGAGCAGGGAGAGGGTTAACCCACTCAAGGACAGGGGAGGGAATTTATGCGTGGAGCCAGAGGTATTAAAAGAACGTTGCATCACTAAAGAGAAGGACTTGGTGGATGATGAGTTTGGGAAAGGATATGTTGACAGTTTGAGTCATGTTGAGATCAAAAAGGAGGAGGTATTGGGGTTCTTGAGAAACACTAAGGTAGACAAATCCCCAGTGCCGCACACAAGGTATTGAATGTGGGCAGCTGGATATCAGTCTGTAAAACAATGCCCCCGTCAGGGCAATTATACATGTCCTTTCCGGTGGGCATTATCGAATAAACATTATTACAAATCAGTCAACGATCATCCTTTCATTAACTCCAGTCTAAGAATGCACATCATGACCTAATGGGATTTCATTTGTTATTAAATTACGGACGTTACCTCCGATCTGTTGCCCAGCAATATGGGACGCTGGACAGTGAAATGGGAGAATTGAATCCATGTGACTCTCATCCGACCCTGAGAATTTCTTTATGTCTGCTCGCCACCTGCGTTATCTCTCGGAGTTGTATGACTCTATTCATAAGGCTAGCATTGGTAGCCATCTTGTTCCCAACCTCTGCTGATCACTTTGCAGCTTTTCAGGAGATCTATTGCTCCTCACCTCTTCCACCAGAGCCTGCTGTGTTTTTTTTATTGACTGAGGTTTCACAAAATGTAACCAAAAGCATAACACATCCATCTTGTAAACGCAAAATACATGTTTTAAATGAGGAATATTTGTTAATCGTAGAGCGGTGTCTTCTATGACAACATGATGTGGAGATGCCGGCGTTGGACTGGGGCAAACACAGTAAGAGTTTTAACAACACCAGGTTAAAGTCCAACAGGTTTATTTGGTAGCAAATGCCGTTAGCTTTCGGAGTGCTGCTCCTTCGTCAGATGGAGTGGAAATTTGTTTGAGAGCAGATTTCCACTCCATCTGACGAAGGAGTAGTGCTCCGAAAGCTAATGGCATTTGCTACCAAATAAACCTGTTGGACTTTAACCTGGTGTTGTTAAAACTCTTTTTATGACAACAGCCAGGCTGGTTTATGTTTCCATAGTCCAAGATCATTCATTCTAAAGTTAGTATTGTGTTATTGTTCCTCAATCTATCTATGGTTGTATTTATTAGCTTTTTCTAGCCCCCTACATCAGTTTCCCCCCTCTTGGCTGCTGGCCAAGTACCAACTAAGGCCACTAAATGTATCTAGATCTTAGTCCTTACTAAGTGTTTCGACTTTCTGATCTTTTACTTTCTTATACTAACTGCCGTCACTATGCTGCAACTCCTGTTTTCTTAACTAATTAGGCACAGCAGCATTTGAGCACATTCACTGCTCCCAGTATTACTGGAATCACAATGAAGATAAGTATGACTCCCTGCAAGATAGCTAGCCCCAAGGAACCCAACCAGCCTGAGAACGAGCCGCTTAAGGTAAATGGTTGTGGATGCTTAAGTTCTCCACCTCCTTTCGAATGTGGAAGACCAAATTGGTTATGTTTTCCAAAGTGTCAGGTATATAGGTGCAACACTTTGGTCCAATCAGAGTACATGTCCCACCCTGAGCTGCCAAGATAAAGTCCCACGCCATGTGATTCTGTAGCACAAGAGTGCACATTGCAACCACCTCATCACTGATTGCAGTGAGGGCCATAGCTATGTCATTGCCTACCCGTTCCAACACCAAGACAAGAGTTTCTATCTCAATTGTAAGTCTTGAAGACACATACGGGGATAACATTATTCCACAGAAATGGTATATAGGACCACATATCCAAGGTGACATCCCTCCTTCGATTTCCACCAAATTGAACCCACATGACTCATCCAACTCTGAGCAATTCTTTCTGTCTGCTCGCCACCTGCGTTATCTCGGAGTTGTATGACCCTATTCATAAGGCTAGCATTGGTAGCCATCGTGTTCCCGACCTCTGCTGATAGCTTTGCTGCTTTTCAGGGGATCTATTGTTCTTCATCTCTCCCGCCAGGGCCTGCTGTACTTTGTCACTGACTGACATTCACAAAATGTCACAAATAGCAACACAGATCCATCTTGTAAATTCCAAATACATGTCTTAAATGAGGAATATTTGTTAATCATACAGAGCTGTCTTCTATGACAACAAGTCCAAAGATGTGCAGGTTGGGTTGATTGGCCATGCTAAAATTGCCCCTTAGTGTCCTGAGATGCATAGGTTTGAGGGATTAGTGGGTAAAATATGTCGGAATATGGAGGTAGGGCCTGGGTGGGATTGTGGTTGGTGCAAACTCGATGGGCCGAATGGCCTCTTTCTGTACTGTAGGGTTTCTATGAACAGCCCTGGCTGGCTTACACTCCCATAGACCAAGATCATTCATGCTAAAGTAAGTGTTGTGTTAGTGTTCCCAGATCTATGGTTGCGTTTATTAGCCTATTCGAGCCCCCTACATCGCATGACTTTCTATGATGGATTCTCCCGCTTCAGTTTCTGTTTGTAAGCCAGGGGCAGGAGCACAGCCTTGTGATTCGCCAAAGTGTGGGCAGGTGATAGAGCGGCCGGGGAGAAGAATCCCTACAGTGCAGAAAGAGGCCATTCGGCCCATCGAGTCTGCACCAACCACAATCCCACCCAGGCCCTACCCCCATATCCCTACATATTTACCCCCTAATCCCTCTAACCTATGCATCCCAGGACACTAAGGGCAATTTTAGCATGGCCAATCAACCTAACCCGCACATCTTTGGACTGTGGGAGGAAACCGGAGCACCCGGAGGAAACCCACGCAGACACGAGGAGAATGTGCATACTCCACACAGACAGTGACCCAAGCCGGGAATTGAACCCAGGTCCCTGGAGATGTGAAGCAGCAGTGCTAACCACTGTGCTACCGTGCCACTGGTGAAATTCACCAGTGTTGCTAGGTACAGGCACCATGAGGTGTAGATTAGGAAGCAGACCCCACCTCCCCTAGCCTTGCCTGAGGCTGCTCTACAGTCCATTCGATGGATTGAGAAGGCCTCTGGTTGTAGGGCACAGTCCAGTGAGCAGGAGTGAGCCACGTGTCTCTGAAACAGAGCACACAGCAGTCCCTTAATTCTCTTTGGAAAATGACTCTGGTCTAAGTTGAACATAGAACATAGAACATTACAGCGCAGAACAGGCCCTTCGGCCCACGATGTTGCACCGACCAGTTAAAAAAAAAACTGTGACCCTCCAACCTAAACCAATTTCTTTTCGTCCATGAACCTATCTACGGATCTCTTAAACGCCCCCAAACTAGGCGCATTTACTACTGATGCTGGCAGGGCATTCCAATCCCTCACCACCCTCTGGGTAAAGAACCTACCCCTGACATCGGTTCTATAACTACCCCCCCTCAATTTAAAGCCATGCCCCCTCGTGCTGGATTTCTCCATCAGAGGAAAAAGGCTATCACTATCCACCCTATCTAAACCTCTAATCATCTTATATGTTTCAATAAGATCCCCTCTTAGCCGCCGCCTTTCCAGCGAAAACAATCCCAAATCCCTCAGCCTCTCCTCATAGGATCTCCCCTCCATACCAGGCAACATCCTGGTAAACCTCCTCTGCACCCTCTCCAAAGCCTCCACATCCTTCCTGTAATGTGGGGACCAGAACTGCACACAGTACTCCAAGTGCGGCCGCACCAGAGTTGTGTACAGTTGCAACATAACGCTACGACTC
Source organism: Mustelus asterias (assembly GCF_964213995.1). Lineage (NCBI taxonomy): Eukaryota > Metazoa > Chordata > Chondrichthyes > Carcharhiniformes > Triakidae > Mustelus > Mustelus asterias. The sequence goes on along the minus strand of NC_135810.1, from coordinate 36,049,029 downwards.
CTAAATTCAATCCCCCTACCAATAAACGCCAAGACACCATATGCCTTCTTAACAACCTTATCTACTTGATTCCCAACTTTCAGGGATCTATGCACACATATACCTAGATCCCTCTGCTCCTCCACACTATTCAAAGTCCTCCCGTTAGCCCTATACTCAACACATCTGTTATTCCTACCAAAGTGAATTACCTCACACTTCTCCGCATTAAACTCCATCCGCCACCTCTCGGCCCAACTTTGCAACCTGTCTAAGTCTTCCTGCAAACTACGACACCCTTCCTCACTGTCTACCACACCACCGACTTTGGTGTCATCAGCAAATTTGCTAATCCACCCAACTATACCCTCATCCAGATCATTAATAAATATTACAAACAGCAGTGGCCCCAAAACAGATCCCTGAGGTACACCACTTGTAACCGCACTCCATGATGAATATTTACTATCAACCACCACCCTCTGTTTCCTATCCGCTAGCCAATTCCTGATCCAATTTCCTAGATCACCCCCAATCCCATACATCTGCATTTTCTGCAGAAGCCTACCATGGTGAACCTTATCAAACGCCTTACTAAAATCCATATATACCACGTCCACTGCCCTGCCCCCATCCACCTCCTTGGTCACTTTCTCAAAAAACTCAATAAGGTTAGTAAGGCACGACCTACCTGCCACAAAACCATGCTGACTATCACCTATCAATTCATTACTCTCCAAATAACTATAAATCCTATCCCTTATAATTTTTTCCAACATCTTGCCGACAACAGAAGTGAGACTCACCGGTCTATAATTCCCGGGGAAGTCTCTGTTCCCCTTCTTAAACAATGGGACAACATTCGCTAACCTCCAATCTTCTGGTACTATACCAGAGGCCAACGACGACCTGAAGATCAGAGCCAGAGGCTCTGCAATCACTTCTCTTGCCTCCCAGAGAATCCTTGGATAAATCCCATCCGGACCAGGGGATTTATCTATTTTCAGACCCTCCAGAATATCCTGCACATCCTCCTTATCAACTGTAATACTGTCTATTCTACTCCCTTGCAACCCAGTGTCCTCCTCAGCTATATTCATGTCCCCTTGCGTGAACACCGAAGAGAAATATTGGTTCAATGCTTCACCAATCTCCTCCGGTTCCACACATAACTTCCCTCTGCCATCTATAACTGGCCCTAAACTTGCCCTAACCAACCTTCTGTTCTTGACATACCTATAGAACGCCTTAGGATTCTCTTTAACCCTATCCGCCAAAGTCTTCTCATGTCCCCTTTTAGCCCTTCTAAGCTCGCTCTTCAACTCCCTCTTAGCCAATCTAAAGCTTTCTAGTGCACTACCCGAGTGCTCACGTCTCATCCGAACATAAGCCTCCTTTTTCTTTTTAACCAACAAAGAAACTTTTTTGGTGCACCACGGTTCCCTAGCCCTACCAATTCCTCCTTGCCTGACAGGGACATACCTATCACAGACTCGCAGTAGCTGCTCCTTGAAAAAACTCCACATGTCGGACGTTCCCAGTCCCTGTAATCTCCTAGTCCAACCTATGTTTCCTAATTCTCTCCTAATAGCCTCATAATTACCCTTCCCCCAGCTAAAACCACTGGCCCGAGGTTCATGCCTATCCCTTTCCATCACTAAGGTGAACGTAACCGAATTGTGGTCACTATCACCAAAATGCACACCAACTTCCAAGTCTAGCACCTGGTTTGGCTCATTTCCCAGCACCAGATCCAATATAGCCTCACCTCTAGTTGGCCTGTCTACATACTGAGTCAAAAAACCTTCCTGCACGCTTTGAACAAAAACTGACCCCTCTAACGAGCTAGAGCTATAACAATTCCAGTCAATATTAGTCAAGTTAAAATCCCCCATAACAATTGCCCTATTACTATCACTCCTAAGCAGGATTGACTCCGCAATCCTTTCCTCAACCTCTCTAGAACTTTTAGGAGGTCTATAAAAGACTCCCAACAGGGTGACCTCTCCTCTCCTATTTCTAATCTCCGCCCATACTACCTCAACAGATAAGTCCTCATCAAACCTCCTCTCTGACACTGTGATACAATCTCTGACCAATAATGCTACCCCTCCCCCTCTTCTACCTCCTTCCCTACTTCGACTAAAACATTTGAACCCCGGGACCTGCAGCATCCATTCCTGCCCCTGCTCTATCCATGTCTCTGAAATAGCCACAACATCGAAGTCCCAGGTACTGATCCACGCTGCAAGTTCACCCACTTTATTGCGAATACTCCTGGCATTGAAGTATACACATTTCAAACCCTGCTCCACCCCACCTCTGCAATGCCGTGCATTGCAGTCCCCATCCATGCATCCCTCACTTTCAGCCCCACTACTCAGGATCCCTCCCCCCCCCCGAATCAGTTTAAACCTCCCTGCATGGCCTTAGCAAATTTACCCCCCAGGATATTGGTCCCCTTCTGATTAAGGTGTAGACCATCCTTCTCATAGAGGTCACACCTTCCCCAGTACGAGCCCCAATTGCTTAAGTACCTGAACCCCTCCCTCCTGCACCATCCCCTCAGCCATGAATTCAAACCTTCCCTCTCCCTATTCCTCTCTAAACTATCCCGTGGTACAGGCAAGAGTCCATGGTGTATCCCCACAGCCACGGCAGAGGTGGAAGAATCCTGCCACGCCTGTTGTCTGCAATGACCTTAGTGCATGTTTTTATTAAATTCATTTACAGGATGTGGGCGTTACTGGCTAGGGCAATGTTGTGGGGAATTCCATTTTGGTGGCCAGATTACTTTAGAAAGTTCTAAAAAGCAACTTTGAAAAGTAAACTCTTGCAAAGGTAAATGAAACTCAGTCTTCAAAGCGTAATAAAATGTTATTTTTTTTTAAATTAGCTTTATTGAAACATTGAAATGTTAGAATCAAAATATTAAAAATTAAAAATATTCAGACAAACATACAATTAAGACAAGTTTATTTTGGCTGAAATAATTTGATTTCACCTACACAGCAAATGTGCTATGAGCCATTCTCAAAAGATCTCAGATTTCATGCCAACAAGCAGAATGGTTATAGATTTTGTTATCAGATTATACAGCCCAGCACTTAATGAAAAACAAATCCATTCATTCACTTTTCTGTCAATCTAACAATGGCATGTCCTTCAATCAATTATAGCTTGACACCTTCAAATATTGATCTGTCATTCATCTGTCCATTTTACAGAAGTTCCCTCCCAAAAATGGCTTCTTATGAGTCAGCATTTCTCTAACCAGTTTAAACCGACTTTAATACCAACTGAAGGCACCTTTATCTTTTGGCATTATCCCCCAGCCTGGATACGCATGGGTAATTTACTTTGTTGCATTGTTTGTGCCTGACTTGTGCTGGTATCTTTCATGAAAACATCTTTCATTTTACTGGCATGATACAAATTCATTTCTTAGAGACATTATTAATATGTTGCTTAAATATTTTGTATTATTCTCAAACCACATATTAAAACATTAGCTGCCAATTATCCTCATGTTAGGTATTTAGAATTAATCAGAATTCTCAACTACAAACATTTATTGCCCATCCCTACTGCCCTTTAGAAGATGGTAGTGAACTGCCTTCTTGAATCGTTGCAGTCTGTGGGGTGAAAGTACACCCAAAGTCCTGTTAGGGAGGGTATTCCAGGATTTTGATCCAGTGACAGTGAAGGAACAGCAATATATTTCCAATTCAGGATGGTGAGCGACTTGATGGGATACTTCCAGGTGGTGGTTTTCCAAGGTATCTGCTCCCCTTTTCCTTCTAGTTGGTAGTGGTTTTGGGTTTGGAAGATATTGCCTTCCTATAGTTCTTCTTGTAGATGGTGCACATGGTTGCCACTGTTTGTTAGTGATGGAGCGATTGAATGTTTATGGAAGGGGTAGCAACTACGTGGGCTGCTTTTTTCCTGGATGGTGTCAAGCATTTGGAGCATTGTTAGAGCTGCACCCATCCAGGCAAGTGGAGAGTATGCCATTATTCTCCTGACTTGTGTCTTGTAGATGGTGGACAGGCTTTCGGGAGTCAGAAGATGAGTTACTCACTACAGGATTCCTAAACTTTTACCTGCTCTTGGAGCCACAGGTTTTTTATGGCAGGTCCATATGGCAGGTTCATATGGCAGGTCCATGTGGCAGGTCCTGGGCGGCACGGTAGCACAGTGGTTAGCACTGCTGCTTCACAGCTCCAGGGTCCTGGGTTCAATTCCCGGCTCGGGTCACTGTCTGTGTGGAGTTTGCACATTCTCCTCGTGTCTGCGTGGGTTTCCTCCGGGTGCTCCGGTTTCCTCCCACAGTCCAAAGATGTGTGGGTTAGGTTGATTGGCCAGGTTAAAAATTGTCCCTGAGATGTGTAGTTAGAGGGATTAGCGGGTAAATGGGTAACAGTGAGGAAGGAGAAAGCTCGGGTGATGGTGAGCACCCCGGTGGATGTGCCCCTTAATAATAAGTACTCCTGTCTGAGTACTACTGGGGTGGACAGCCCACCTGGGGGAAGCAGCGGTGGCAGTGTCTCTGGAGCTGAGCCTGGCCCAGTAGTGCAAAGGGGTAAGGAAAGGAGGGTAGTGCTAATTGGGGACTCTACGGTGAGAGGGTCAGATAGGCGTTTTTGCGGACACAGACGGGACTCTCGGATGGTGGTTTGCCTCCCTGGTGCAGGGGTCCGGGATGTCTCTGGTCGAGTCCCAGAAATCCTGAAGGGGGAGGGAGAGGAGCCCAAGGTCGTGATGCATATAGGTACTGCTGACATCGGTAGGAAGAGGGAAGGGGTCATGAAAAGAGAATATAGGGAGTTGGGTAGACAGCTGAGAAAGAGGAATGCAAAGGTAGTAATCTCGGGATTGCTGCCTGTGCCGCGGGAGAGTGAGAACAGGAATCGGTGGAGAATTAATGCGTGGCTGAGGGACTGGAGCAAGGGACAAGGATTTGGGTACTTGGATCATTGGGACCTCTTTAGGGGCAGGTGTGACCTGTTTAAAAAAGACGGGTGGCACTTGAATCCCAGGGGGACCAATATCCTGGCGGGAAGGTTGGCTAAGGCTACTGGTGAGACTTTAAACTAGAAAGGTTGGGGGGAGGGAATCGAAATGAGGGGACTGAGAGCGAGGAGGTTAGCTCGCAAATAGATAAGGAATGTAGACAGGGTAAGAGGGAGGTTAGACGAGTGAGGGAGAAGGGAAGTGCTCAGGCTGAAGGTCTGAGATGTGTCTATTTTAATGCCAGGAGTGTAGTGAATAAAGTGGATGAGCTTGGAGCGTGGATTGCTGCTTCGAATTGTGATGTGGTGGCCATTACGGAGACTTGGATGTCTCAGGGACAGGACTGGGTGCTTCAGGTGCCAGGTTTTAGATGTTTCAGGAAGGACAGGGAGGGAGGCAAGAGAGGGGGGGGAGTGGCACTGTTGATCAGGGATAGTGTCACGGCTGTAGAGAAGGTGGACGCCGTGGAGGGACTGACTACGGAATCTCTGTGGGTGGAGGTTAGGAATAGGAAGGGGTCGGTAACTTTGCTGGGTGTTTTCTATAGGCCGCCCAATAGTAACAGAGATGTTGAGGAGCAGATGGGGAAACAGATCCTGGAGAGATGTAGGAATAACAGAGTTGTCGTGATGGGAGATTTTAATTTCCCAAACATAGATTGGAATATCCCTAGGGCTAGGGGTTTGGATGGAGAGGAGTTTGTTAGGTGTGTCCAGGAGAGTTTCCTGACACCGTATGTGGATAAGCCTACTAGAGGAGAGGCTGTTCTTGATCTGGTGCTGGCTAATGAACCTGGACAGGTGGAGGATCTCTCGGTGGGTGAACATCTTGGGGATAGCGATCATAATTCTATCTCCTTCACGATAGCATTGGAAAGAGATAGGGTCAGGCAGGCTAGGAAAGTGTTTCTCTGGAGTAAAGGGAAATACAGTGTCATCAGGGAGGAAATTAGACGGGTAAATTGGAAGGAGGCATTCTTGGGGAAAAGTACCGAAGGAAAGTGGAGGATTTTCAAGGAATGTTTGTCTGGAGCTCTGCATGACAACGTTCCGATGAGACAGGGGGGTGTTGGTAGGGTACGGGAACCGTGGTGCACGAAGGTTGTGATGAACCTGGTAAATAAGAAAAGAGAGGCGTACAGAAGGTTCAGAGAGCTAGGAGGTGTTAAGGATTTAGAGGAGTATACGCGATGTAGGAAGGAGCTTAAGAAGGAAATTAGGAGAGCGAGAAGGGGTCATGAGAAGACCTTGGCGGGTAAGATTAAGGAGAATCCCAAGGCTTTCTACAAATATGTCAAGAGTAAAAGGATGAGATGTGAAGGCATAGGACCCTTAAAAGGTGAAGGGGGAAAAGTTTGTGCGGAACCGTTAGAAATGGCGGAGGTGCTTAATGAATACTTTACCTCGGTATTCACGGTGGAAAGGGATCTGGGTGGTTGTACTGCTGGATTGCGGAGGACAGAAAGGATCGAGCATGTGGACATAAAGAAAGAGGATGTGTTGGAACTATTGAATGGCATCAAGGTTGGTAAGTCGCCGGGACCGGATGGGATGTACCCCAGGTTACTGTGGGAGGCGAGGGAGGAGATTGCGGAGCCTTTGGCGATGATCTTTGCATCGTCGATGGAGACGGGAGAGGTTCCGGAGGATTGGAGGATTGCGGATGTGGTCCCTATATTCAAGAAAGGGAACAGGGACAGCCCGGGAAATTACCGACCGGTGAGTCTAACCTCAGTGGTTGGTAAGTTGATGGAGAGGATCCTGAGAGACAGGATTTATGATCATCTAGAGAAGTTTAGTATGATCAAAAGTAGTCAGCACGGCTTTGTCAGGGGCAGGTCGTGCCTTACGAGCCTGGTTGAGTTCTTTGAAAATGTGACCAAGCACATTGACGAAGGAAGAGCAGTGGATGTGGTCTATATGGACTTCAGCAAAGCGTTCGATAAGGTCCCCCATGCAAGACTTCTTGAGAAAGTGAGAGGGCATGGGATCCAAGGGGCTGTTGCCTTGTGGATCCAGAACTGGCTTGCCTGCAGAAGGCAGAGAGTGGCTGTGGAGGGGTCTTTCTCTGCATGGAGGTCAGTGACCAGTGGAGTGCCCCAGGGATCTGTTCTGGGACCCTTGCTGTTTGTCATTTTCATAAATGACCTGGATGAGGAAGTGGAGGGATGGGTTGGTAAGTTTGCTGACGACACCAAGGTAGGTGGTGTTGTGGATAGTTTGGAGGGATGTCAGAAGTTGCAGCGAGACATAGATAGAATGCAAGACTGGGCGGAGAAGTGGCAGATGGACTTCAACCCGGATAAGTGTGTAGTGATCCATTTTGGCAGATCCAATGGGATGGAGCAGCAGTATAAAATGAAGGGTACCATTCTTAGCAGTGTAGAGGATCAGAAGGACCTTGGGGTCCGGGTCCATAGGACTCTTAAATCGGCCTCGCAGGTGGAGGATGCGGTCAAGAAGGCGTATGGCGTACTAGCCTTCATTAATCGAGGGATTGAGTTTAGGAGTCGGGAGATAATGCTGCAGCTTTATAGGACCCTGGTTAGACCCCACTTGGAGTACTGCGCGCAGTTCTGGTCACCTCATTACAGGAAAGATGTTGAAGCCATTGAAAGGGTGCAGAGGAGATTTACAAGGATGTTGCCTGGATTGGGGGGCATGCCTTATGAGGATAGGTTGAGGGAGCTTGGTCTCTTCTCCCTGGAGAGGCGAAGGATGAGAGGTGACCTGATAGAGGTTTACAAGATGTTGAGGGGTCTGGATAGGGTGGACTCTCAGAGGCTATTTCCAAGGGCTGAAATGGTTGCTACGAGAGGACACAGGTTTAAGGTGCTGGGGGGTAGGTACAGGGGGGATGTCAGGGGTAAGTTTTTCACTCAGAGGGTGGTGGGTGAGTGGAATCGGCTGACGTCGGTGGTGGTGGAGGCAAACTCGTTGGGGTCTTTTAAGAGACTTCTGGATGAGTACATGGGATTTAATGGGATTGAGGGCTATAGATAGGCCTAGAGGTGGGGATGTGATCGGCGCAACTTGTGGGCCGAAGGGCCTGTTTGTGCTGTGACTTTCTATGTTCTATGTTCTATGTTCTATTAAATATGTGGGGGTAGGGCCTGGGTGGGATTGTGGTCGGTGCAGACTCGATGGGCCGAATGGCCTCCTCCTGCACTGTAGGGTTTCTATGATTCTATGATTCTAGGTCCAAATCAGTTTCTGGTCAATAGTAACCCCCAGGATATTGATAGTGAGGGTTTCAGTGATGGTAATACCATTGAATGGCAAGGGGTGATGGTTAGATTCTCTTTTGTTGGAGATGGTCATTGCTTAGCATCTGTGTGATGTGGATGTTACTTGCCACTTGTCAGCCCAAGCCTGGATATTGTCGAGGTCCTACTAGACATGGACTGCTTCAGTACCTGAGGAATTGCGAATTGGGGTTGAATATTGTGTAGTCATCAGCGAACATTCCCACTTCTGACTTTATGAAAGATGGAAGGTCATTGATGAAGCAGCTGAAGATATTTGGGCCGAGGACAGTACCCTGATGGACTCCTCCCGTTATGTCCTGAAGCTGATACAATTGGCCTCCAATCAATTCACATTGTATCCTCTGCAGGGCTGAGTCCGAGAGTATCATGGCCTGTTTTCGCGGTCCTGCCATTGCGACAGCACATCCCTCCTCAGCCTGTGGAGTTGGAGCTGAAGCAATCATAAGAAGAGGGGATTTGGATGGGCTGGACACTCACGGACTCCTCGGGGTGGATGGTCCTCGGCTGTGCACCAGCTGCCCCTGCTCCCTATGTATGCCCAAGGGTCCCTGGCTTCATCCTAGGGATAGAGTGGCAGCTGGAGTGAGCTCAAGCAGTTTCACATGGGATTCGGGGTGGGCTGGCTAGATGGAAGCCATGATGTGGAGATGCCGGCGTGGACTGGGGTTACTGGGGTACGTTGGACTTGGCTTGATGGATACAGAACTGGCTTGGTTATAGAATAAGAAGTTTAACAACACCAGGTTAAAGTCCAACAGGTTTATTTGGTAGCAAAAGCCACACAAGCTTTTGGAGCTGCAAGCCCCTTCAGGTGAGAAGGGGCTTGCAGCTCCGAAAGCTTGTGTGGCTTTTGCTACCAAATAAACCTGTTGGACTTTAACCTGGTGTTGTTAAACTTCTTACTGTGTTTACCCCAGTCCAACGCCGGCATCTCCACATCTTGGTTATAGAAGACAGAGAGTATCGGTGGAAGGGTATTTTTTCAGAATGGAAATCTGTAGCTAGTGGTGTTCATAGAAACCCTACAGTGCAGAAACAGGCCATTTGGCCCATCGAGTCTACACCGACCACAATCCCACCCAGACGCTACCACCATATCCCTACATATTTACCCATTAATCCCTCTAACCTATGCATCTCAGGACACTAAGGGGCAATTTTAACCTGGCCAATCAACCTAACCCACACATCTTTGGACTGTGGGAGGAAACTGGAGCACCCGGAGGAAACCCACGCAGACATGAGGAGAATGTGCAAACTCCACACAGACAGTGACCCAAGCCGGGAATCGAACCCAGGTCCCTGGAGCTGTGAAGCAGCAGTGCTAACCACTGTGCTACCGTGCCGCCCGGGAACGGGTGTTCCCACAGGGATCAGTGCTGGGACCTCTGTTGTTTGTTTGATATATAAATGATCTGGAAGAAAATGTGTGTGGTCCGATTAGTAAGTTTGTGGATAACACAAAGATTGGTGGAGTTGCTGATAATGCCGGGGATTGTCAGAGGATACAACAGGATATGATAGATAGGAGACTTGGGCACAGAAGTGGCAGATGGAGTTAACCCAGACAATTGCGAGGTGATGCATTTTGGAGGATCATACTTAGGTGTGAAATATACTGTAAATGGCAGAATCCCTAGGAACATTAACATACAGAGAGATCCGGGCATTCAGATCCACAGTTCCCTAAAAGTGGTAACACAGGTGGCAAAGGTGATTAAGAAAGCATCAGCCAGGGTGCTGAGTACAAGAGTTGGGAAATCATGCTGCAGCTATATAAAACTTCGGTTAGTCTGCATTTGAAGTATTGCATGCAGTTCTGGTCACCGCGCTACCAGAAGGATGTGGAAGCTTTGGAAAGAGTACAAAGAAGGTTCACCATGATGTTTCCTGGTCTCGAGGGTGTTGGCTATGAGGAGAGGTTGAATAAATTAGGATTGTTTTCAATGGAAAGACAGAGGCTGAGGGGAGACCTGATGAAGCTCTACAAAATTATGAGAGGCATAGACACATTCTATGATTATATGGTTCTATGACAGGGTGGATAGTCAGTGGTTTTTTCCAAGAGTGGAAGTGTCAATTACAATGGGGCATAGGTTTAAGGTGAGAGGGGGAAAATTTAAGGGAGATGTGTGGGGAAACTTCTTCACACAGAGAGTGGTGAGTGCCTGGAATGTGCTACCAGAGGAGGTGGGGGAAGCAGGCACATCAGCAAAATTAAAGAGGCATCTGGATGTGTGGGTTAGGTTGATTGGCTATGCTAAAAATTGCCACTTAGTGTCCTGAGATGCATAGGTTAGAGGGATTAGCAGGTAAATATGTAGAGATAAGGAGGTAGGGCCTGGGTGGGATTGTGGTCGGTGCAGACTCGATGGGCCAGATGGCCTTTTTCTGCACTGTAGGGTTTCTATGATTACATGAATAGGAAGGGAATAGAGGGCTATGGAACGAATAAGGACAGAAGGTTGTTTTTTTCAGTTTAGTTAGGGCATCATGATTGGCACAGACTTGGAGGGCCAAAGGGCCTGTTCCTGTGCTGTACTTTTCTTTGTTCTTTGTTCTGGGGTTGGCATTTATAGAATCAGAGAGGTTTACAGCATGGAAACAGGCCCTTCAGCACAACTTGTCCTTACTGCCCAGTTTTTAACCGTTAAGCTAGTCCCAGTTGCCTGCATTTGGCCCATATCCCTCTATACCAATAGGTTGCATGTCTTGCACCAAGGAGTACATATCCTGCAGCAGTGCAGGACAGAAGACTTCCACTAAGTCTCCATTCCAGCCTCCATCCTTGCTCTGTTGACCTGATTGCTTTGGAGTATTGGCAATATCTCCTCTGACAGAAAGAACTGGGACTCCTCTATTCTGCCTTTCAATCCGAGGAATGTAACTGACATTCCTTCCTGATGTTCCTGGCTTTGCCTTTGGATCTCCAGCAACTAAGGATGATCAAGTCAGCTGACAGAGCATCTGACTGGCCTCCAGCAATCCTCCAAGTGCCAGAGCCCTTGGACATCCCTGTCTCTGACTACTGTGGATTAGAGAGAGTGAGTGACACCAGCTTCCTGGTCGATTTGATGACAGTGGTGGGTCCGTCAGTAGGCCATCAGAATGCTAATGCCCTCCAGCTCTCAGGCAGCCAGAGCATGCCAGCCAAGGTCAACCCAAACCAGAGGGCAGCAAGGTCAGAGGTCTGCCTCCAGCTCAGCTGCATGCACAGGGGAGCACCTCATAGCAGTAAGTGCATTAAGAAAAGCACTTAGCTGCACTTGGGATTATCAGGTAAACCAAGTGTGTGAATATTAAGCCGTACCTTTATTGTGTCATTTAGTCAAATATTTATACATTGTTGCTACGTCTTCTCCCAATTCTTTCTACTCTTTGACAGCTCATCTACTGCCTTGCTTGTGCAATGGGCAGAAAGTAATGGATTCAGCTGATTTCAGTCAGCCTCTCAGCCTTGACAATGTGTCAAGTGCTTCTGGGCATTGGCCAATAGAATACAAATTGAAGGAGGTGACAGCAGAACAGCACAAAGGTAAGGCTTTATTGATCATAAGGGTTTTAAGAAACCTCTGCATATCAGCACCTCCTCTGTTATTTCTCGCTCCCTGAGTTCCTTCATCATGCAGCACCTGGTCAGCAGCCTCCTCCTTCGTATCTTCATTTTCAGAGATGGTTCATGTCCATCAAAATCCTTATTAATCAATGCCACCAATCTCATTCTGTCCAGGTTGTCCTGTGTACAGTAGGCAACCGCAATAACTAACACCCTGCCTGGATCATACTGAAATACATCACCAGATAAGCCAAAGTCTGAATTGCATCTTTGGGAGCTTAATGACCTGTCAGATGGTTTCTTAGTTTGACAGATATTGTACCTCTCCTTTACATCCACATATGGGTTCCTTGTAGGCATGTGAAACCATGTACAGGAGTTTCCAATGGCAGTGGCAGCTCACTATTTCCACCAATGAAATATTCCAGTCCCGCCAATGTCTGCAGCATTTTGCATGGCTCACCTGCCATGCCTCCAGGGAATCAGCCGCGGAGAGTCACCTTCAGCCGGACCGGAAGATACCATTGGCAGGATGGGCTGGAAAATCTCACCCCCTATAGTGAGTTGCCCTTGTCTCCCAGAAACTAACCCTGAAAGTGCAATAGGAGCTTGAAAAGCTGTGGCACTTAGAACAAAGAACAAAAAAAATTACAGCACAGGAACATGCCCTTTAGCCCTCCAAGCCTGCACCGAATATGCTGCATGACTGAACTAAAACCCCCTACCTTTCCTGGGACCATATTCCTCCTATTCATGTATTTGTCCAGACGCCCCTTAAAACTCACTATTGTATCTGCTTCCACTACCTCCTCCAGCAGGACTGCTGAATCATGGCCACTTTGTGGGATCTGTGCACACACCTGAAGAATCCACTTTAAGTGATTCATTTTATTAATCTAAAATCACACTGTTAAAAATGTACTTACACTAGACTAGATGAGTCCTAAATTTAACCAATAAGTTAGACTAGAGCTATGAGGTAAGTACAGCAACTTCAAGCTGTTCCTCATCATTGAATGGTGAGTCTCTCAGCAAATGATTCTATTATCATTGAACTGTCAAAGAAACCGAACATTTTTGACAGCAGTCTCCTGGGTTATGTGTTTAACTGTTCATGCATAGACACCAGAGGTTGTTACCCAATTTTCATATGATGGTGAATCCTATTAACCACACTGCATTTCCTGTTGATGAAGTCCACTTCTCATACATCAGTTGTATGTAATTAGATTGAAAGCCCTTGCAGTTCATGAAGCAGTGATGCATGTAGGATTCAAAGACAACATGAGAAAAAAAACCCTGGATGTGGAGACACCGTAAGAAGTCTAACAACACCAGGTTAAAGTCCAACAGGTTCATTTGGTAGCAAAAGCCACTAGCTTTCGGAACAGGCTGTTCCTTCGTCAGGTGGGTGGGAGGTCTGATCACAAACAGGGTACAAAGACAAAACTCACTTTACATGAATAATGATTGGAATGTGAGTCTTTACAGCTAATCAAGTCTTAAAGGTACAGACAATGTGAGTGGAGGGAGGTTTAAGCACAGGTTAAAGAGATGTGTATTGTCTCCAGACAGGACAGCTAGTGAGATTTTGCACATCCAGGCAAGTCGTGGGGGTTACAGATAGTGTGACATGAACTCAATATCCCGGTTGAGGCCGTCCTCATGTGTGCGGAACCTGGCTATCAGTCTCTGCTCAGCGACTCTGCGCTGTTGTGTGTCGTGAAGGCCGCCTTGGAGAACGCTTACCCGGAGATCAGAGGCTGAATGCCCGTGACCGTTGAAGTGCTCCCCAAAAGGAAGAGAACAGTCTTGCCTGGTGATTGTCGAGTGGTGTTCATTCATCCGTTGTCGTAGCGTCTGCATGGTTTCCCCAATGTACTATGCCTCGGGACATCCTTTCCTGCAGCGTATCAGGTAGACAACATTGGCCGAGCTGCAAGAGTATGTATCGTGTACCAGGTGGATGGTGTTCTCGTGTGAGATGATGGCATCCGTGTCGATGATCTGGCACGCCTTGCAGCGGTTGCTGTGGCAGGGTTGTGTGGTGTCGTGGTCACTGTTCTCCTGAAGGCTGGATAGTTTGCTGCGGACAATGGTCTGTTTGAGGTTGTGCAGTTGTTTGAAGGCAAGAAGTGGGGGTGTGGGGATGGCCTTGGCGAGATGTTCGTCTTCATCAATGACATGTTGAAGACTCTGGAGGAGATGTCGTAGCTTCTCCGCTCCGGGGAAGTACTGGACGACGAAGGGTACTCTGTCCACCGTGTCCCGTGTTTGTCTTCTGAGGAGGTCGATGCGGTTTTTCGCTGTGGCGCGTCGGAACTGTCGATCGATGAGTCGAGCGCCATATCCTGTTCTTATGAGGGCATCTTTCAGCGTCTGGAGGTGTCTGTTGCGATCCTCCTCATCCGAGCAGATCCTGTGTGTATGGAGGGCTTTTCCGTAGGAGATGGCTTCTTTAATGTGTTTAAGGTGGAAGCTGGAGAAGTGGAGCATCGTGAGGTTATCCGTGGGCTTGTGGTACAGTGAGTGCTGAGGTGACCATCCTTAATGGAGATGCGTGTGTCCAAGAATGCAACCGATTCCGGAGAGTAGTCCATGATGAGTCTGATGGTGGGATGGAACTTGTTGATGCCATCATACAGTTGTTTCAGTGATTGTTCACCATGAGTCCAAAGGAAGAAATAGTCATCGATGTATCTAGTGTATAGCATCAGTTGAAGGTCCTGTGTGGTGAAGAAGTCTTGTTTGAACCTGTGCATGAAGATGTTGGCATATTGAGGTGCGAATCTGGTCCCCATGGCTGTTCCGTGTGTCTGGATGAAGAACTGGTCGTTGAAGGTGAAGACATTGTGGTCCAGGATGAAGCGGATGAGTTGTAAAATTGCATCTGGAAACTGGCTGTTGTCGGCGTTGAGTACGGAGGCAGTTTCAGCAATGCCATCATCGTGGGGGATGCTGGTGCAGAGTGCCGAGACATCCATTGTGACGAGGAGTGCTCCTGGTTCAACTGCTCCATGTGTGCTGAGTTTCTGTAGGAAGTCCGTAGTGTCGCGACAAAAGCTGGGGGTTCTTTGTACAATAGGTTTCAAGATGCCTTCGACATAGACGGAGAGGTTCTCGCACAGGGTCCCATTGCCCGATACGATGGGACGGCCGGGTGTGTTTGCCTTGTGTATCTTCGGGAGGCAGTAGAGATCTCCAACGCGTGGAGTACGTGGGATGAGAGCACGGAGGGTGTTTTGAAGGTTCGGATCAAAAGTCTTGATCAGAGTGCTGAGTTGATGTGTGTGTTCTTTGGTCGGATCTGCGGGTAACTGTCTGTAATGTTCCTCGTTGTTTAGTTGTCGGTACACTTCTTTGCAGTAATCCGTTCTGTTCAGTGTGACGATGGCCTCTCCTTTGTCTGCTGGTTTGATGACAATGTTGTGGTTGGTCTTGAGAGTGCAGATGGCAATGCGTTGTGCTTGGGTGATGTTCGGGGCTGTCTTGTGAGTACGGCTGATGAATTTGGTGTTGACGCACCTCCTGATGGCTTGGGCATACATGTCAAGTCGAGGGCAGTGGCCTTCCGGAGGAGTCCAATTCGACTCTTTCCTTTTCGGATGCACTGCGGATCTCTCTGTCGGCTGTTCCTGTTCATTGGCTGTCTCATTGTGTTCGCTGTTGGCCTCTTGGGGTTTGTGGAAGAACTCCCGCAGCCTCATTCGCCTGATGAATTCCTCTGTGTCCGCTGCGAGACTGATGGTGGTGGGGCAGAAATTGAGCCCTCAGCTGAGAACTTCGATTTCATCTGGTTGAAGGGCCTGTTCCGAAAGCTAGTGGCTTTTGCTACCAAATAAACCTGTTGGACTTTAACCTGGTGTTGTTAGACTTCTTACTGTGTTTACCCCAGTCCAACGCCGGCATCTCCACATCGTGGAGACACCAACAGAATGTCAAAATCCTATTCTGTTTCTTCCAGGTGTTGATGGAGAAAAGAATGAATATGTTTGCCCAAGCAAACAAAATTTCAATCATCAATTGAATTCGAGCATGGATACTGACTGATATTTGCTGTGACAGTCCAGAAAAGGCCAGAAGTAAATGTGCTCAGGGCTTCTAACATCTTGACCACAACAGGCAATGATCTATTGCAATCAGTAGTAGTCACCTTATTTAAGGAAGGATGTAGAAGTGTTAGAAACAGTTCAGAGAAGTTTACTAGTCTAATACCAGTGTACGATCTTACTGGCCTGCTGTGCAGTTGATTGAATGGCAAGGCGGGAAGATAGCGTGCAAGACTAAAAAAGAAACAGTTCGTGCTGGGAACCCAGGCAGTGCCCATTAAGCACCACAACTGTGCCGGGGCAGTGCCAAGGGAATGGCGCCTGAGTGGATATTGGGCTATGACGGGGGTGTATGCAAGGAGGAGAGCTCTGCATGGGGGTATGCAAAGGGGGGGAGATTGGCAAGTGGGGGTGGAAGCCAGAAAACAGGAGGGAGACCTGCAAATGGGTTGGGGGGAGGGGTTGTGTGGAGGGGGTGGGCTTCGGAGGAGGAGGGGGTCATGACGGGGGTCTCATTGGGAGGGTCTAGGTGTCCCAATGATAGGGGGAGGGGAGATTCATCGGACAGGTCTGATGTCTGTGACAGGGGTGGCAGGAGAGCTCAGACCGGAGTGACTTGTGCATTAGTGCCGAGCACTCTGAAGCCAGCTTCACGAGTGTACCCACCCCCACCCACCCCCTCCCCCCGCCCCACCCCCTCCCCCCATCGCCACAAATCTTCTAAATGTCAAAAAAATTGATAGAATGTGGGAAGATTGCATGGCCCAGTTCACTGTAAACACCAACATGAAACACTCCAGTTTCAGACTTTGACATTTTGCACCCCAGGAATGGGAGGGTTGTTTTATGAGGAAAGATTGGACAAACCTAGTTTGTATCTACTGGAATTTAGAAGAGTAAGAGGCAACTTAATTGAAATACATAAGATAGTGTGGGGTCTTGATAGGGTGGAATTGAAGAGGACATTTCCTCTTGCATGAGAATCTAGAACAAGGGGTCACTGTTTAAAATAAGCATTCAGCCATTTAGGGCAGAGATGAGGAGAAAGATTTTCTCTCAGCGAATTGAGTGTCTTTGGAGCTCTCTTCCTTAAAATGTGCTAGAAGCAGAGTCATTGAATACTCTTAAGAAATAGGTGGATGGATTCTTGATAAGCAAGCGGGAAGTTGAATCAGATCAGCCATGATCTTATTGAAGGGCGGAGCAAGCTCAAGGGGTGGTGGGCTACTACTGCTTCTAATTCATATGTTTGTATGCTCAATTCACTTCATGTGTCATCAATAAATGAATGCTGGTACTAGAAAGTGAAAATTCTATTGGCCCTGACAACTTTCCATCAATATTACTAAAAAGACTTGAGCTCCAAAACTAGCAACGCCCATAGCCAAGCTGTTCGAGTCCACTGACATCTCGACAACAATGTGGAAAATTGTCCAGGTTTGTCTTGTCCACAAAAAGCAGGACATATCTAACCCAGTTAATTACTCCCCCATAAATCTACCTTTAATCTGAGCAAAATGTTGGAAGGTGTCACTTAGACTGCTATCAAGCAGCATTCTTTTTTTATTTATTCATGGAATGTGGGTGTTGCTGGTTGGACCAGCATTTATTGCCCATCCTTGAGGGCATTTGAGAGTCAAGCACATTGCAGTGGACCTGGAGTCACATGGAGGCCAGACAGCAGATTTCCCTCCATAAAGGATATTAGTGAACCAGATGGGTTTTTACAACGATCGACAATGGTTTCATGGACATCATTAGACTTTTAATTCCAGATTTTTATTCAATTTGAATTTCACCACCTGCTGTGGTGGGATTTGAACCCGGGCTCCTGGAGCATTGGGTCCCTAGATTATTAGTCCAGTGACAATACGACTACACCACCTTACATCGCAACAATCTGCTCATTGATGGTGGGTTCCAGTTTCACTATTCACTTGGTTCCTGATCCAAAGATGGATAAAAGATCTGAACTGAAGAGGTGAGGGGAGAGTGACTACCCTTGACATTAAGGCCACATTTGACTGGTGTGACATCAAGTCGCTCTGGCAGAATTAAATCAATGGGAATTGGGGGGAAAACTCTCCACTTTTTTTTAAGAGTCATATCCAGCACAAAGGAAGTTGGTTGAAATTGGTGGAGGTACATCATCTCAGTCCTGGGACATCTCTGTAAGAGGTCTCAGGGTGGCGTCCGAGATCCAACCATCTTCAACTGCTTCATCAATGATCTTACTTCCATCATAGGGTCAGAATTGGGGATGTTCACTAATGATCGCACAGTGGTTAGTACCATTTGCAACTCCTCATATATTGAAGCAGTTTTTGTTTATATGACCTGGACGAGATTCAGACTTGGGCTGATAAGTGGCAAATAACATTCATGTCCACACAAGTGTCAGGTAATGACACAACTAGGGAAAATCTGACCATCTCCCCTTTACAGTCAATGGCATTACCATCACTGAATCCCCCACTAACAACATTCTGGGGGAGTTACCATTGACTACAAAATGAACTGGATCAGCCATATAAATACTCCGGCTACCAGAGCAGGTCAAAGACTGAGAATTTTATAGTGAGTGGCTCACGCGTCTCCCCAAAGCTTGTCCACTACGTAAAAGCCTCAACTCAGAAGTGTGATGGAACACTGCACTTTTCTGAATGAATGCAGCTGCATCAATAGCCAAAGAAGCTTAACACTATCCAAGGGTAATGACATTCCGTGAAATGCTCCTTCAGGGTGCCAGCACATAGAGAATTACAGAATGGCATTCCTTTTTGCTGTGACACTTCTGTAATTCTGTTTCTCTTAATTCTTTGAGCATCTTATACTTCTATAATGATACATCCTGATTCCCATCCCCCTGCCAAGTTTGTACAAACCTTCCCTAACAAAGTTAGCAAACCGCCCCTTGAGGACCTGGACCCATATCTGTTGAGATACAACATATCAGCCTGAGTATATTTGGGAATTTGGAGCAAAGTAGGAAGTCGGTGCAAGGGGAGAGAGATGATCTTTTGCTTTGTAACATTTTGATCTTCAGAAAGTGATCTTTCCCTTCTGAAGGACTAAAGGCTTGTTATTTGGTTAGTATTTCAGCTGCTGTGAGAGATGCAGTAGAGAAAAAGACAACCGTGATGTCACACGAAACTGGTAAATAGATTGGCTCACTGTAAAGGGCAACATGTGCTGGGATCAAGTGGGTGCCTTGAAGAATATAGAGGGTGTCAAAGTAGAGGTAAGAGAGAAATCAGGAGAAAAAGGGGACATGAGTTTGCTTTGGCAGATAAGATAAAGGAGAATTCAAAGAGCTTCTATTCCAAAGATGTGCAGGTTAGGTGGATTGGCCATGCTAAATTGCCCCTTCGTTTCAGGGAGACTAACTAGGGTAAATGCATGCGGTTATGGGGATAGGGCCTGGGTGGGATTGTGGTCGGTGCAGACTCGATGGGCTGAATGGCCTCCTTCTGCACTGTAGGGATTCTATTCTATTCTTTTCGATGAAATACATAAAGTGCAAAAGAGCAACTCGGGAGAGAATAGGGCTTCTTAAGGATCAACAAGTCATCTATGTGCAGATCCACAAGAGATGGGTGAGATCCTAAATGAATATTTCTCATCAGTATTTACTGTTGAGAAAGGTATGGATGTTCGGGAACTTGCGGAAATAAATAGTGATGTCTTAAGCAGTGTACATATTACAGAGAAGGAGGTGCTGGAAGTATTAAAATGCATCAAGGTAGACAAATCCCTGGAACCTGATAAAGTATATCCCAGAACGTTGTGGGAGGCTAAGGAGGAAATTTGGGTCCCCCAGCAGAGATATTTAAATCATCGACAGCCACAGGTGAGGTGCCTGAAGATTGGAGGGTAGCAAATGTTGTGTCTTTGTTTAAGAAGAGCTGCAGGGAAAAGCCTGGGAACAATAAGTGTTCAAGATTATGAGGGGCATGGGCAGGATGGATAGGGAGCAGCTGTTCTCCTTAGTTGAAGGGTCAGTTATGAGCAGATACAAATTAAAAGTGAGGAGTGGGAGGTTTAGTGGGGATTTGAGGAAAAACCTTTTTAGTCAGAGGGTGGTGACAGTCTGGAACGCACTGCCTGGGAGGGATGCCTCACATCCTTTAAAAAGTACTTGGATGAGTACTTGGCACACCATAACATTCAAGGCTATAGGCCAAGTGTTGGCGGGTGGGATTAAGTGGGCAGGGGTCAGAGTCTTTCATGCATTGGTGCAGACTTGATGAGCCTTGATGGGCTCTTCTGCACTGTAGGATTCTGTGATTCTGTGATGATAGATGGAGATTGGAGGATGGCAAATATTTTGTTTAAGAAGGGCTGCATAGAAAAGCTTGGGAACTACAGGCCGGTGAGCCAAATGACTGTAGTGGGTAAGTTATTCAAAGGTATTCTGAGAGAAAGGATCTATAAGCATTTAGAGAGGCATGGACTGATTCGGGACACTCAGCATGGCTTTGTGAATGGAAAATCATATCTCATGAATTTGATTGATTTTTTCAAAGGGGTAACCAAGAAGGTGGATGAGGGTGGTGCAGTCGACGTTGTCGACATGGACATTAGCAAGGTCTTTGACAAGATATCACATGGTAGGTTGTTGCATAAGGTTAAATCTCATGGGATCCAGAGTGCGGTAGCCAAGTGGATACAAAATTGGCTTGATGACAGAAGACAGAGAATGGTTATAGAGGGTTGTTTTTCAAACTGGTGGCCTGTGACCAGCGGTGTGCCTCAGGGATCGATGCTGGGTCCACTGTTATATGTCATTTATATTAATGATTTGGATGGGAATTTAGGAGGCATGGTTAGTAAGTTTGCAGATGACACCAAGATTGGTGGCATAGTGGACAGTGAAGAAGGTTATCTATGATTGCAACGGGATCTTGATTAATTGGGCCAGTGGGCTGATGAATGGCAGATGGAGTTTAATTTAGATAAATGTGAGGTGATGCATTCTGTTAGATCAAACCAGGACAGGACTTACTCAGTTAACGATAGGGTGTTGGAGAGAGTTATAGAACAAAAGGGATCTAGGAGTACATTTTCATAGCTCCTTGAAAGTGGAGTCACAAGTGGATAGGGTGGTGAAGAAGGCATTTGGCATGCTTGGTTTCATTGGTCAGAACATTGAATACAGGAGTTGGGACATCTTGTTGAAGCTGGACAAGATACTGATGAGGCCACACTTGGAATACTGTGTACTGTTCTGGTTACCTTATTATAGAAAGGATATTATTAAACTACAAAGGGTGCAGAAATGATTTACTATGATGCTACTTGATGGTTTAAGTTATAAGGAGAGGCTGGACAGACTGGAACTTTTTTCCCTGGAGCGTTGGTGGCTTCGGGGTGATCTTATAGAGGTCTATAAAATAATGAGGGGGTTAGATGAGGTAGATAGTCAACATCTTTTCCCAAAGGTAGGAGAGTCTAAAACTAGAGGGCTTAGGTTTAAGGTGAGAGGGGAGAGATACAAAAAGGGTCCATACAGAGGGTGGTAAGTGTCTGGAACAAGCTGCTGGGGGTAGTAGTAGGGTCCAATTTTGTCTTTTAAAAAGCATTTAGACGATTACATGGGTAAGATTGGTTTAGAGCGAGATGGGCCAAACACAGGCAATTGGGATTAGCTTAATGGTAAAAACTGGGCAGCATGGACATTGTGATGACTTCAGCCAGGCTAATGAGGTTGGCTTGCAAGAGTATGAACTACCTGATGAATCCTTACCGCAGCTATATTCGCGGCCAGGTGTCCCTGGAGAGGAAGCATGCGGTGTCCACGGGCACAGTTGATGCCTTCCGTGACCGCTGGGCACCGCAGGGGCTGGGGTGTATTATCGACCCTGATAATCACCTTTTTGGTTTGATGTTTTAAGTATCCTTTCAACTTTGTTTTTGGTTCGGGCTGTTCCCCCTTCCTTTTGGGGAGCTGCCCCTTTTAATTTGTCCCTAAGTTAATTTGAATTTGTTTATTTGGTTGGTACCTAAAAGAGATACCTGATGAATCCTTACCGCAGCTATATTCGCTGCACCTGCAAACCAACTCCTTGAGATTCCTACACAAGGACACCCAGGTCCCTCTGCACAGCAGCATGCTGCAATTTTTTACTATTTAACTAATAGTCCATTTTGCTGTTATTCCTACCAAAATGGATGACCTCACATTTACC
The DNA here is from genome assembly GCF_964213995.1 of Mustelus asterias. Taxonomy (NCBI): domain Eukaryota; kingdom Metazoa; phylum Chordata; class Chondrichthyes; order Carcharhiniformes; family Triakidae; genus Mustelus; species Mustelus asterias. Next base: position 36,026,976 of record NC_135810.1, on the reverse strand, counting down.
CACATTGTACTCCATCTGTCAGACCCTTGCCCACTCACTTAGACTATCTATATCCCTTTGCAGACTTTCAGCGTCCTCTGCACACTTTGCTTTGCCACTCATCTCAGTGTCATCTGCGAATTTTGACACACTACACTTAGCCCCCAACTCCAAATCATCGATGAAAATCGTAAACAATTGCGGTCCCAACACTGATCCCTGAGGCACACCACTAGTCACTGATCACCAACCAGAAAAACACCCATTTACCCCCACTCTTTGCTTTCTGTTAGTTAACCAATCCTCTATCCATGCTAATACATTACCCGTAACACTGAGCACCTTTATCTTATGTAGCAGTCTTTGGTGCGGCACCTTGTCAAATGCCTTCTGGAAATCCAGATACACCACATCCACAGGTTCCCCATTTTCCACTGCACATGTAATGTTCTCAAAGAATTCCACCGAATTAGTCAAACATGACCTTCCCTTCATGAACCCATGCTGTGTCTTACCAATGGGACAATTTATATCCAGATGTCTTGCTATTTCTTCCTTGATGATAGATTCAAGCATTTTCCCTACTACAGAAGTTAAGCTAACTGGCCTATTTGTCTACCTCCTTTTTTAAACAGTGGCATCACATTTGCTGTTTTCCAATCTTCGGTAACCCCTGTAGGATGCTTTCCATTGTCCTTTAGAACATGGCACAAGCTGATGAAGCCCAAAGGGCAATCTTTTATACTGGAAGAGGTCTTTCAGCATATTTATTGTGGTGAATCTTTGCGAATCCTCGTCTAGCCGTAGTTGCAGGAATGCGTGGCTCATGTCCAGTTTTGTGAATAGGAGTCCTCCTGCCAACTCTGCGTACAGGTCCTAAATCCTGGAAATTGGGTATTTGTCTAGCTGAGAGTAACGATTTATCGTCTGTTTGAAATTGCCACAAAGGTGCACCGAGCCATCTGGCTTTAAGATAAGAAGACATGATGTGGAGATGCCGGCGTTGGACTGGGGTAAACTCAGTAAGAAGTTTAACAACACCAGGTTAAAGTCCAACAGGTTTATTTGGTAGCAAAAGCCACACAAGCTTTCGGAGCCTTAAGCCCCTTCTTCAGGCGAGTGGGAATTCTGTTCACAAACAGGGCATATAAAGACACAAACTCAATTTACAGAATAATGGTTGGAATGCGAATACTTACAGCTAATCAAGACTTGATTTTGGTCAGGGCTAAGGGTTGGAGTCCAGTGCATATCTTGTTAAACACTGGGGGTAGGGCCTGGATGGGATTGTGGTCGGTGCAGACTCGATGGGCCGAATGGCCTCCTTCTGCACTGTAGGGTTTCTATGATTCTATGAAAAATGGGGGTTGGATGGAATACTGATGAGGGATGACATTGTGCTGTATGAAAGAATGGATGTCCATGAGGGGGCAAGGACAGAATCCGTTTTGTTGGAATTGATAAGCCAAGGACACACTCTGTGGTATAGTTGTATGGTACTACTGTCTTGCAAAATGGAATAGACTCATAACAGATCTAGTAGCTCAATATTGGGCATCTATGAAGCACTACAGGTCATCAGCAGTATTAGAGTTATCATAGAAATCATAGAAACCCTACAGTGCAGAAGGAGGCCATTCGGCCCATCGAGTCTGCACCGACCACAATCCCACCCAGGCCCTACCCCCACATATTTTACCCGCTAATCCCTCTAACCTACACATCCCAGGACTCTAAGGGGCAATTTTTTAACCTGGCCAATCAACCTAACCCGCACATCTTTGGACTCAGTTGTATTCAGTCATACATTGTAACTACATGGCCTGACATACCCCTCACTTTACCCTTACCAAAGAGCCAGGTGACCAACATTGGTTCAATCAGGATTGCAGGAGAGCATGCCAGGAACAGCACCAGCAATCTAAAAAATTAGGTCTCATCCTGGTGAAACTGCAACAGAAACATAAATTGTGATAGACAAAGCGAAGAGATCCCATAACCAATTAATCTGATCAAAATTCTGCAATCCTGCCACATCCAGACAAGAATGGTTGTGGGCAACTAAGCAACTAACTAGAGGAGCACTACAAATGACCCCATCTAAAATGTTGGGGGTGGGTGGGGGGCAGAACATCAGCACAAAAGACAGGACTGAAGCATTTGCAAGCATCTTCAAACATAACAGGAACAAGTCTTCCATGTGATATGAATCATAGAATCATAGAATGTATGGCATGGAGACAGGTCCTTTGGCCCAAATTGCTCCATGCCGACCAAAAGAGCAACTAAGCTAACCCCATTTGCCTACATTTGGCCCATATCCCTCTCAACCTCTCCTATCCATGTATTTGTCCAAATGTCTTTTAAATGTTGTCAATGTCCCTGTCTCAACCACTTCCTTCGGCAGCTCATTCGACATACATACCAACCTCTGTGTAAAAAAGTTGCTCCTCAGGTTCCCATTAATTCTTTCCCCTCTGAACTTAAACCTAAGCCCTCTAGTTCTCAATTCCGCAACCCTGGGAAAAAGACTGAGTGCATTCACCCATGGCACTGTGGCACAGTGGGTGGCATGGTGGCACAGTGGGTGGCACAGTGAGAGGCACAGTGGCATAGTGGGCAGCACGGTGGCAGTTAGCACTGCTGCCTCACAACGCCAGGGACCCGGATTTGATTCCCGGCTTGGGTCACTGTGTGGAGTTTGCATGTTCCCCTCGTGTCTGCATGGGTTCCTCCAGGTGCTCCGGTTTCCTCCCACAGTCCAAAGATATCCGGGTTAGGTGGATTGGCCATACTAAATTGCCCCTGAGTGTCAGGGGGATTAGCTAGGGTAAATGCAAGGAGTTATGGGGAAATGCCTGGGTGAGATTGTGATCAGTGCAGACCCAATGGGCCGAATGGCCGCCTCCTGCACTATAGGATTCTATGATTCTCTGATTTTATCCATGCCTCTCATGATCTTATACACCTCTATATGATCACCTCTCCAAAGGAAAAAGTCCTAGCCTGTCAAATCTCTCTCTGTAACTCAGTCCCTCCGGCAGGCCTCTGCATGCCAGAGGCCTCAGATGTTCCCTCCTCCACCTGTTGTGTGCACAGAGGGTGATCCAGATGCCTCGCCACTAACTTGACCCACCGATGTGAGAGTCTCTGGGATAGTGAGTTGCGAGGTGGAAGCTGATGCCAAACTGGTGATGGCCTCGGAGGGTCCTTCATCGGTTTCCTTTGAGGAGTCTTCTGAGCTGTCAGGGGCAGGATGGGTGGCAGCAGCAGCGAGGGCTGCAATGCCAGATGGCCTGGGTGTGTTATAGGGTCCCTTTCTGCAACACAGAGTGCAAGGTCAAGTGCAAGGGAGGGAGGGGAATCTGGGCTACATGCAACTGTGCTCCAGCCTGATCGTGCTGTCATTTATTGTCCGGGTCCCCTCCTCTCCTGCAAGCTCCACCCCCGCTCCTCAAAGAGAGTGAGAAATCGGATGTTAGGCTCATCACCCACTGTCTTCGCCCTCTCCGGCGATTACGGGAATTCTTCTCCTGTGGGGACAGAAAAAGCCATGAAAATCTGATGGCGTAAGTCTTGCAGGGTATCAGGGTGTAACCCTCAGAAGGCAAGTGCTGTGATACTCTTGGGGGGAAGGAAGGTGGTCCTTGGGGGTCAGGGGCTGAAAGCATATGGGTTGCTGGGTGGGGAGAATCTGGGCATCATTTAGAGGAAAGGTGCTAGATGAGGTTAAACACACATCCTTGCTGCCCAGATTAGGTCATTCAATTTTTCCGGCACTGTTTCCCAGCTCTCCTGGTCAGTGCCCTGGCACTAACACACGCGGCCATAGCCTCCCAGGCTACTATTCCATTGCTTCCCCTGGGACACATCCTACTGGGGTGAAGAGGTTGTCCCGCTTTGCCTCCACTGCCTCCAGCAACCTGATCAGGTCAGATTCCAAAATTCTAGGTATTGTCTTCCTGGAGGTCATTTCTTCCTGCACTGCCTGTCTGTCTGTCCATCCTTGGGGGTTTTATGGAGCTGCCCTTTGTTAGGACAGATCAGCTGCAGGCAGTTTGGGTGAGTCAGGCATCCGTTAGAACATTCCAGTGAGTTTAAAGCAGTTTGCCTTGCTACCATGGAGGGGAAGCCAAGTCAGCATTTGCAGGTGTGCTGATGGGGCGGAGGGGGAATTTGTGCCTCTGTGATGATCGTGGGCAGGGGAGAGAGAAAGTCATGTCAGGCAGCCATTGCGGCCAGGGGGTGATGAGGGGACCATTTGCAAGTGGGTCTGGTCGGGGGGTAAGAGGGTCAGTAATGTTAAGGATGTCTCCAATGTCCATGGGAGGAGGGGGAGGCTGTATCTAATCGGGCAGTGTTCTGTCAGCAGAGCTGCTTTTTTTGAGCTTTTTATGCGCATGATGCGCGATTAAATCACTAGATTGTACCCGGGAAATAAAGGCTTTTATTACTGACAAGAATGGAGCACACTATATACAATACAATCCCAGACTAAAGGGTCTCCAGGCAGTGCAGTGACCTTTATACTTCCCCTGGTTGGCGGAGCCAACTGGAGTGTACCACAGAACAATATCAACAGGTAGAACAGCCCAACCCTAACACCAACAGTAATTACAGTAACATATCTACAAACACCCATAGTGCTGACCATCCATGGCTCAGCACTCATAGTGGTAACCAACTATGGTTCACCACATTCACCCCTCCTTTAAAAACAAAGGCCGGTGGGGGAAAAAAAAACAGAACCACTGTTCATATAATCACAAGTTCAGTCGTATTGGAGGACCGCACTGTCTCTGCGACCTCCTCAACACTGGCGGTAACGCCGGTTCTGGTGACCGTGGTGACCTTCTCTCCAAGGCGGTGTCCAGTGACTCCTCCAGTTCCTCACGGACAGGTGGACCACGAGGTGGCGACAATCTGCTGGACTCGAGCACGCCTCGAGGTGGTGACAATCTCCTGGACTCAGGCAAGCTGTACACGGGAGTAAGAGGATTAAGTGGTGGTCCCGATACTGCCCGCGCCATGTCAGGAGGGGAGATAAGGGTCGGGGGGTCCCTAACTAGGGGTGTGGGAGTGACTGGGGTGTCCAAGTCCCCTGCTGGCGCCAGATCTCTAATAGAGACCGTGTCCTCTCGCCCATCAGGATATGCCACATAGGCATATTGAGGGTTGGCGTGGAGGAGATGGACCTGTTCAACCAAAGGGTCGGACTTGCGGGTCCTAACATGCCGCCGCAGGAGGACAGGTCCTGAGTGCGTCAACCAAGACGGTAATGAGGTCCCAGAGGAAGACTTCCTAGGGAAGGAAAACATCCTCTCATGTGGAGTAGCGTTGGTTGCCGTACACAGGAGTGAGCGGATAGAATGGAGCGCATCAGAGAGTACCTCTTGCCAACGGGAGACTGGAAGACTTTTAGACCTCAACGCCAGTAAGACAACCTTCCAGACTGTAGCATTTTCTCGTTCAACCTGTCCGTTACCCCGAGGGTTGTAACTCGTAGTTCTACTTGAGGCAATCCCTTTTGAGAGCAGGTATTGCCTCAAGTCGTCACTCATGAATGACGAGCCCCTATCACTGTCAATATAGCTGGGGTAACCGAACAGGGTGAAAAGATCCCGTAATGCTTTAATGACCGTGGCAGTGGTCGTATCAGAACAGGGAATGACAAAAGGGAATCGTGAGTACTCGTCAATCACATTGAGGAAGTATACGTTCCGATCTGTCGAAGGAAGGGGGCCCTTAAAGTCCACACTCAGTCTTTCAAAAGGGCGAGTGGCTTTAATGAGGTGTGCCCTGTCAGGTCGGTAGAAGTGCGGTTTGCATTCAGCACATACCTGGCAGCTTCGGGTTATGGACCTGACATCCTCCACTGAGTAGGGTAGATTCCGGGCCTTTACGAAATGGAAGAGCCAAGTGACCCCCGGATGGTAGAGGTCATTGTGGAGGGCCTGTAATCGATTCTCCTGCACACTAGCGCACGTTCCACGCGACAGGGCGTCCGAGGGCTCGTTGAGCTTCCCCGGACGGTACATGATATCATAATTGTAGGTGGAGAGTTCGATTCTCCACCTCAAGATTTTATCATTTTTGATCTTACCCCGTAACGTGTTGTTGAACATGAACGCCACGGACCGCTGGTCCGTGAGCAGGGTGAATCGTTTTCCCGCCAAGTAATGGCGCCAATGCCGAACGGCCTCCACAATGGCCTGGGCCTCCTTTTCCACCGCAGAGTGTCGAATTTGGGGGCCTTGGAGGGTGCAAGAGAAAAAGGCGACAGGCCTGCCCGCCTGGTTAAGTGTGGCGGCCAGGGCGAAATCAGATGCATCACTATCCACCTGAAAGGGGATGGACTCATCAACAGCGTGCATCGTGGCTTTCGCGATGTCGGCTTTTATCCCTTCAAAGGCTAAGCGAGCCTCTGTTGCTAGGGGAAAGGAGGTAGACTTGATGAGCGGACGGGCTTTGTCCGCATAATTGGGAACCCACTGTGCATAGTATGAGAAGAAGCCTAAGCATCTTCTCAGTGCTTTGATGCTAGTGGGCAGGGGAAGTTCCAGGAGGGGACGCATACGGTCTGGATCAGGGCCAAGGACCCCGTTTTCCACCACGTATCCGAGAATTGCTAAACAGCGCTTGCGAAATACGCACTTCTCCCTGTTGTAGGTCAGATTCAGGCGAGACGCAGTGCGTAAAAATCTAAGGAGGTTGGCATCGTGGTCCTGCTGGTCATGGCCGCAGATAGTGACATTATCCAGGTACGGGAAGGTAGCCCGCAGCCCGTTTTGGTCCATCATTCGGTCCATTGCACGCTGGAAGACCGAGACCCCATTCGTGACGCCAAAGGGAACCCTTAAAAAGTGATAAAGACGACCATCCGCCTCAAAGGTCGTGTATTTTCGGTCCTCTGGGCGAATGGGGAGCTGGTGGTAAGCTGACTTCAAGTCAATGGTGGAGAACACCCGGTACTGCGCAATCTGGTTGACCATGTCAGATATGCGCAGGAGAGGATACGCATCCAGCTGCGTGTATCTATTAATGGTCTGACTATAGTCTATGACCATCCGGGGTTTGTGTCCAGTTTTAACCACCACTACTTGCACTCTCCATAGACTAGAGCTAGGTTGGATGATCCCTTCCCTGAGGAGCCGCTGAACTTCAGATCGAATAAAGATCCGATCCTCAGCGCTGTAACGCCTGCTCTTGGTTGCGATGGGCTTGCAGCCTGGCACTAGATTCTCGAATAAGGATGGTGGGGTGATTCTGAGTGTCGAGAGGCTACACGTGGAGCGCGCTGGGCAATTTGGAGGCTGCTGTGCTCCCACTGAAAGTGGAGGGAGTGGCCCATCGTACTGCAGGGTTACACTCCTCAGGTGGACCATAAAGTCTAGTCCCAGGAGCATCAGAGCACAAAGGTGCGGTAACACAAGGAGCCTGAAGTTCTCGTAAACTGTGCCCCGCACCATCAGGTTGACCACGCAGCTCCCTAGCACGGTAACAGACCGGGACCTCGACGCCATCGAAATTGTCTGTCTGACAGTCCGTACTCGGAGACCGCACCGTTTCACGGTGTCAGGGTGAATGAAGCTCTCCGTGCCCCCGCTGTCAAACAAACAATGAATTTGGCGTCCGTTTACCTCTATGTCCATCATGGACTTGTCGTGTCTGTGAGGCTTGGCCTGGTCCAGGATGATTGACGCCACCGTTGGGTCGTGGGTGCCGCTGCAGGCAGCTGAGATGGTTGATGATGATGACCCCTGCTGGTCATCCACGGTCGGTGCCGACCAAAATGGCTGCGCCCATGGATCGCACGTGGTCGGTGGCGCTAAAAGTGGCAGCCCCTGCAGGTCGCACATGTCTTGCGTCTCTGTCATCAGGAATGGCGGCGCTCTGGAATCGCACGTGGTGGAAGACCTCGAAGACGCTGGAGACAAGGAGACAGGCTCAGGAGAATCACACGCCGCACTGCTATGTTTGGAGGGTGGTTTGGTCCTGCAGACTTTGGCATAATGCCCTTTCTTTCCGCACGCGGAGCACAATACCGTTCTGGCTGGACATCGTTGCCAAGGGTGTTTCGCCAATCCACAGAAGTAACACCGCGGGCCTCCTGGAGCTGCCGCCGTCGTCAGGTCCGAGGTTGGGAACACAATCGCGCAGTTTTTCGGAGCCGCTGAATAAAGCAGAGTCGGTGGCTGTACTTGCCACGATGTTCCCACATGGTCGGTGGGGTACGTTTCTAGGCTTCTGGAGGCCGTCTCCATAGCGTCAGCCAATTCTACTGTCTTAGCGAGGTCTAGATTACCTTGCTCTAGCAGCCGGAGGCGAATGTAGGACGAGCCGATTCCTGCCACAAACGCATCGCGGATCAAGTCGCTCGTATAAAATTATGAAAGGCTCGTAGATAGGGTGAACGGTGGGAAGCTTTTCCCCGGGTCGGTGGTGACGTTCACGAGGGGTCATAGGTTCAAGGTGAAGGGGGGGAGGTTTAACACAGATATCAGAAGGACATATTTCACACAGAGGGTCGTGGGGGCCTGGAATGTGTTGCCGGGCAAGGTGGTGGAGGCGGACACACTGGGAACGTTTAAGACTTATCTAGACAGCTATATGAACGGAGTGGGAATGGAGGGATACAAAAGAGTGGTCTAGTTTGGACCAGGGAGCGGCGCGGGCTAATTGTTCCTTGTTTCTCGTTTCAAGGCTTCATTCTATGATCATCTTGCTGGTGCCAGTACAGAGCGAGACTGCGGATAGTTGGGAACCTGTCTCGGGGGCAGGGAATTCATATGGTGTTCGTGGAAGTGGAAATGACTAGGGTTGGGAAGCATTTTCCGATCAGGGCCATTGTGATCTCCTGGACTCGTTTCGATCGCCTCAGGGGGTCGGAGAGGAATTTCCCAGATTTTTTTTTCCCCATATTGGCCCTGGGGTTTTTCACTATGGGTTTTCGCCTCTCCCTGGAGATCACATGGTCTGGAATGGGGAGGTGGGGGTGAGTTAATAGGTTGTAATGAACAAAGCATCGTAGCTGTGAGGGACAGCTCGGTGGATAGGATATTGGTATGTAGATAGGCTGGGAAATTGGGCGGGGATCCTGGATTCAGGATTCAATCCTGGACCGGGGAGCGGCGCGGGCTTGGAGGGCCGAAGGGCCTGTTCCTGTGCTGTATTGTTCTTTGTCTTTGTCTTTGTCTTTGTATACTGGGCCGCCGACACTGACTTGCAGTTGCAGGCTCTGGCTAGCTGCTGGAGTTCACCCGGGTACTGTTCTGTCGTTTCGCCGGGCTGCCGCCGTCGAGTGGCTGGAAGGTGTCGAGCATGGATCTCGTTTGGCGGTTTGTTGTACCGCTTCTTAAGTAGTTCGATGGCCCCTTTGTAGTCTTGGGCATCGCGGATTGCTAAGTATACGGTGTTGCTTACCCTCACGTGGAGGACCCGCAGTCTATCGTCGTCGTTTTGAATGGCTGTTGAGGCATCGATGTAGTCTTGAAAACACTTTAACCAATGGTCAAAAGTGTTCGACGCTCCTGCCGCACGTGGATCTAGTGTAAGCCGATCGGGTTTCAACATTTGCTCCATGGTTTTCAAAATTTTGTCAGTAATAAAATTGATGCGCGATTAAATCACTCGGGAGGCTAGATTGTACCCGGGAAATAAAGGCTTTTATTACTGACAAGAATGGAGCACACTATATACAATACAATCCCAGACTAAAGGGTCACCAGGCAGTACAGTGACCTTTATACTTCCCCGGTAGGCGGAGTCAACTGGAGTGTACCACAGAACAATATCAACAGGTAGAACAGCCCAACCCTAACACCAACAGTAATTACAGTAACATATCTACAAACCCCATAGTGCTGACCATCCATGGCTCAGCACTCATAGTGGTAACCAACTATGGTTCACCACAGCGCATGTGCAGATTGTGGCTGTCTGGTGAATTAGGTCCTGCGCACAACCTCTCATGGCAAAAACAGACCAGCCCAAAATTTCAGAGACAGAGTGCGTAAAATTGGGCCTGAAAACCACCCAAAAAATGGATCAGCAACTTCCCTATTTTCATGCTAGCTGGTCACTTAGAAGAAATCTCGTAAAATTCTGCGCACTAACTCTGTTTATGTCTACAGATGCTGCGAGATCTGTTGAGTTTATCCAGCATTTTCTGTTTTTATTTCAGATTTCCAGCATCTACAGTATTTCGCTTTTTTTTGCAGAATTTAAAGTTTTCTTTCTTTGACCAAAAAGGTGATCCACAGAGTGCGTTCCCCAACCAGAAAAAAGCAGGACAGTCAATTTGAGGGTATCTTTTCTACCCCTCTCCTGGTTGATATGAGCAGAGGGATCCAGAAGAGGACTGCTACAGACAGCAGTTACAGACACTGCTGGCACAGCAAAATTGAAATGATGGACTTTATGTACATGTGCAGATTCCTGACTAGGGACTCCCAGCTTCACAGCTCTGTCTTCACTACCAATTTTCCACTGCCACAGAACTTGGCAAATGGGCCCTAATAGAAGCTTGCATGTGACTTTGTTGAATGTTGGGACCTCGGGACATCAACATTGTTCACGTGAACTTGATGGGTTGGTGGTCGGATTTTGGTAATATAGTGAATCATGATGATTGGGACCACCTTGCTGCTGCAACCTTCTTCTGCTTTCACAGTCTATCAGACGTACAATCTTCCTTCATGTGCTGTTGAAGACTTTGTGGACCGTGCTCTGTCTGTCACACATTCTCCTGACTTTGTCACCATGGGTGGGCCTACCAATATCAAGAATCTCCCAACGGCATCAATCAAGGGATCATCAGAGTACAAAACAGTACAATCATAGTGGGTTAACTTTGAAGTTCGATATCAGCAGAGAGCATTAAAATTTGAAACTTTTGAGGCATGACAGAAGTTAAGTTTGCTGATTTAGACTATGTACTGAAAGTTATTCCAATTTATTAATTATTTATTTGTTAGTTGTAGGAGCTTACTTAATGTAAATTTGTTGCCATATTTGCCTGTATATCAAAAGTTCAGAAATGTTGCATTGGTTGTTAGGTGCATTAGGATGTCTGAAGATACAAAAGAAACCAATGAATTTTATTCCTTTACTTATCCTTACTTTTTCACCTTGCTTCATGCTTTGGTCTCTTTTGCCTTCCACTGTATCTCAGACTTTCCCTTTAGTTCTTTCCTTCCCCACATCCTTTTCCTTTTCTCATTTCTCTCTCCACAGATGCTGTTTGACCCACTGAGTAATTCCAGCATTTTAGAAACATAGAAACATATAAAAACTACAGCACAAAACAGGCCCTTCGGCCCCACAAGTTGTGCCGAACATATCCCTACCTTCAAGACCTACCTATAACCCTCCATCCTATTAAGTCCCATGTACTCATCCAGGAGTCTCTTAAAAGACCCTATTGAGTTTGCCTCCACCACCACTGACGGCAGCCGATTCCACTCGCCCACCACCCTCTGTGTGAAAATCTTCCCCCTAACATCTCCCCTGTACCTACCCCCCAGCACCTTAAACCTGTGTCCTCTCGTAGCAGCCATTTCCACCCTGGGAAAAAGCCTCTGAGAGTCCACCTGATCTATGCCTCTCAACATCTTATATACCTCTATTAGGTCTCCTCTCATCCTACGTCACTCCAAGGAGAAAAGACCAAGCTCCCTCAGCCTATCCTCATAAGGCATGCCACTCAATCCAGGCAACATCCTTGTAAATCTCCTCTGCACCCTTTCAATCTTTTCCACATTCTTCCTGTAATGAGGCGACCAGAACTGAGCACAGTACTCCAAGTGGGGTCTGACGAGGGTCTTATATAGCTGCATCATTATCCCCAGACCCTTCAACTCAATCCCTCGATTGATAAAGGCCAGCACATCATACGCCTTCTTAACCACCTCCTCCACCTGTGGGGCCAATTTTAGAGTCCTATGGACCCGGACCCCAAGGTCCTTCTGATCTTCTACAGTACTAAGAGTCTTTCCCTTTATACTGTACTCCTTCATCCCATTTGACCTGCCAAAATGGACCACTACGCATTTATCTGGGTTGAAGTCCATCTGCCACTTCTCTGCCCAGTCTTGCATCCTATCTATGTCCCTCTGTAACTTCTGACATCCCTCCAGACTATCCACAACCCCACCAACCTTCGTGTCGTCGGCAAACCTACCAACCCATCCCTCCACTTCCTCATCCAGGTCATTTATGAAAATGACATACAGCAAGGGTCCCAGAACAGATCCCTGGGGCACACCACTGGTGACCAACCTCCATTTAGAAAAAGACCCATCGATACCCACTCTCTGCCTCCTTTGGGCAACACAGTAAGAGTTTTAACAACACCAGGTTAAAGTCCAACAGGTTTATTTGGTAGCAAATACCATTAGCTTTCGGAGCGCTGCTCCTTCGTCAGATGGAGACTCCAAGTAGAGCCGCCTCCAAGTGGAGAGGATCTCCAAGAAGATCGCGCATATCGACACAGACATCAAGTTTCTACAAACATGCAAGAAAGCAGACAACGGCATCTCCACATCATGACTTCCTTTGGGCAAGCGAGTTCTGGATCCACAGGGCAGCAGCTCCTTGGATCCCATGCCCTCTCACTTTTTCTAGAAGCCTTGCATGGGGGACCTTATCGAACGCCTTGCTAAAATCCCTATAAACCACATCTACCGCTTTCCTTCGTCAATGTGTTTAGTCACATTTTTGAAGAACTCCACCAGGCTCGTAAGGCACGATCTGCCTTTGACAAAGCCATGCTGAGTATTCTTGAGCACACTAAACCTCTCTAAATGCTCATAAATCTTGTCCCTCAGGATCTTCTCCATCAGCTTACCAACCACTGAGGTTAGACTCACCGGTCGGTAATTTCCTGGGCTATCCCTATTCTCCTTCTTGAAAATAGGAACCACATCCGCAATCCTCCGGCACCTCTCCCGTCTCCATCGACGACGCAAAGATCATCACCAGAGGCTCTGCAATCTCTTCCCTCGCCTCGCACAGTAACCTGGGGTACATCCCATCCGGACCCGGCGACTTATCTATCTTGATGCCATTCAAAGATTCCAGCACAACCTCTTTGTTAAATTCCACATACTCAATCTTTTCAGTCCACCGCAAGCCCGCAGTACATCCACCCAGGTCCTTCTCCTCTGTGAAAACCGAGGCGAAATACTCATTAAGCACCTCTGCCATTTCTACTGGTTCCGTACAGATTTTCCCGCCTTCACCTTTTATAAGCCCTATTCCTTCACGTCTCATCCTTTTACTCTTCACATATTTATAGAACGCCTTAGGGTTTTCCTTAATCCTACCTGCCAAGACCTTCTCGTGACCCCTTCTGGCTCTCCTAATTTCCTTCTTTAGTCCCTGCCTACAAGCCGTATAGTCATCTAGATCCCTATCTTCGCCAAGCTCTCTGAACCTTTTGTACGCTTTCCTTTTCTACTCGACTAGGTCCCGCACAGCTTTCGTGCACCACGGTTCCTTTAACCGACCAACTCCTCCCTGTCTGCTCGGAACGTTGTCCTGTAGAACCCTAGACAGACATTGCTTGAAAAACTGCCACCTCTCTTCAGTACATTTCCCCGAGAATGCTTCCTTCCAATTTACTCCTCTAATTTGCTGCCTTATGTCTTCATATTTCCCCTTACTCCATATAAACGTTTTCCTAGCTTGCCTGATCCTCTCTTTTTCCAATACAAGCATAAAGGAGATAGAGTTATAATCGCTATCCCCAAGATGCTCTCCCACTGAGAGATCTGACACCTGTCCAGGTTCATTGGTCAGTATCAGATCAAGTACAGCCTCTCCTCTTGTAGGCTTGTCCACATGCTGTGTCAGGAAACCCTCCTGAACACACCTAACGAACTCCTCCCCATCCAATCCCCTTACTCTAGGGATATTCCAATCTATGTTTAGGAAATTAAAGTCTCCCATCACAACAACTCTGCTATTACTGCATCTCTCCAGGATCTGTTTCCCTATCTGCTCCTCCACCTCCCTGTGACGATTGGGTGGCCTATAGAAAACTCCCAGCAAAGTGATCGACCCCTTCCCACTCTGAACTTCCACTCACAGAGACTCTGTAGACAATCCCTCCACAGCATACACCTTCTCTACAGCTGTGACACTATCCCTGATCAGCAGTGCCACTCCACCCCCTCTCTTGCCTCCCTCCCTGTCCTTCCTGAAACATCTGAATCCCGGCACCTGGAGTATCCAGTCCTGTCCCTGAGACATCCAAGTCTCCGTAATGGCCACCACATCACACTTCCAGGCATCGATCCACGCTCTGAGCTCATCCCCTTTATTCACTATACTCCTGGCATTAAAGTAAACACATCTCAATCCTTTGGTCTGAGCTCTCCCCTTCTCTATTCCCCATCCATCCTCCCTCTTGCACCGTCTATAACCCTTCTCTGTTTCCGAGCTAACTTCCTCGCTCCCAGTCACCTCGTCTCGATCCCCTCCCCCCAACCTATCTAGTTTAAACTCTCCCTCGTTGCCTTAGCCAACCTTCCCGCCAGGATATTGGTCCCCCTGGGATTCAAGTGCAACCCGTTTTTTGTGTACAGGTCACATCTGCCCCTGAAGAGGTCCCAATGGTCCAGAAACCTGAATCCCTGCCCCTTGCACCAGTCCCTCAGCCACACATTCATCCTTCACCTCACTCCATTCCTGCCCTCACCCTCCCGTGGCACAGGCAGCAATCCTGAGATTACTACCTTTGCTTTCCTCCTTCTCAGCTTTCTCCCTAATTCCCTATACTCTCTCTTCATGACCCCTTCCCACTTCCTTCCCACATCAGCGGTACCAATATGTACCGCTACCTCTGGCTCCTCTCCCTCCCCCCTCAGGATTTCTGGGAGTCGACCAGCGCCATCCTGGATCCCGGCCCCAGGGAGGCAGACCACCATCCGAGACTCCCGCCTGCCTCCGCAAACATGCCTGTCCGATTAGCACTGCCTTCCTCCTCTTTTCCTTAGCCCTCTGTTTTTATTTCAGCTGCAGTGTTTTGTTTTTATATTGGTTATCCATGTCAGTGGTCACGCTAAACTGTATCTCATAGAGCTTCATAGGTGATTGAAGACAACCTCGATAACACAGGTGGCCAAGGTGATTAAGGTGCCATATGGCATGCTTGCCTTCATTGACCAGAGCATTGAATATAAGAGTTGGCAAATCATGTTGAAGTGATATAAAAATTGGTTGGGCTGCATTTAGATTATTGCATAAGTTCTGGTCAGCACACTACCAGAAGGACGTGGAAGCTTTGGAAAGAGTGCAAAGAAGGTTCACCAGGATGTTGCCTGGTCTGGTGGATGGTGGCTATGAGGAGAGGTTGACAAAACTAGAATTGTTTTCACTGGTAAGACGGAGGTTGAGGGGAGACCTCATAGAGATCTACAAATTATGAGAGGCATAGACAGTGTGGAAAGTCAGAGGATTTTTCCAAGGGTGGAAGTGTCAATTACAAAGCACACAAGGTGAGAGGGGGAAAGTTTAAGGGAGATGTGCGGGGGAAGTTTTTCACACAGAGAGTGGTGGGTGGCTGGAACGCGCTGCCAAAAAAGGTGGTGGAAGCAGGCACATTAGCAAAATTAGCAGACTTTCCTCTTGTTTTTATGGCTATGACCCATCTTTCATTCCCTCACCCAACAGTATAAATATCTCCCACTTTCTCTGCCTTTTAGCTTTGACAAAGGGTCATCTGGACTCGAAAAGTCAGCTCTTTTCTCTCCTTACAGATGCTGCCAGAGCTTCTGAGATTTTCCAGCATTTTCTCTTTTGGTTTCAGATTCCAGCATCCACAGTAATTTGCTTTTGATCTTTTGAGCATATCAAAATCACAGTCACTGTGTATAATTTAATGTGTTCTGCCGAATTTACTCCACATTTTGATTATTATGCAACTCGAATGGTAAATTATTTAACTAATATTTAAATATTTATTGGATCTCAGTTGTGTTTTACTTAAACATTGTGGAATCATTCTTCAGCTTTATTTACTGTTACAAGAGGTAATCTTACCAAAGTCATTTAAAATTCAGTCTTATGTTCAGCTGCCTTGTTGCCTAACTATGTAAATCAGCAGTACTTAAATTAAGTTGAAGCTCTACAACCTTTGGGTTGATCCAACAATTTGTTAGAAAGAATCATAGAGGAATTTATTGATTCCTCTCTGATTCACATCACCATTGGATTGTTGTGAAGCAATTTGGTTTGGATCAATACCACAATTAACGTAAATGTAGCCTCAATCTAGAGTTGGGATTGGTCAGACAGCAAAGTAGAGCAACCAGCCTCACTCAGCTTCAATTCTAAGTCAGCCTGGAGCTTAACATCTGATTTGAACTGTGTTTAGTGTTGTTTTGTAGCATTTTGGACTTTGCATTAACACTAAATGTAAAGAATGTAGTTGCATTTTCAGATTTATCTGTCATTTGCATCAGAGTGGAATCTTGAGCGTCAAGAAAGAAATCTTTAGTCTGGCTGTTATTTCCAAACAACACTTCCAATTGTTTTTATCTCACTTTTTCCTATCTGCTTCAGCACAGTTTTCACATCTGTTAGAAATGTTCTCAGTTCTGATCTTTCATTGTAGCTTCAGGCTTTTTCCAGAAGCTCAAAGTTGCATGATTGACAGTTGGATCAATATATACAAAAGGCTGTAGAGCTGCATCTTCATTTAAATACTGCTTGTTGGTATAGTAAGAGGCAACAGCTCAGCCATATGTGGGACTGAATGTAAAAGGATTTTGAACAAAGACATTATGTCATGATCAAGCAACGTGTTTCTATTTAATAGGTGTTGTCATGCGTGATATGAGATTGAACCATTAAAGCAGACTGCGACCTCTGCTAATCAGGGCACGAACAGCAACAAGATTATCTTACACTAATCTGCTTGCGTATGGCACGCCATCCATTTCCTGTTCTTGGGTTTTGCTGACCACAGTGATCAGAAAAAAGTTACAATGAAAGATGGAACAATATGCAATTGATTTGTTGAAGCATCCATTGCAGCACATGCAACCACTCCATGCCTGAGTGATTTTTAAATCAAACCTTCACTGAACTCTTTTCAAATGCTTGCTATGCAGGGACTTTACTGTGTTCCAAAGTCAAACCTGTTTTATTTCAAAATTGATTCCCAGGTTCCCTATGCTTCCATCCATCCCATTTTATCAGATCTTCCTCAGTTATTTTCATACATTGTTGTTTTGAATTTCATCAATGTTTTTATGAAGTGAATTGTTAAAAATGTTTGTTGAATTTTTAGACTTTTTCCTCTTCCATTCTCCCTTAGCCCTGATATTTGTATCTGAAATCATACCGACTGCCAATGTTAAAAGTGGATTCTAGGAATCTTCTTGTACTGTGGCACATTGGTTAGCACTGCTGCCTCACAGCTCCAGGGACCCAGGTTCAATTCTGGTCGTGGATGACTGTGTGGAGTTTGCGCATTCTCCCGGTATGTTTCCTCTGCATACTCCAGTTTCCTCCCACAGTCCAAAATGTGCAAATTAGGTAGATTGGCTGCATTAAATTGCCTCTCAGTGGTCCAAAATGTGTAGATTAGTTAGATTAGCTGTGATAAACGTGTAGTGTTACAGGATAGGGTGGGGAAGAGGGACTGGATAAGACACTGGATCAGAGATTTGGTGCAGACTCAAAGAACTGAATGGCCTCTTCAAAACTGCAGGGATTGAATCTGAAACAACATTTACTACTTCAATTCTCTGGCACTTCCACCGTAACTAGTGAAAGTTGGAAGTTTAGCGCAAGCCCTTTTGCTATCACCTTTCCTACTTCTTTGAGCAACTTGACACGCAGGTCATTTGAATTTCACACCATATTTTTTATTTCCCTCATCATCTAAGAAGCACGAGTCTTGTTTCCTCTACCTTTTATCCCTTTTGGGAATATACTCAGCCTACTCCTGAAACACGATGGCGGGGATTCTCCCAAAAAGATTCTAAGTTCCCAACGTGTGGGAAAATGGGAGTAATTCCGGCTGTTTTTTTAAAATGCATTTACCAGAGTGAATCTCCCACACTGAGCTGCAGAATGCCTCAGCAGGATTCACCTGGAAAGTGGTGAGCAAGGCCTATTCGCACATGAGAGACTGGCAGCATAGTGGTGAGCGGGCCACTGCGCATGCGCTGATCTGTCAGTGCGGAGATCGGCGCATGATCAGTGGCCGCCCACTCAATGGCTGGCCTTCCCCGCAACCCCCCATTGCTATCCTTGCAGACCCCCCATTCCCGTTGCTGGATGGGGTTGTTGCGGGGGGGGGGGGGGGGGGGGGATTGTTAATTTCCATGACATTTCCATATGATAATCAGCTCCATGCCGATTTCTGGCACAGAGAAAAAAAAACTTACCTTGGGAGATGCATGGCGCCCAGCGGGAATTGGCTGCAGCTGAGATTTACAGGCCCACTGCACTACTAGAGCAATGCAACAGACTGGGAGGATTGCCCCCCATTTTCTTAAAGATCATCCATCATTCTGTTACAGTTTTCCCTGTCAATCTTGGGTGCTTTTTTATCCTGGTTTGATCTCTTCATTCCACTGAAGTTAAATGGTTCCTTGTTCTTTTCCATTGGTAATCCAAACCTTATGATACCATGATCACTCTTACCTAAATGTTCCTCCCAAAACACTTGGCTACCTCATTCCCAAGCACAAGATCCAACAATGTGTTCTGCCTTCCTGAATTGAGAACATATGAAGGAAGTTCTCCCAGCCATAAAAATTCCTTCCCATGCTTACCCTTTACTCGATTTTCCCAATTGATATTTGGTTGATTCAGATTCCCCAATATACTGTTTTATAGTTCATGGACATCTGTGAATTGCCCCCTTATTTCTCTCTCATGATTTGGAGTTCTATCTGTTATCAAGGGGGGAGGTTGATCCCCTCTCTGAGAACCACCCAAAGAGGAGTACCTCCCTTTATAATCTGTTAAAAGGTGTGTGAGAAATAGCATGATCTGCGCTTCAGCAACTTTTAGTGGTTATATCAAAATAACACCTGAGACACTCTCTGTAAAATTAACAAGTAACACTATTTATCTAATTAATAGTGAACAATTTAACCAAACTATTAATAAACTGAATAAAACACTATTCTAACAGAATGCTGTTTAGATTAATACAATTCCCATTTATTAACAAAAAAAATAGAATTTTTAGTCACTCTCAAAACACAACCAGATTTGTCGTCTTCCAGAAACACCTGTCTTCTTTCTGAAATCTCTGGCTTATTTTGCTACCTTCAATATCAAAGAACAAAGAAAATTACAGCACAGGAATAGGCCCTTCAGCCCTCCAAGCCTGCACCGACCATGCTGCCCGACTTAACTAAAACCCCTACTCTTCCGGGACCATATCCCTCTATTCCCATCCTAGTCATGTATTTGTCGATACACCCCTTAAAAGTCACTACCATATCCGCTTCCACTATCTCCCCCGGCAACGGGTTCCAGGCACCCACTACTCTCTGTGTAAAAAATCTGCCTCGTACATCTCCTTTAAACCTTGCCCCTTGAACCTTAAACCTGTGCCCCCTAGTAATTGACTCTTCCAACCTGGGAAAAAGCTTCTGTCTATCCATTCTGTCCATGCCTCTCATAATCTTGTAGACTTCTATCAGATCACCCCTCAACCTCCGTCGTTCCAGTGAGAACAAATCAAGTTTCTCCAACCTCTCCTCATAGCTAATGCCCTCCATACCAGGCAACATCCTGGTAAATCTTTTCTGTACCTTCTCCAAAGCCTCTACATCCTTCTGGTAGTGTGGCGACCAGAATTGAACACAACATTCCAAGTGCGGCCTAACTAAGGTTCTATAAAGCTGCAACATGACTTGCCAATTTTTAAACTCAATGCCCCAGCCAATGAAGGCAAGCATGCCGTATGCCTTCTTGACTACCTTCTCCACCTGCATTGCCACTTTCAGTGACCTGTGTACCTGTACACCCAGATCCCTTTGCCTATCAATGCTCTTAAGGGTTCTGCCATTTACTGTATATTTCCTATCTGTATTAGAGCTTCCAAAATGCACTACCTCACATTTGTCCAGATTAAACCAGGGCTGAAATGGGTGCCACAAGAGGTCACAGGTTTAGGGTGCTGGGGAGTAGGTACAGAGGACTTGTTTGGGGTAAGTTTTTCACTCAAAGGGTGGTGTGTGCGAGGAATCGGTTGCCGGTAGTGGTGGTGGAGGCGGATTCGATAGGGTCTTTTAAGAGACTTTTGGATAAGTTCATGGAAGTTAGTAAGATAGAGGGTTATATGTAAGCCTAGTAGGTAGGGACATGTTTGGCGCAACTTGTGGGCCAAAGGGCCTGTTTATGCTGTAGCTTTTCTATGTTCTATGTTCTAAACTCCATCTGCCATCTCTCCGCCCAAGTCTTCAACCGATCTATATCCTGCTGTATCCTCTGATGGTCCTCTTCACTATCTGCAAATCCACCAACCTTTGTACCATCCGCAAACGTACTAATCAAGCCAGTTACATTTTCCTCCAAATCATTTATATATATTACAAATAGCAATGGTCCCAGCACTGATCTCTGAGGAACGCCACTTGTCACAGCCCTCCATTCAGAAACGCACCCTTCCACTGCTACCCTCGAGATGAGGCTTTCTTTTAAGACATAAATGCAGCTATGAAAGCCAGCCAGTTTCTCTCTCTCTCTCTGAGCGCTGAACTAAGCTGTCATTTGGCAAGTGGCAAGTGCTCTTCTTCTCCAGTTTGCCATTGCCCCTGGCTCTTATGCAGAGCAACATCCCCACAATAGGAGCTCTGTTTTGACAAGGGGTCATCTGGACTCAAAACGCCAGCTATTTTCTCTCCCCTTCAGATGCTGCCAGACCTGCTGAGATTTTCAGCATTTTCTCCTTTAGTTTCAGATTCCAGTATCTGCGGTAATTTGCTTTTCTCCCCACAATAGAATTGGTTTACAGGTTACCAACACATTAAATTCACATCAGACAGGCTGCTGTCATTCAAGTAAAAGCAAATTACTGCAGATGCAGGAATCTGAAACCAAAAGAGAAAATGCTGGAAAATCTCAGCAGGTCTGGCAACATCTGTAAGCAGAGAAAAGAGCTGATGTTTCAAGTCCAGGTGACCCTTTGTCAAAGCTCAAATGTTAGTTCTTTTCTCTCCTTATAGATGCTGCCACACCTGCTGAGATTTTCCAGCATTTTCTCTTTTGGCTGTTATTCAAATACCTAGTTTAAACTAATTGGGCAAATTATAAAAGCAGCCTGTTGTCTTGGCAACACTACTGCCTAGCCTCTCGATACAATGTTTCAGTCTGTGTACTGGATATGCACCTGCATCTTCCCTTAAGTACAGAAAAAAAACACCTTGTGATTTTACAACTCTTAGCATTTTAAAATTTTTAAATAATTTTAAAAACACCAACTTCCCAACACTTCCCCTCTTAAGAAAAAAAATGAACCATCATCATGAAAAGGTGGCTTCATTTTTATTTTCTCTCTTTTAAACTCACGATAAAGCATCCACAATAATATTTTCATGACACGCGACATGTACAATCTGTAAATTAAATGCTTGTAACATAAGACTCCAATGAAACAATCTGGTGTTCTTGTCCTTAAATCTCTCCAGAAATGTCAAAGGATTGTGATCAGTATACACAATCATCTCTGATGCATCGTTTGTAGCATAAACATTAAAATGTTGTAAGACCATTATTAAACTCTATAACTTCTTTTCGATTATGGAATATTTTGTCTGATGGATATTGATTTTAAATTCCACAATCATCTTCCTGCAACAACACAGCTCCAACCCCTACATCGCTGACATCAATGGTGACTTTAAAGGGTTTCAAAAAGTTTGGTGTGGCTAAAATTGTTGCGATGGTTAACAATGCTTTCAAATTCTCAAATGTCTCCTGGCATTGTTCAATCCACCAAAATTTTGTGTTCTTTTTTAACAAGTCCATCAATGGTGCCACTATGCTACTAAAGTTTGGTACAAATTTTTTGGAGCATCAACTCAATCCCAAAAATCATAGCACTTCCTTCTTCAATAATAGCCTTGGAAATTCCTTGATGGCTTTTGCCTTCACGTTTCTCGGTGTCATCCGTCTGTATCCGATGTTGTGTCACTTCCACTTTTGCTAATTCTGTTTTTGCCAAGTTTATGACCAACTTTGCCTTCTGTAGTCTCTCGGAGAGCTCTGCCAAATGTGATCTTTCAACGAATGACTAAAGATCACTAAGTCATCTATGTCGACAGGACAATGAGTCAATCCTGCAATAACTCTGTTCATAAGCCTTTGAAAAGTAACTGGTGTATTTTTCATCCCAAAGGGCATTACTTTACATTGATATGGCCCATTTGGGGTTACAAAGACAGAAACTTCTTTTGCTCTCTCTGACAATGGTATTTGTAAGCGCGAAGTAAGTCCAACTTTGTGATGCAAGAAGCTTGTCCGAATTATTCCACTCAATTCTCCAGCCTTGGAATTGGGTATGCATCAGATTTAGTCACCTTCCAATAATCTATGCAGAATCGTTGAGTACCATTGGGTTTGGGGACCAACACGATCGGCGAAGTCCACTCACTTGACTATGATGTCATCATGTAGCATCTCATCTACATTCTTCTGAACCTGCACTGCTTTGAGAGGATTAAGTCGATAAGCGTGTTGTTTTATCAGAACAGCATTCCCTATGTCAACCTCATGTACTATGGCATTAGTCCTCCCCACTATTTCTACATAGGTCCTCATTGCACTGTAACAAGTCTTTTAATTCAGTGCTCTGTTCCTGGGACAGATAGCTCACTACTCTATTCCAGTCTTTAAGGACTTCTTCGTTATTTAATTTATTTTTAGGTAAATCAAAATCCATATCATTCAGGATTTGATTCCTCACTCTGAGTGGCAGTAGGATTGGAATCCTCACTGAGTGGCAGTAACTAATACTTGTTTCTCCAATTCCTTTTCCCTGTCATGGCATACCCTATACATTCTTTTCCTATCCAGCATCTTTATCTGACTTAACTTTTTCTCAATCTGATAGGGACCACTAAAACCTCACTTTGAAGGGATCTCCTACCACTAGTAATAGTACCAATATGTATCCCCATGGGCAATTGTATGAATTTTAGATTTCTTATCTACTTCTTGCTTCATTCGGTGCTGTGCCACCTTCAAATGTTGTTTAGCTAATTCACCTGCTCTGTTTAATCTTTCTCTCACCTCAGATACATAATCCAACTGTGAGATCTCTGACTTCGGACCTACCAACCTTTCCTTAATTAATTTTACAGGACCTCTTACCTTGTGTCCGAATATCAACTCAAATGGAGTAAACTGAGTTGATTCATTTGGAGCATCTCTAATCACAAATAATATAAAGGGAATACCTTTATCCCAATCAGTTGGGTAATCCTGGCACTAAGTCCTCAACCTGGTCTTTAGGGTCTGATGCCACCTGATGCTCCCAGGGATTCAGGATGGTATGCATCTGAAGTAAAGGAGGAATTTCACCATCGCGTTGCGCCCATTTTCTGGCACACAAGAGTGGTAAAGGTGGGTGTGAGACGATTAGTACGATCTGTGCCTGTTTTCGTGCCAGTTCCCACTTCCCCAAAGGGAAATTTTTTTTTGGCACAACTGGGAACCCACCCAAAATGGAGGCAACATTAATTTAAATATTTTTGCATGCATCTCAATGAAATTAGAATCATAGAATCCCGACAGTGCAGAAGGAGGCCATTCAGCTCATCAAGCCTGCACCGACAACAATCCCACCCAGGCCCTATCCCCGTAACCCCACATAGTTACCCTGCTAATCCCCTGACACGAGGATCAATTTAGCATGGCCTGTCAACCTAACCCGCACATCTTTGGACTGTGGGAGGAAACTGGAGCACCCGGAGGAAACCCAGGCAGACACAGGGAGAATGTGCAAACTCCATACAGACAGTGACCCAAGGTGGGAATCAAACCCAGGTCCTTGGTGCTGTGAGGCAGCAGTGCGATCCACTGTGCCACCATTAGCGAGCTGCACGCCCCAATTTTCCAGCACGCCTGCCATTACCACCATGTTGGCCCAATCCGGATCAATCTGGAAAACACCTCTTTAAAAGTCAGATTGTAGTGCTCCATCACTGAGGGTTAGTGAAGAGATAAGTGCCTACCGTCAGACAGCTCCATGTTGCTCACAGGAGGTCATTTCATGGCAGCCATGTTGCGTTTCAGGTCAAGAGGGGTCTGCGATTGTGTGGGGGGGCTGTTGCTGATCATGGTGTCCGATGTTCAATTTTCAGCACAGACCCCGGTCTCAGCACTGACCTCAGGTCTTGGGAATGCTGCTGGGTCCTCGTGCACGCAGCATTGTTCCAGGTGGGGGAAGTGCTGGAAGCCCTTTAAAATGGCAATGCTGCAGCCTCTGGACTTTGAGCAGCTTTGTGGTCACTGGGGGGAGGATGGGGGCTCTGTTGCTGTGGGGATGTGGAGGCGATGGGCAATATGGGCAGTGTGTGTTACTGGGCTAGGAGCAAGCAGCATTCCTTAACCTCCCCATCTGTCTCTCCCCTTCTCCAAATCCCATCCCCCTTCAGATTGATGAGATGGCTTTTGCAATGCTACCAATTGATCTTGCTGTTCTTTTGGTTAGTGCTGGAGCTGAGGAGGAGGAATTGTGGGCAGAAGAGGCCAAGACCTTATCACTCGCAGGATTAGAGAGAAACGGCCATCAGAGGCAGGACATGGCCGCCATTCACCCAGAGGGGGGCCCACAGAAGAAAGAGGGAGCAGAGACCCTGGCAGTTTCGCACACGAGTGTTCTTTGAACAAACGTTGGACACCACGTGCCACTAAACGGCTCCAAAAGATGCAACACCTGTGCCATTTGTTGCAGGACCTGACACCTCGGAGTGGGGGAGAGAAAGAGGGGGGGGGGCACCCACTCAGTGGCTGTGAAATTGACGGCCATTTTAAACTTTTATGCGACCGGGTCCTTGCAGACTCCCAGTGGCGATGTATGTGGCTTTTCTCAGTCAGCCATCCACATCTGTGTGAAGGAGGTCACGGATGCTCTGTATGCCCAGGCTGGCCAGTATCTTAAATCTGACCTGCACCAGGCCCAGCAGGAAGCCCAGGCTGCAGGATTCGTGACCACTGTGGGGGTGCCTAATGTGCAGGGGGCTATAGACTGCACCCACGTCGCCCTCAAGTCAACACTTCAGAATTCACGAAGATTCATGAATAGAAAGGGCTTCCATTCCCTAAATGTGCAATTGGTTAGTGACCATAAGATGAACATAATACATCTCTGCGCCAGACACCCCGGCAGTGTGCATGGCAGCTTTGTATTGAGGAGCTCAGATGTACCAGAGGTCTTTGAGGAGGAGCCCAGGGTGGCTCGTGGCAGACATGGAGTACCCCGCTTCAGACTTGGCTGATGATGCTTGTGCGGTGGCCTGAGACTGATGCGGAGATCCAGTATAATGAGGCCCACATTGCCATCCGTTTAATAGTGGAGAGGTGCATAGGGCTCCTGAAAATGCCTGGACCACTCTGGCGGGGCCCTACAATATAGTCCCCTAATTTCTTCCTGCATCGCGTTGGTGTGCTGTGCCCTTCACAATCTGGCGCAGCTATCTCCTGCAACACTGTAACAGCAGAGTGGTGATCCTGGGTACACTGTGTTAACGAGTTTCTATGACAGGCAGGAGAGTGATGACGACTCACTAAGCACGATTATAATGATGCCCTGGTGCAATCTAGTCTGACTCCTACCTGAGATCTGCATGCATGCTGGCACCTGGGCCCACATCTGTGTAGTGGGTAAGAGATTAGTAAAGCCCCATATAGTGTCCCGCGGTAGGTAGGGTGAGGGTGAGGGAGGGGAGGGAATCTCTCATGTTCTGGGGAACTGATGCCTTCATTTTCTCAGTAACACAGCATTGAGGGGCCTCTCCCACTGACATCAACATCTGAGAAGAATTAGCCACAGGTGGGTGGTGAAAAAACATTTATCATTGCCAATAGGAGTGTCTAAATAATAAGTGCAACATAAAAACATGTGAACAGAAAATATTAAACTGCTTAAATATCTAACTAATGCTGCCATTCACCGTGCCATCTTAGTGCAACTACAACTTCTTAACCTTACGTGGCCTACCACTACATCTTGGTGTCTCCCCAGAATGTACATCGGAGGTAGAGGGTGCCAGCAGCCTATCATGTCCCATGGCCTGTGATGCCCTTGGCGGACATCCTCTGGAGGGCTTGGACCTTGAGGACCCTGGCCAGGTTTCAGCTGTCTGGGATGTATTCATGACACCCTCTTCATCCCGCTACCCCTTCGAATACCCGGTATCAGGAAGGGGGATGGGGGGGTGGGGGTGACGGGGAGTCAGTAGGTGCAGCCACTGTCTCCTGGCTGGAAGGCTTGAGCCATTCCTCCTCCTTCGGGTTTCTGTGGGACACTCGGTCACTCCATGTGACAGCGGTGCTTCTGCAGTGAGCTCCAACAGCTCCAACATCACCTGGCCCTGCCAATCCTGGGGGACCACCTGCATTCTACACATGCTGGTCAAGCCCTCTGCGATGGCCACCTGTCAATGGCAGCAGCAAGTGCCCTCAGACTGAGCCATGCTCTGCAGCCCCACAGCCATGGCCCTCTGTGACTGGGCCATGTTCTCAAGGGCTGCTGCCGTAGCCTGCTGTGTCTCAGTGCTGCCCTACTGGGTCTCCTGCAAGCTCTTGAGCCTCTCAGCCATAGGCCGCAGAATCTCGAGAAACCTGTTGAGTCCCTCAGCTGTGGCCCACTGTGACTCAGCCGCGCCTACTCGGCCATCGCTTGCAGCCTGCCACTCATGGTGAGGATTCCCTGCCCCTGGCTTTCCAGTGCAGACACCACCCTTGCAGTGTTGGCCTGGGAACCATGCAAAACAGGCAATAGCTGGTCCTCATGAAAGCTTTGGGATTCTTCCCAACAGCCTCGCAGTCAGTCCAGTGTTGCCATGAGCCCCTCCTTCATTCCTTGGCTCTGTTGCTGTATCTCCAGCAGCTTGAGGGAGAAGTGATTGCAGAGGCCCAGCATGTAGCCTGGAGCCAGCTGAGTTCTCACCTTCGGCAGGCCCCCACGTGCCAGAGACCTTGGATGCTCTCTCCTCCCCCGATGTACATTATCAAGTGTGTCATGCTCACCAGAGAGTGACCCAGAAGCCTCACCACTAGTTGGACCCACCAATGTGAGAGTATCTGGGATGTGAGTTGTGAGGTGGAAGCTGACACCAAAAGGTTACCACCCTTGGAGGTCCCTTCACCCACATCCTCCAAGGACTCATCTGCGATGTCAGGGATGGGATGGGTGGGA
Organism: Mustelus asterias; assembly: GCF_964213995.1. Classification (NCBI taxonomy): domain Eukaryota; kingdom Metazoa; phylum Chordata; class Chondrichthyes; order Carcharhiniformes; family Triakidae; genus Mustelus; species Mustelus asterias. The sequence goes on along the minus strand of NC_135810.1, from coordinate 35,999,600 downwards.
GCTGCGATGTTAGATGGTTCTGGTGCATCCTTATTTGCTCCTGCAACACAGGACACAAGGTCCGTGCAAGGGAGGGAAAGGAATCTGGGATGTAAGAAACTTGATTGACATTTCTCCATTGAACATAGAACAAAAGAAAATTACAGCATTGGAACAGGCCCTTCGGCCCTCCAACACTGCACCGACCAAGCTGCCCATCTAAATTAAAACCCCCTACCCTTCTGAGGACCATACACCTTTATTCCCATTCCATTCATGTATTTGTCAAGACGCCCTTAAAAATCACTATGGTATCTGATTCCACGAACTCCCCCAGCGGTGAGTTCTAGGCACCCACCACCCTTTGTGTAAAAAACATGCCTCGTACACTTCCTTTAAACCTTGCCTCTCGCACCTTAAACCTATGCCCTCTAGTAATGAACTCAAATCGAGTGGAGGAGTGACAGGTGCTCACTTCAACTCCAGCCCGACCATACTGTCACTGATAGCCTGGATGTCCTCCTCTCCCGACAGCTCCAGGCGCCCGCTCCTCAAAGAGGGTTAGGACTCAGAGGTTAGGCTCACCACCCCTATCTTTGACCTCTCCTGAGCATTATGGACATTCTTCTCCTGTGGGGACAGAAGAAGCCATAAAAGAAATGGTGGTGACTCCTGCAGAGTATCTTGGGGTGGTACTCAGAGGGCAAGTGCTGTGAAATTCTTGGAGGGGAGGTGGGGGCGGCGGAAGATGCTTGATAGGGTTCAACATTGACTTTTGCTGCCAGGATGAGGTCATTGATCTTTTTGCGGCACTGCTTCCCTGTTCTGGGGGCCAGTGCCATGACACTAACCGAGGCGGCAACTGCTTCCCAGGCCGCTTTGCCATCAGCTCCCCTTGGTCTGCGTCCTGCAGGAGTGGGGGAAGAGGGTGCCCCGCCTTGCCTTGACAGCATCCAGCAACATGCTGAGGTCGGCTTTTGCAAACCTGGGCGCTGTTTTCTTGGACATTTTTTCCAGCACTGCCTGCCTGTTTGTCCATCCTGGGGTTTTTAATGGAGCTGCCCCATGTTAGGGCAGATCAGCTGCAGGCAGTTTGGGAGAGCATTCCAGCAAGTTAAATGCAGTTTGCTTGTCAGTATTGAGGGGAAGGCAAGTGAGCACTTGGTATGCTGATGGGGGGCGCGGGGGGGGAACTGTGCCTCTATGATGATTGGGAGCAGGGGAGAGAGAGGGTAATGTCATACAGCCATCAGAACAAGGGGGAATATGGGGGCCATGTGCAGGTGGGTCCGGGGTGGTGGTGGAGGGCGGGGCAGGCGGGGGGGGGGGGTGGTGGTGAGGGAATAAGATGGTCAGTAATGTTGGGGGAGGTCCAATGTCTGTCGGGGCCAGGGGGAGCATTATCCGGCCCTGGTAGGGAGTTGCATTATTTTATTGTTTTACTACGCATGCACATTTGTGGCTCCAATTGGAGCTACAGGCTTTTGGGTGAGTTGTTAAGCCCTGCCCACAGGCTTCTGCGGACTCGCTCAAATTTTGCAGCCAGAGTGTGTATGAGGGAGCCTAAAAACACACCCAAAAAAGGATCTGAAACTCTTCCGGTTTCAACTCCTCCCGGCATTTTGTCAAAGAAATGGCAATATACCGCCCAAAGTGTCTAATGCCTAAACTATCCATGACCTGCTGAAATAATTTGGCAGTATAATTAGAGCCTTGGTCTGATTGAATCTCCCTGGGCAATCCATAAGGGGTAAAGACCTCCACAACATTTTTAGCCTTGAAATTCTGTAAAGCCTTCGGAAACCTTGTAGGCACATCCATACTGATTCACACTTTTGTTGGGGGGGAGGGATTCTCCCATCTTTGATTCACTAACTTTTTACACTTGCACCAATTCGCGAGGTTTGCACATGTGTTCCCGACACGCACGGATCACCCAGCGATGGATATCTGGCGCAGTCGGGACCACGCTGGAAACCAGTGGGACCAGCAGGTAAGTAATTTTAATGTTATTTAAATGTAATTATTGGGCCCAGGACTGAATTCACCGTGCCTGATAGCAACCCCCACCCCACCAGTACAATTTCACTCCGGCAACGTTTCGAGTATTTTCAGGGAACTAGTGGGAGACCCTGCTGGAGTGAAGGGGTGCAGTTGGGGCCCCCCAATGGGTCAGGCGGTGGGGGTTGGTGGCACAGTGCCAGTCTGTGCCCCTGGCACTGCCCAAGGGGCAAAGTGCCAAGGCCCATGGGGTACCTTGGCACTCTGCCCACCAGGTATGGCACAATCGGGGGAGGTTGGGAGTCCCGCTGCCACTCTGCAGACAAGATCAGTTGGACTGGAGGGAAGCGGGGTGGGCGGTCTGCCTCCCTGGGGGGTGGGGGGGGGGGCATCAGGGCTAGCCCAGGAATGGTCGTGGGGGCCACATTGGGCTGTGGGGGGTGGAGGGGCAGCACTGCAAGGGACCTGGGCTGGCCAGCGATTGAGCTGGCCAGCAAACTGCGGGCTGACAGTTTGGGCCACTTCACATGTGCAGAGACCCGGAACTGTCAGACTGACGCGAATAGGCCACTCCCCCTGAGCTTTTAATAAGATTCATGATTGTGACCTCTGCATTGCACAAAGTGTGGGAGATTCGAGTCTGAACTCCCACTGAAAAAAACAATCGTGATTTATATCAGTTTTCCCACAAAGTCAGCACTTAGAGCTTTTTTGGGACTTGGTTTTAGGGAGGGGACCTCCACAATTATAACCCGTTTAAAAGGTTCTTCAAATGCGGGAATTGGCATCAAGGGTGCCTGTTTTATCACTGCCTGTGGCTTTCCTACCATCTGACATGTATGACAGGTATGACAAAATTCAACCACATCTTTATGTAATCCAGGCCAATAAAAATGCTCTGTATCTTAGCCGAGTCTTCCTCACTCCTCGATGACCTCCTACAGGTAATTTGTGTGCTACCTGGAATACTTCCCGTCTGTATTCAACTGGCAACACAATCTGGTGAACATCACTAGTTTCTCAACTGCACTAACCTGCCAAGGGCTCCATCTCCGCCTTAAGATTTTATCCTTAATGTAATAGCATTCAGGAATACACGGATTCCTTTTCCGTATCGGCTTTATGATATAAAACTTTTATTATCTCATCTTTCCGTTGTACCTCCATTAATCTTTCAGAATGAAACACCTCTGCCTGATCATCTACCTACTTAGGTTTTTCCTTCAACATCTTATCAAACAGTGTGCCAGCTAACCGGACCTCAACTCCTTCATCTTTCTCTTTTGTTCTCCCTGCCTGTTTTAACTCATGGCTGTGGGATCTTGTCACCAAGCAGTCCAGAAATATTCCAGGGTATTTTCTTTTATCTCCTCAGTTCCCTCTTTTGGCTTTTCCATTTCAATGGGCATCATTCCCACCTGTGATCCAGCTATATCATTTCCAAGAATAAACTGTATTCCTGGAATAGCCAGGTTTTCCATTACTCCCACTATCACTTTCCCAGTCTTGATTGGACTTTCCAGCCTGAGCTTACACAGGGGAACACTCCTCCTTTCTTCATTAATTCCACAGATTACCATTCTCTCCAGCAATATTTCAAAAGGAGTGCAAATATTTTCATCTCTTAATATTAGAGACAGACTAATTCCCGTATCTCTCAATATTTTCACTTCCTTACCCACTCTACCTGAGTAAACCTTACCCACACAGGTGAAGTCTTTGAAAAGATAAAGTGCTATTTTACTATCCAGCCTATGCCTAGGCTGAGCACTCTTCTTCAGCTCCTTGACTTAGAGATTTCCTTTTAACTAATCCCATTGGTTGAGTCTCTTTTACCACATCCTTTTTCCCAGTGCCTTTATTAAGCTACCAACACTGCATCTTTGTTTGTTCCACCTTATTACGGCGAAAACACCTGAGGTCTTTCACCTCTTTCCCTCTGGGGTTTCTTTTTTCACAGGTGGTAAACTGTTCTCAGTGTGATCTACTTTTTGTTTTTCATTGAAGGATCTCCCTCTTCCCACTTTCTATCCCTCACAGACTGAAATTTCTGTCGGAAGCCAAATTTTAATTTATGCACTAATGTGTATTCATCCGCCATCTCTGCAGCTCCTCTCGCTGTCTTAACTTTCTGTTCCTCAAAATGAGTTGTTATCACTTCTGGAAGTGAGTTTTTAAACTCCTCCAGCAGAATAATATCTTTAAGGGCCTCATACATCTTTTCCACCTTTAATGCTCTCACCCATCTATTGAAGTTGTTCTGCTTAATTCTTTCAAACTCAATAATGTCTGACCTGATTCTTTCCTTACATTTCTGCACCACTGTCTATATGCTTCTGGTACCAATTTGGAAGCACTCAAAACAGCCTTCTTTACTTCTTCATATTTTCCTGACACCTCAGCTGACAGCGCTGCAAACAGCTCAGTAGCCCTGCCTACCAACTTGCTCTGAATTAACATTACCTTCACCTCCTCTGGCTAGTTCATCTGTGTACCCAATTTCTCAAAGGAGATGAAAAAGGCTTCTGCGGCCTTTTCATCAAATTTTGCTAATGTTTGGACATATTTGTATATATCCTTACCAGGCAGTTGGCTATGATGAGTCTGCTCATTATCAATTCTATCTGGTACTCTTCCTCCTTCCTTCAAATTCCAACTTCATCTTTTCTAACTCAAACAACCTTTCTTTTTCCCTTTCTTCTTGTAGGGATTAATTTTTTTTTTCTAAATCCACTGCACTCGACTGTTTCTCTGACATACCTAAATACGATGCTATCTCTGTTACAATTTCAGCTTTTCTATTATCCCTGTTTGAACCCAATTTTAGCCTGTTTGCTAATTCTACAAGTGTCATCTTTTTCTCTCTTTCTAAACTTTCCTGGTAAATTTGGGAACCACCTTCAACCCCAGAACATCTTTAGCAATGTTAAGAGCCGTTTCCCACTTTTGATTTAACCGGCTTGTTGTCGGTTATCTCATTTAAGGTTTATTTAAAGTTCTAGAACTGTTCATATCCAGGACATGAGCCCTCAATCTGTTATAAAGGGGAAGGTTGATACCCTCTCTGAGAGCTAACATTGAAACCTACAAAGAAGAGTACCTCCCTTCACAATCTGTTAAAAAGTGTGCAAGAAATAGAACAAGCTGCTCTTCAGCAACTTTCAGTGGTTAACTCAAAATAACTACCTGAGACTCAGAGTCATAAAGTCATAGAGGTTTACAACATGGAAACTGGCCCTTCAGCCAAATTTGTCCATGCTGCCCTTTCTTTAGCCCATATTCCGCCATACCCATCTTACCCATGTAACTGTCTAAATGTTTTTTAAAAGACAAAATTGTACCCGCCTCTACTACTACCTTTGGCAGCTTGTTCCAGACAGAAATTGCCCCCAGGACACTTTTGTATCTCTCCCCTAGAACAAAGAACAAAGAAAATTACAGCACAGGAACAGGCCCTTCGGCCCTCCAAGTTCTGCACGGAGCATGCTGCTCGACTTATCTAAAACCCCCTACCCTTCCGGGGACCATATCCCTCTATCCTTTCCGATTCATGTATTTGTCAAGATGCCCCTTAAAAGTAACTACCGTATCCGCTTCCACTACCTCCCCCAGCAATGAGTTCCAGGCACCCACCACCATCTGTGTTAAAAATCTGCCTCGTACATCTCCTTTAAACCTTGCCTCTCGTACCTTAAACCTGTGCCCACTAGTAATTGACTCTTCCACCCTGGGAAAAAGCTTCTGACTCTCCACTCTGTCCATGTCTCATAATCTTATAGACTTCTATCAGGTCGCCTCTCAACCTCCGTCTTTCCAGTGAGAACAAACCAAGTTTCTCCAACCTCTCCTCATAGCTAATGCCCTCCATACCAGGCAACATCCTGGTAAATCTTTTCTGTACCCTCTCCAAAGCCTCCACATCCTTCTGGTAGTGTGTCGGCCAGAGTTGAACACTATATTCCTCTCACCTTAAACCTATGCCCTCTAGTTTTAAACTCCCCCACCTTTGGGAAAAGATATTGACTAGCTAGCTGATCTTTGCCCCTCATTATTTTATAGACCTCTATAAGATCACCCCTCAGCCTTCTATGCTCCAGAGAAAAAAAGTCCCAGCCGATCCAGCCTCTCCTTATAACTCAAAGTCCCGGTAGCATCCTAGTAAATCTTTTCTGCACTCTTTCTGGTTTAATAATATCCTTTCTATAATAGGATGACCAGAACTGTACAGAGTGTTCCAAGTGTGGCCTTACCAATGTCTTGTACAACTTTAACGTTCCAACTCCTGTATTCAATGTTCTGACCAATGAAACCAAACATGCTGAATGCCTTCTACACTCTGTCCACCTGTGACTCCACTTTCAAGGAGCGATGAACATGTACCCCTAGATCTCTTTGTTCTGTAGCTCTCCCCAACGCCCTACCATTAACTGAGTAAGTCCTGCCCTGGTTCAATCTACCAAAATGCATCACCTCGCATTTATCTAAATTAAACTCCATCTGCCATTCGTCAGCCCACTGGCCCAATTGATCAAGATCCCATTGCAATCCAAGATAACTTCCTTCACTGTCAACTATGCTAGCAATCTTGTTGTCATCTGCAAAGTTACTAACCATGCCTCCTATATTCTCATCCAAATCATTAATATAAATTACAAATAACATTGAACCCAGCACTGATCCCTGAGACACACCGCTGGTCACAGGCCTCCAGTTTGAAAAGCAACCCTCTACAACCACCCTCTGGCTTCTGTCATCAAGCCAATTTTGTATCCATTTAGCTACCTCACCCTGGATCTCGTGAGATCCTTATGCAACAACCTACCATGCGGTACCTTGTCAAAGGCCTTGCTAAAGTCCATGTAGACAACATCAACTGCACTGCCTTCATCTACCTTCTTGGTTACCCCTTCAAAAAACTCAATCAAATTTGTGAGACATGATTTTCCACTCACAAAGCCATGCTGACTGTCCCTAATCAGTCCTTGCCTCTCTAAATGGCTGTAGATCCTGTCTCTCAAAATACCTTCCAACAACTTACCCACCGCAGATGTGAGGCTCACTTGCTTTTCCTTGCAGCCCTTTTTAAACAAAGGCACAAAATTTGCCACCCTCCAATCTTCAGGCACCTCACCTGTGACAATCGATGAGTCAAATATCTCTGCTAGGGGACCCGCAATTTCCTCCCTAGCCTCCCACAATGTCCTGGGATACACTTCATCAGGTCCCAGGGATTTAAGACTTTTAAGACTTCCTGAGCTCCAGTCAGATCACCCCAGACCTTAGTTCCCTCCGACCACCACGGTCCTTAGGTACTGTCCGGCCATCCCAGATCTTTGGTCTGTTCCAACCACCCCGGGTCTTAGTTCTGGTCCGACCACACTGGACCTTAGGTCAGGTCCAACTGCCACAGACCTTGGGTCCAGTTCAGCCATCCCAGACTTTAGTTCCATTTCGACCACCCCAGAGCTTAGGTCGGGTTCGACCACCACGGAGCTAGGGTCTGGTCTAAGTACCCCGGATCTCAGGTATTCCCTGATCACCCCAGACCTTAGGCCAAGACTGACTACCACAGACCTTACGTCCAGTCTGACCATTAGGTCAGACTGGACGTAAGGTTCGGTCCAACCGCCCCGGACCATTGGATCGGTCTGACCACCCCGGGCCTTAGATCCAGACTGACCACCCGGATCTTTGGTCCAGTTTGACCACCTCGGCCACCCCGGATGTTAGTTCAAGTCTGACCTCCCCAGACCTTATGCCCAGTCTGACTGCCCCAGACATTTGCTCCTGTTCGACAACCCTGGACCTTAGGTCCGGTTCGAACACGCCGGAGTTTAGAACAAAGAACAAAGAAAATTACAGCACAGGAACAGGCCCTTCAGCCCTCCAAGCCTGCACCGACCATGCTGCCCATGTGAACTATCCTTCCAGGGACCATATCCCTCGAGTCCCATCCTATTCATGTATTTGTCCAGACACCCCTTAAAGGTCACTAGCGAATCTGGTTCCATTACGTCTCCTGGCAGCGAGTTCCAGGCACCCACCAACCTCTGTGTAAAAACGTGCCTTGTACATCTCCTTTAAACCTTGCCCCCCTCACACCTTAAACCTATGCCCCCTTGTAATTTACTCTTCCACCCTGGGAAAAAGCTTCTGACTATCCACTCTGTCCATGCCCCTCATAATCTTGTAGACTTCCATCAGGTCGTCCCTCAACCTCCTTCATTCTGGTGAGAACAAACCAAGTTTCTCCAACCTCTCCTCATAGCTAATGCCCTCCATACCAGGTAACATCCTGGTAAATCTTTTCTGTATCCTCTCCAAAGCCTTCACATCCTTCTGGTAGTGTGGCAACCAGAATTGAACACTATATTCCAAGTGCAGCCTAACTAAGGTTCGATAAAGCTGCAATATGACTTGCCAATTTTTAAACTTAATGCTCTGGCCGATGAAGGCAAGCATGCCGTATGCCTTCTTGACTACCTTTTCCACCTGCGTTGCCACTTTCAGTAACCTGTGTACCTGTACACCCAGATCCCTCTGCCTATCAATACTTTTAAGGGTTCTGCCATTTACTGTATATTTCCTTTCTTTATTAGACCTTCCAAAATGCATTGCCCCATGTTTGTCTGGATTAAACTCCATCCGCCATCTCTCTGCCAAGTCTCCAACTGGTCTATATCCTGCTGTATCCTCTGATGGTCCTCATCACGATCCGCAAACCCACCAATCTTTGTGTCGTCCGCAAACTTACTAATCAAACCAGTTACATTTTCCTCCAAATCATTTATATATTTTACAAACAGCAAAGGTCCCAGCACTGATCCCTGAGGAATGCCACTAGTCACATTCATTCCATTCAGAAATGTACCCTTCCACTGCTACCCTCTGTCTTCTGTGACCGAGCCAGTTCTGTATCGATCTTGCCAGCTCACCTCTGATCCTGTGCGCTTCACCTTCTGTACCATCTGCCATGAGGGACCTTGTCAAAAGCCTTACTGAAGTCCATATAGACAACATCCTCTGCCCTACCCTCATCAATCATCTTCATCACTTCCTCGAAAAACCAAGTTAGTGAGACACGACCTCCCCTTCATAAAACCATTTTGCCTCCCACTTATTTCCAAGTGGGAGTAAATCCTTTAGGTCCTCTCTGACCACACCGGACCTTAGGTCTGGTCTAACCACCTTAGACATTAAGACCAGTCCAAGCACCCGGACATGAGGTCTGGTCCGACAAACCCAAACCTTAAGTGCGGTTCAACCGCCCTGGACCATAGAACAAAGAAAATGACAGCACAGGAACAGACCTTCGGCCCTCCACGCCTGCACCGACCATGCTGCCTGACTTAACTAAAACCCCCAACGCTTCCGGGGACCATATCCCTCTATTCCCATCTCATTCATGTACTTGTCAAGACGCCCCTTAATAGTCACTACCGTATTCGCTTCCACTACCTCCCCCGGCAACGAGTTCCAGGCACCCACTACTCTGTGTGAAAAACTTGCCTCGTACATCTCCTTTAAACCTTGCCCCTCGCACCTTAAACCTGTGCCCCCTCGTAATTGACTCTTCCACCCTGGGAAAAAGCTTCTGACTATCCACTCTTTCCATGCCTCTCATAATCTTGTAGACTTCTATCAGGTCTCCCCTCAACCTCCGTCGTTCCAGTGAGAACAAACCAAGTTTCTCCAACCTCTCCTCATGGCTAATGCCCTCCATACCACGCAACATCCTGGTAAATCTTCTCTGTATCCTCTCCAAAGCCTCCACAACCTTCTGGTAGTGTGGCATCACTCGTCCGACCACCCCAGACCTTAGGTCTGGACCGGCCACCCCAGACCTTAAGTCTGACCTGATCAAGCCAGACCTTAGGTCCAGTTCAACCACCCTGAACCTTAGATCTGGTTCGACCACCCTGGGCCTTAGGTCCGGTTCGATCACCCTGGACTTTTGTTCTGAACCGAGAACCCGGGAACATTGGTCCTCTCTGACCACCTCAGATCTTAGGTCCAGTCTGAACACCCTGGACCTTTGGTCCGCGACGACCACACCGGACCTTAGGTCGTCTCTGAACACCTCGGACCATAGCTCCAGTCTGACCGCCCTGGACCTTCATTCTGGTCCTACCACCCTGGACCTTAGGTCCGGTCCAAACACCACGGACATTAGGTCCATCGACCACACAAGATCATAGGTCTTGTCCAAACTCCCTGGGCCTTAACTCCTGTCCAAGCACCACTAATCTTATTTCCTGAATACCACCAAGGATCTCAGGTCCCATCTGACTATCCCGGACTTAGGTCCAGTGAACCACCCTGGACCTTAGGCCCATTCCAACTACCCCAGACCTTAGGTCTGGTCCGACTACCCCGGACCTTAGGTCTGGCCCAACCACCCCAGACCTTAGGCCCGGTCCAACCACCCCGGAGCTTAGGTCCAGTCCGACTACACCAGACCTCAGGTCCAATCTGACCAATCTGGACCTTAGGTCCAGTCCGAACACCCACAACCTTAGCTCTTGTGCAACTACCCGGACATTAGGTCCAGTCTGATCACCCTGGACCTTAGTTCCCTCTGACCACCCCGGACCTTAGTTTTTGTCCAGCCACACTGGACCTGAGGTCAGGTCTGACCACTACTGGGCCTTAGCTCTGGTCCAAAAAAGGTGTGTAACTATAGGCCGGTTAGCTTAACTTCTGTAGTAGGGAAAATGCTTGAATCTATCATCAAGGAAGAAATAGCAAGACATCTGGATATAAATTGTCCCATTGGTAAGACGCAGCATGGGTTCATGAAGGGAAGGTCATGTTTGTCTAATTTGGTGGAATTCCTTGAGAACATTACATGTGCAGTGGACAAGGGAACCTGTGGATGTGGTGTATCTGGATTTCCAGAAGGCATTTGACAAAGTGCCGCACCAAAGGCTGCTGCATACGATAAAGGTGCACGATGTTATGGGTAATGTACTAGCATGGATAGAGGATTGGTTAACTAACTGAAAGCAAAGAGTAGGGGTAAATGGGTGTTTTTCTGGTTGGCGATCAGTGACGAGTGGTGTGCCTCAGGGATCAGTGTTGGGACTGCAAATGTTTACGATTTACATAGATGATTTGGAGTTGGGGACCAAGTGTAGTGTGTCAAAATTCGCAGATGACACTAAGATGAGTGGCAGAGCAAAGTGTGCAGAGGACGCTGAAAGTCTGCAAAGGGATATAGATAGTCTAAGTGAATGGGCAAGGTTCTGGCAGATGGAGTACAATGTTGGTAAATGTGAGGTCATCCATTTTGGTGGGAATAATAGCAAAATGGACTATTATTTAAATAGTAAAAAATTGCAGCATGCTGCTGTGCAGAGGGACCTGGGTGTCCTTGTGCAGGAATCTCAAGGAGTTGGTTTGCAGGTGCAGCAGGTAATTAAGAAGGCAAATGGAATTTTGTCTTTCATTGCTAGAGGGATGAAGTTTAAAAACAGCGAGGTTATGTTGCAGCTGTATAAGGTGCTGGTGAGGCCACACCTGGAGTACTGTGTACAGTTTTGGTCTCCTTACTTGAGAAAGGATATACTGGCACTGGAGGGGATGCAGAGGAGATTCATTAGGTTGATCCCAGAGTTGAGAGGGTTGGCTTATGAGGAGAGACTGAGTAGACTGGGGCTATACTCATTGGAATTCAGAAGAATGAGGGGAGATCTTATAGAAACGTGTAATATTATGAAGGGAATAGATAAGATAGAAGCAGGCAGGATGTTTCCACTGGCGGGTGAAACTAGAACTAAGGGGCATGGCCTCAAAATAAGGGGAAGGAGATTTAGGACTGAGTTGAGGAGGAACTTCTTCACACAAAGGGTTGTGAATCTGTGGACTTCCCTGCCCAGTGAAGCAGTTGAGGCTACCTCATTGAATGTTTTTAAGGCAAGGATAGATACATTTTTGAACAGTAAAGGAATTAAGGGTTATGGTGAGCGGGCGGGTAAGTGGAGCTGAGTCCACGAAAAGATCAGCCATGATCTTATTGAATGGTGGAGCAGGCTCGAGGGGCCAGGTGGCCTACTCCTGCTCCTAGTTCTTATGTTCTGATGTTTAACCTCCCTGGATCTCAGGTCCAGTCCGGCAATCCCAAACCTTAGGTCAGGTCTGACCACCCCGGACCTGAGACCTGGTCCAACCACTCCAGACCTTAGGTCTGGTCCAACTACCCCCAGCTTAGGTCCAATCCAACCACTCCAGAGCTTAGGTCCGACTACACCGGACCTCAGGTCCGATCTGACCAACATGAACCTTAGGTCCAGTCCGAACACTCACAACCTTAGGTCTTGTGCAACGACCCCAGACCTTAGGTCCAGTCTGATCATCCTGGACCTTAGTTCCCTCTGACCACCCCGGACCTTAATTCTTGTCCAACCACACTGGACCTTAGGTCACGTCTGACCACACCAGACCTTAGGTCCGGTCCGACCATTCCGGAGCTTAGTTCTGGTCCGAACAACCCGGAGCTTAGATCCGAACCGATCGCTCTGGAGCTTAGGTCTGGTCCAACCACACTGGACCTTGGGTCTGATCCGACCAACCTGGACCTTAGGTCCAATCCGAACACCCACAACTTTAGGTCTTGTGCAACTACCCTGGACCTTGGGTCCATTCCAATCACCTCGAACCTTAGTTCCCTCTGACCAACCCGGAGCGGAGTTCTTGTCCGACAACTGCTGGGCCTTAGTTCCGGTCCAACTTCCCCGGATCTCAGGTCCAGTCTGACCACACCAGACCTTAGGTCAGGTCTGACCACCCGGACCTTAGGTCTGGTCCAACTATCCCCAGATTAGGTCTGATCAGACTACTCCGGAGCTTAGCTCTGGTCCCACCACACCGGACCTCAGGTCCGATCCAAGCAATCTGGACTTAGGTCCAATCCAAACACCCAGTCTGATCACCCCGGACCTTAGTTTCCTCTGACGACCCCAGACCTTAGTTCTTGTCCGACCACACTGGGCCTTGATTTGATTTGATTTATTATTGTCACATAGAGTCATAGAGTCATCAAGGATTACAGCATGGAAACAGGCCCTTCAGCCCAACTTGTCCATGCCGCCCTTTCTTTTTTAAAACCCCTAAGCTAATCCCAATTGCCCGCATTTGGCCCATATCCCTCTATACCCATCGTACCCATGTATCTATCTAAATGCTTTTTAAAAGATAAAATTGTACCCGCCTCTACTACTACCTCTGGCAGCTTGTTCCAGACACTCACCACCCTCTGTGTGAAAAAATTGCCCCTCTGGACACTTTTGTATCTCTCCCCTCTCACCTTATACCTATGCCCTCTAATTTTAGACTCCCCTACCTTTGGGAAAAGATGTTGACTATCTCGTTGATCATGTGCGCCTCATTATTTTATAGACCTCTATAAGGTCACCCCTCAGCCTCCTACACTCCAGAGAAAAAAGTCCCAGTCTATCCAGCCTCTCCTTATAACTCAATCCATCAAGTCCCGGTAGCATCCCAGTAAATCTTTTCTGCACTCTTTCTAGTTTAATAATATCCTTTCTATAATAGGGTGACCAGAACTGTACACAGTATTCCAGGTGTGGCCTTGCCAATGTCTTGTACAACTTCAACAAGACATTCCAACTCCTCTATTCAATGTTCTGACCAATGAAACCAAGCATGCCAAATGCCTTCTTCACCACTCTGTCCACCTGTGACTCCACTTTCAAGGAGCTATGAACATGTACCCCTAGATCTCTTTGTTCTGTAACTCTCCCCATCTCCCTACCATTAACTGAGTAAGTCCTGCCCTGGTTCAATCCACCAAAATGCATCACCTCACATTTGTCCAAATTATACTCCATCTGCCATTCGTCAACCCACTGGCCCAATTGATCAAGATCCCGTTGCAATCCGAGATAACTTTCTTCATTGTCCACTATACCACCAATCTTGGTGTCATCTGCAAACTTACTAACCATGCCTCCTATATTCTCATCCAAATCATTAATAGAAATGACAAATAACAGGCCTCCAGTTTGAAAAATAACCCTCTACAACCACCCTATCAAGAAGCCAATTTTGTATCCGTTTAGATACCGCATCCTGGATCCCGTGAGATTTAACCTTATGCAACAACCTACCATGCGGTACCTTGTCAAAGGCCTTGCTAAAGTCCATGCAGACAACATCAACTGCACTGCCCTCATCTACCTTCTTGGTTATCCCTTCAAAATACCCAATCAAATTTGTGAGACATGATTTTCCACTCACAAAGTCATGCTGACTGTCTGTTATCAGTCCTTGCGTCTCGAAATGCCTGTAGATCCTGTCTCTCAAAATACCTTCCAACAATTTACCCACCACAGATGTGAGGCTCACTGGCCTGTAGTTCCCAGGCTTTTCCCTGCAGCCCTTTTTAAACAAAAGCACAACATTTGCCACTCTCCAATCTTCAGATACCTTACCCGTGACTATCGATGATTCAAATATCTCGGCTCGAGGACCCGCAATTTCCTCCCTAGCCTCCCACAATGTCCTGGGATACACTTCATCAGGTCCCGGGGATTTATCTACCTTGATGCACTTTAAGACTTCCAGCACCTCCTTCTCTGTAATATGTACACTCCTCAAGTCATCACTATTTATTTCCCCAAGTTCCCTAACATCCATGCTTTTCTCAACAGTAAATGTATTAACATGCATTAACATACAGTGAGAAGTATTGTTTCTTGCGCGCTGTACAGACAAAACATATGTTCATAGAGAAGGAAACGAGAGAGTGCAGAATGTAGTGTTACAGTCATGGCTAGGGTGTAGAGAAAGATCAACTTAATGCAAGATAAGTGAGGCGCGTCTGATAAATAGACAAGGCTGATGTTGCCAGGAACAGAAGGCTTTTATTCGCTAAAAAGGAACGATGTGGAACAGACAATAAACAGAACAATACTGAGCATGTGGTTCTCCCGACTGAGGCTGGAGGGGGAGGGCTGCAGCCTTTATACCCTGAGGGCGGAGCCTCCAGTTAAAGGTGCAGCCAAATTAAAGGTGTCAGGGAGTGTCTCATATACGAACAGTAGTGGCAACAATATATACAGCTCAACCGTGCCGAAGGCACGACAGTGGTAAGTACATTCAAAAGTCTGACAGCAGCAGGGAAGAAGCTGTTCTTGAGTCGGTTGGTACGTGATCTCAGACTTTTGTACCTTTTCCCCGAAGGAAGAAAGCGGAAGAGAGAATATGCGGGGTGCGTGGTCGGGCCTGACCCAAGGTCCAGTGTCGTCGGACAAGAACTAAGGTCCGGGGTGATCAGACTGGATCTCAGGTCCAGGGTGATCAGACTGGATCTAAGGTCCGGGGTCGTTGCACAAGACCTAAGGTTGTGGGTGTTCAGACTGGACCTAAGGTCCACGTTGGTCAGATCGGACCGGAGATCCGGTGTGGTCGGACCGGACCTAAGCTCTGGAGTGGTTGGGTGTGATCTTTCTCTACACCCTAGCTATGACTGTAACACTAGGTCTAGTCCGACCAACCAGGACCTTAGGTCTGGTCTGACCACTCAGGGCCTTAGGTCCGGTCCGATCACCCAGGACCTTCAGTCCGGTCCGACCACCCAGGACCTTCGGTCCGTTCCGACCACCCAGGACCTTCGGTCCGTTCCGACCACCCAGGACCTTCGGTTCGGTCCGACCACCCAGGACCTTAGGTCTGGTCTGACCACTCAGGGCCTTAGGTCCGGTCCGATCACCCAGGACCTTAGGTCCGGTCCGATCACCCAGGACCTTAGGTTCGGTCCGACCACCCAGGACCTTAGGTATGGCCTGACCGCACCGGACCATAGTTCTTGTCTGACCACACGGAGCCTTAGGTCAGGTCCGACCACCACGGACCTTAGGTCTAGTCCAACCTCGCTGGACCTCAGGTCCGGTCTGACCACCCTGGGCCTTAGGTCCAGTCTGACCACCACAGAAATTAGTTATTGTCTGACCACAGTGGACCTTGGGTCAGATCTGACTGCCACAGACCTTAAGTCCGGTCCAACCTCCCCGGATCTTAGGTGCGGTGTGACCACCCTGGACCTTAGGTCCGGTCCAAACACACTGGACCTTTGGTCCGTTCCGACCAGCCGGACCTTTGGTCCGTTCTGACCAGCCGGACCTTTGGTCCGTTCCGACCAGCCGGACCTTTGGTCCGTTCCGACCAGCCGGACCTTTGGTCCTTCCCGACCGGTCGGACCTTTGATTTGATTTTGATTTATTTTGATTTAATACATAACACAACACAGTGCAAAATGTCGTGTTACAGTCATAGCTAGGCTGTGGAGAAAAAGCAACTTAATGCATGGTAGGTCCATTCAAAAGACTGATGGCAGCAGGGAAGACTCTGTTCTTGAGTTGGTTGGTACGTGACCTCAGACCTTTGTATCTTTTTCCCGACGGAAGAAGGTGGAAGAGAGAATGTCCGGGGTGTGTGGGATCCTTCATTATGCTGGCTGCTTTGCAGAGGCAGTGGGAAGTGTAGACAGAGTCAATGGCTGGGAGGCTGGTTTCTGTGATGGACTGGGCTACATTCATGACCTTTCGTAGTTTTTTTGCGGTCTTGGGCCAAGCAGAAGCCATACCAAGCTGTGATACAACCAAAAAGAATGTTTTCTATGGTGTATCTGTAAATGTTGGTGAGAGTCATAGCTGACATGCCAAATTTTCTTAGTTTTCTGAGAAAGTAGAGGTATCGGTGGGCTTTTTAAACTATAGTGGCGGCATGGGGGGGACCAGGACAGGTTGTTGGTGATCCGGACATATAAAATCCTGAAGCTCTCGACCCTTTCTACTTCATCCCTACTGATGGAGACAGGGGCATATTTTCCTGAAGTCGATGACTATCTCTTTCATTTTGTAGACATTGAAGGAGGAATTATTGCCGCTGCACCAGTTCACTAGATTCTCTATTTCATTGTTGTAATCTGTCTCGTCATTGTTTGAGATCCAACGCACTGCGGTGGTGTTATCAGCAAACTTGAAAATCAAGTTAATGGGGAATTTGGCCACACAGTCTTAGGTGTATAAGGAATATAGTAGGGGGCTGAGGACACAGCCTTGTGGGGCATAGGTGTTGAGAATAATCGTGGAGGTGGTGTTGTTACCTATTCTTACTGATTGGTCTGCGGATTAGCAAGTTCAGGATCCAGTCACAGAGGGAGGAGCTGAGGCCCAGGCCACGGAGTTTGGAGATGAGTTTTGTAGGAATAATGGTGTTGAAGGTTGGGCTGTAGTCAATAAATAGGAGTCTGACATAGGTGTCTTTGTTATCTAGCTGTTCCAGGGTTGAGTGCAGGGCTATGGAGGTGGCACCTGCTGTGGCCCTGTTGTGCTGTTCAGCGAACTGTAGTGGATCCAGACAGTCCGTGAGGCTGGAAGTGATTTGTGCCATTACTAGCCTTTCGAAGCACTTCATAATGATGGATCTCAGAGCCACCAGACAATAGTCATTAAGACACGCTGCTTGGCTTTTCCTTGGTACTGGGATGATGGTCGTCTTCTTGAAGCAGATAGGGACCTCAGATTGTTGTAAAGAGAGGTTGAAGATGTCTGCGAATACCCCCGCCAGCTGATCCATACAGGCTCTGAGTGCTCGTCTGGGTACCCCATCCGGGCCAGTTGCTTACTGTGGGTTGACCTTCGAGAAAGCTGCTCCAACAACTACAATGGTAACCTCAGATACAGGTTCATCCGAGGCTTCCAGGGTGGAGCGTGTGCTCTCACTGATCTCTTGCTGAAAATGGGCGGAGAGCTCATTGAGCTCATCAGGGAGGGGGTGCGTTGGAGCCGGCGATTTTCCATGCCTTCATCTTGCAGTCTGTTCTGTCGTGCAGACCTTGCTATAGTCAGCAGGGGACTGTGTGGCTAGCCTGGGTATCTAGCTTTGTCCGTTACTGTCTTTTGGGATCTTTGGTGGATCTTCTTAGATCGTATCTGGCTTTCTTGTATAATGATGTGGAGATGCCGGCGTTGGACTGGGGTAAACACAGTAAGAAGTCTCACAACACCAGGTTAAAGTCCAACAGGTTTATTTGGTAGCACAAGCCACTAGCTTTCGGAGCACTGCTCCTTCATCAGGGTGAGTAGGATTTCAGTTCACAAACAGGGCATATAAAGACACAAACTCAATTTACAAAATAATGGTTGGAATGCATTCCAAATAAACCTGTTGGACTTTAACCTAGTGTTGTGAGACTTCTTACTTTCTTGTATAAGTCAGAGTCGCTTGACTTGAACTCCTCAGATCTTGACTTCAGCAAGAAGTGGATATTCCTGTTCATCCTTGGTTTCCGTTTGGGAAACAGTTGGATTTGTTTTTTTGGCACACAGTTTTCTACACACTTACTAATGAAGTCAGTTACTGTAGTGGGGTACTTGTTCAGGCTGGTTGCGGAGTTTTTAAATACTGACCAGTCCACTGCCACAGTCCCACAGGAGATCATCCGATTCCTCAGACCGACATTGCATGATGGGGGTTTCCTCTCGAGGCTATGTATTTGCTCAGACTTAAGTTAAAAAGCAGTGTACTGATGTTGAAGTCGTGACTTTATTTAACCAAACAATCGAATGGGGGAATGATACAAGGAAGCCCTGCACT
This sequence comes from Mustelus asterias, assembly GCF_964213995.1. NCBI lineage: Eukaryota > Metazoa > Chordata > Chondrichthyes > Carcharhiniformes > Triakidae > Mustelus > Mustelus asterias. The sequence continues at coordinate 35,981,000 of NC_135810.1, read as the reverse complement.
CAAGATATAGAATGCGGGCAGCCGGATATCAGTCTAGAAAACAATGCACCCGTGAGGGCAATTATACATTTACCAAATCATATTGCCCACCTTTCCAGTGGGCATTATCAACTAAACATTAATACAAATCAGTCAATAATCATCCTGTCATTAACTCCAGCCAATAACAATACACATCATGACCTATTGGGATTTCATTTGTTATTAAATAAAGTTTTTAGCTGCCTTATCTGTTTTCTTCTTGGGCCTTGTTGAAAATCCTCTCCTGGGCCTGTACTTTTATTACTGCAGCTTCTGTGGGACTGTGAGCTGCCTGAAATAAATTCCTGATTAGATGTTCATTCTGGACATGTCCCCCAATAGGTATTACAAATCCCCTTCTTCCCCAAGCTGTCATGTAGCCATGGACCATGCCATATTTGTTAATCGTAGAGAGATGTTTTCGATGACAACAGCCCAGGCTGTCTTATGTTCCCATAGTCCAAGGTCATTGATTCTAAAGTTACTGTTGTGTTAGTGTTCCCAAATCTACGGTTGTGTTCATTAGCCTATTCTAACCCCCTACATCAGTTTGCCCCGTTTTGGCTGCTGGCCAAGTACCAACTAAGGCCACTAAATAGATGTATCTAAGTAACTAATCTTAGTCCTTACTAAGTGTTTTGACTCTCTGATTCGCTTCTTTCTTACACTAATTGCCGTCACTATGCTGCACGTCCTGTTGACCGAACTAAATGGGCAGCATTTGAGCACATTCACTGCTACCACTGTTACCAGAATCACAATGAAGATGAGCGTGACTCCCTGCAAGATAGCTAGCCCCAAGGAATCCAACCAGCCTGAGAACCAGCCGCTTAAGATAAATGGTTGTGGATGCTTAAGCTTCTCCACCTCCTTTCGAATGTATAAGACCAAATTGGTTATGTTTTCCAAAGTGTCAGGTATACAGGTGCATCATTTCTCACATGTCCCACTCTGAACTGCCAAGATAAAATCCAACTCCATACGATTCTGTAGCACAACAGTGCGCACTGCAACCATCCCATCACTGATTGCAGTGAGGGCCATAGCCCTAGGGTCGTTGGCTACCCGTTCCACCACCACCAAGACGATAGTTTCAATTTCAATTGTAAGTCTTGAATACACGGGGCTAACATTACAGCAAAGAAGTGGTCAAATCCCACTAGAGCTCGTCGCCTTTTCTCAGTGGGGAGGCTGTAAGTATGATGGACATATGGCACCACGTATCCGAGGTAACATGCCCTCTTCCATCCCTTTTGTAGCCATGGATATGCCCTATTCCCACAAATCCAATCAGTGCCATGAAGGGTTGGGTATGTGCGCTCTCCTTCGAAACAATGTGGAATGTTGCATGATCGATCATTGTGAGGTGGACTCGTACATATTCGGCTGGTTGTATTTACTGTATGCTGACACCGGCTTGTGACCAAGTACCTTCCAGACCCCTTTCTCTTCTCCACGCACAGCATTCCTTCCAGTTTCCAGTCTGCTTCCTGTAAAATAAAGCTAGGTGCTGGACTGGATACACTAAAGACAGGGGAATACCTGTTTTTCCTGAGGGAGATGCTGAATGATCTTAGATACTGGTCCCGTCTGAGCCAATGTCTGCCTTTTCAGTACGAGGAAAAAAGAAACACATACGTTCATTATAACAATTGCCAGAATTCTCCCTTTACGTAGGTTTCGGTCATCAGTCAATGTTGAACGAGCAAATTTCGATTATATTTCACATCGAATGGGTACAGAGGGATATGGGCCAAATATGGGCAATTGGGATTATCTTAGGGGTTTTAAAAAAAAAGGGCGGCGTGGACAAGTTGGGCTGAAGGGCCTGTTTCCATGCTGTAAACCTCTATGACCCTATGACTCCATGACTCTATGAATCACACTGTACAGAATGTCATCTTGTCATCTATGTTGGGTTAATTTCCGCTGTCTTATGGTGGGGCGCTCTTAGGTTGAAGTGGCTAGTTGTCTTCTTCCAGCATGCTCTGAATTCTATAAACAAAAGTAGGATGCCTTGCGGCATTCAGTTAGTACCTTATCAATTCAATCATCTCTACCTCTTCCCCTCTAATGCCCCCCGCCCCCCGATTATCTTGCACCATTATCTGACTCAGTCTAGTTGCTAATCTACAAATTTTCTTTATTAATTTCCTATGGTCTGTTGCCACTACCTGTATCAAACTACCCTCTGTTCCTCACTCCAAATCCTTCCCATCAAAATTGCCTGCTTCCATTGTTCAGCCTGTTTTACTGGCTGCTGCCTGTTTTACTACAAGAGACAACATCTGAATCTCCCAATCTGCAGTGCCGCTCTTCTGCTGACCAGACGAGGGCGCTCTGACTCTACCAATCTGCAGTATGGCTCATCCAGCCAGAGGAGGGCGCTCTGTCTCTGTTTCTTCTGTCCCAATCGCAGCCTCTTTGAGTGCACATGCTCTCTATGTGTCTCTGTCTCTCTCTCTCACTCTCCCCATCCCAAATTGTTTCTTCTCAAGGTTCAGACTTAAGCTAAATACAGAGTCAAAATGCAGTGTACTGATATTGAAGACGTGACTTTAACGAAACGAATCAATGGGGGAATGATGTGAGGAAGTCCTGCACTCAAGGTATAGAATGCGGGCAGCCGGATATCAGTCTGGAAAACACGTTACATCCCTTCTGTTGCTGAGCAATATGGGACGCTGGACAGTGGAATGGGAGAATGATGCCCACCAAATTGAACCCATGTGACTCTCGTCCGACCCTGAGCAATTCTTTATGTCTGCTCACCACTGCATTATCTCTCAGAGTTGTATGACCCTATTCGTAAGGCTAACATTGGTAACCATCTTGTTCCTGACCTCTGCTGATAACATTACTGCTATTCAGGGGATCTATTGTTCCTCGCCTCTCCCACCAGGGCCTGCTGTATTTGTCACTGACTTGACGTTTCACAAAATGTAACCAAATGCAAAACACATCCATCCTGTAAATTCTAAATACATGTTTTAAATTAGAAATATTTGTTAATCATACAGAGCTGTCTTCTATGACAACAGCCTTGGCTGGCTTACACTCCTATAGTCCAAGATCATTCATTCTAAAGTTAGTGTTATGTTAGTGTTCCAAATCTATGGTTGTGTTTATTGGCCTATTCGAGCTCCCTACATCGCATGACTTTCTTTGATTGATTCTCCCGCTTCAGTTTCTGTTTGTAACCCGGGAGCAGGAGGACAGCCTTGTGGTCTGATTTAGAACATAGAACATAGAAAAAATGCAGCACAAACAGGCCCTTCGGCCCACAAGTTCCACCGGTCATGTCCCTACCTACCTTGGCTTATATATAGGCTTACCTATAACCCTCAATCCTATTAAGTCCCATGTACTCATCCAGAAGTCTCTTAAAAGACCCTATTGAGTTTGCCTCCACCACCCCTGACGGCAGCCGATTCCACTCACCCACCACCCTCTGAGTGAAAAACTTACCCCTGACATCTCCTCTGTACCTACTCCCCAGCACCTTAAACCTGTGTCCTCTCGTAGCAGCCATTTCAGCCCTGGGAAAAAGCCTCTGAGAGTCCACCCGATCTATACCTCTCAACATCTTGTAAACCTCTATCAGGTCACCTCTCATCCTTCATCTCTCCAAGGAGAAAAGACCGAGCTCCCTCAACCTATCCTCATACGGCATGCCTCCCAATCCAGGCAACATCCTTGTAAATCTCCTCTGAACCCTCTCAACAATTTTCACATCCTTCCTGTAATGAGGCGTCCAGAACTGAGCACAGTACTTAAGTGGGGTCTGACAAGGGTCTTATAAAGCTGTAACATTATCTCCCTACTCCGAAACTCAATCCCTCGATTTATGAAGGCCAGCACACCATACGCCTTCTTAACCACCTCCTCTACCTGCGAGGCCGATTTAAGAGTCCTATGGACCCGGACCCCAAGTGTGGGCGGGCGATAGAGCGATCCGGGGAGTAGAAACTCACCAGTGCTGCTGGGTATAGGCACCATGGGGTGTTGATTAGGAAGCAGACCCCACCTCCCCTAGCCTTGCCTGAGGCTGCTGTACAGTCCATTCGATGGATTGAGAAGATCTCTGGTTGTAGGGCACAGTCTGGTGAGCAGCAGTGAGCCACGTCTCTGTGAAACAGAGCACACAGCAGTCCCTTAATTCTCTTCGGAAAGTGACTCTGGTCTAAGTTTAAGTTTTTTCCCAAGATGGCGCCGGAGCGAGGCGATTTCTTGCAACTTCTGTGCCCAGCATACCTTCTAATTCTATCTTTTACTCTTGTTCTAATCTTCTAAAACTTCATTCAAACTCTTTTAAACTCTCTAAACAATGCTCTAATTCAATCTCTAACTGATTTGACGATCCTTCGGACCCTGCAGACACCCGACCTGAAATTGACCCTGACCGGCCGACCACGTGTTACCTGGAGCTAGCGCTGCAGTACCAGAGCAAGGGCTTTCACTACGCCGGCTCCTAGACACCAGGAAAACACCCTGGAAGCCTGGGGTACACTTGAAAAGCTCCCAGAGATGAGGAAAATGCTGCCAAAACTGGGACCTCCACTCTGCTGGTCTCCAACGACCAGATCTGCAACCCTGAGGCTGGAGCCCTCGCTCCCAACCTCTCTGACCCAGCGAGCTGCGACTTCCTGCAGGCCCCAAGCACTCCCTCTCATCCCCCTCCTACAATCACCCCACACTCCTAAAAATCAACTCCTACAGCCGACCAATCACTCGTACTGCTCTTTTAATTTTACTTGCAGGTCAAGAGATCCACTGACCTCCGAAGGAAGACCTCAACCTGGCAGTGAGCCAGCGGACCCAACACATGGACCTGGCCACCGGCTCATCTGCGACCGCGACCCCAGGGACGTCTCGCACTTACTGGCCTTCGACCCGTCCACACTGGATATCCACCAAACGGTGAAGCCAAGTCGAAGCCCGAGAGCAACCCAGAACACCCGACCGCGCAGACTCGACCGCGCAGACCCATCTGCCAACGCAGGAACCCCAAGCAAGGCAACAAATCCTCCATCCACACACCAACCAGAGTGAAGAACCTCATTGGACACAACTATACCCTGAACACCGCAAACTATCTCACCATCTCTCGGGTGTGAAAAGAAGCTGTCACTCCAGGAAACGTGGGAAACATGCAGGTGAGAGTGAAACGAGGCAGTCCCAAGGCCCCCCTCCCCAGCTTACTGCTTGCAAATGTCCAATCTCTGGAACACAAGCTAGGCTAACATAAAGCCAGACTCACTTTCCACAGAGAACTGAGACCTTCGGTCCGCTTCGACCACCCCGGACCTTAATTCCAGTCTGACGAACCCGGACCTTGGGTCCAATCCGACCACCCCGGTCCTTAGTTGCAGCTCAACAACCCCGGACATTACATCAGGTCCAACGACCCCATACCTTAGGTCCGGTCATCCTAGACATTAGTTCTGGTCCAACCTCCCCAGACCTTATGTCTGGTCCGACCACTCCAGACCTTATGTCTGGTCTGACCGCATCGGATCTTGAGTCCACTCTGACCACCACGGGCCCTAGGTCTGGACCGACCACCCCGGATCTTTGGTCCAGTTCGATCACCCCAGATGTTAGATCCTGTTCTACCATCCCAGACCTAGTTCACTCCTACTGCCCCAGACCTTCGGTCCAGCCCAACCACCTGTACCTAAGGTCTGGGGTAGTCAGACCGGACCGAAGGTTGTGGGTGGTCAGATCGGACCTAAGGTCTGACTACCCCAGACCTTAGGTACAGTCCAACCATTTCAGACCTTAGTTCCCTCCAACCACCACAGACCTTAAGTCCAGTCCGATCACCCTGTATCTTTGATCTGGTCCGACCACCCCAGACCTTAGGTCAGGTCTGACAGCCACAGATCTTAGGACCAGTTTGACCACCCCAGACCCGCAACCACCTCGGAGCTTAGTTCCGGTCCGAACACACCAGAGGTTCGATCCAATCCGACCACTCCTGAGCTTAGGTCTGGTCTGACCACATCGGACCTCACGTCCGATCTGACCAACCCGGACCTTAGGTCCGATCTGAACACCCACAACCTAAGGACTTGTGCAAATACCCGGACCTCCGGTCCAGTCTGATCATCCCGGACCTTAGTTCCCTCCGACCACCACAGTCATAGTCATAGAGTCATAGAGGTTTACAGCATGGAAACAGGCCCTTCGGCCCAACTTGTCCATGCTGCCCTTTTTTTAAAAAACCCCTAAGCTAATCCCAATTGCCCGCATTTGGCCCATATCCCTCTATACCCATCGTACCCATGTGACTATCTAAATGCTTTTTAAAAGATAAAATTGTACCCGCCTCTACTACTACCTTTGGCAGTTGTTCCAGACACTCACCACCCTCTGTGTGAAAAAATTGCCCCTCTGGGCACTTTTGTATCTCTCCCCTCTCACCTTAAACCTATGCCCTCTAGTTTTAGACTCCCCTACATTTTGGAAAAGATATTGACTATCTCGCTGATCTATGCCCCTCATTATTTTATAGACCTCTATAAGGTCACCCCTCAGCCTTCTACGCTCCAGAGAAAAAAGTCCCAGTCTATTTCAGCCTCTCCTTATAACTCAATCCATCAAGTCCCGGTAGCATCCTAGTAAATCTTTCCTGCACTCTTTCTAGTTTAATAATATCCTTTCTATAATAGGGTGACCAGAACTGTACACAGTATTCCAAGGGTGGCCTTACCAATGTCTTGTACAACTTCAACAAGATGTCCCAACTCCTGTATTCAATGTTCTGACCGATGAAACCAAGCATGCCGAATGCCTTCTTCACCACTCTGTCCACCTGTGACTCCACTTCCAAGGAGCTATGAATATGTACCCCTAGATCTCATTGTTCTGTAACTCTCCCCAACGCCCTACCATTAACTGAGTAAGTCCTGCCCTGGTTCAATCTACCAAAATGCATCACCTCGCATTTGTCTAAATTAAACTCCATCTGCCATTCGTCAGCCCACAGGCCCAATTGATCAAGATCCCGTTGCAATTGGAGATAACTTTCTTCACTTAGAACTTAGAACTGGTCCTGAGAACTGGTCTGATCACCCCAGACCCTTGGTCTTGTTCGGCCATCACGGATCTTAGGTCCGGCCTGACCACCCCAGACCAGGGTCTGATCTGACCCTGGGCCTCATGTCCAGTTCCAATGCCGTGGAACTTAGTTCCAGACTACCTTTAGTCTTCTCTAACCCCCCAGAACATGGTCCGAACTGACTATCCCAGAGTTTAGGTTCTCTCTGACCATCCCGGACCTTAGGTCCCATCCGACCACTCCGGAACTTAGGTCCAGTTCAACCAGACAGGACCTAAGGTCTGATCTGACCACCCAGGACTTTAGGTCCGGTTGACCACTCACAACTTAGGTCCGGTCCAACTACCCCAGACCTTAGGCTCAGTCCGACCACATCAGACCTTAGTTCCCTCCAACCACCACAGACCTTACGTCCAGTCCGACCACCCTTTATCTTTGGTCTGGTCTGATCACCCCAGACCTTAAATCAGGTCTGACTGCCACAGATCTTAGGACCGGTTTGACCACCCCAGTCCTCAGGTCCGGTTTGTCCACCCTGGACTTTAGGTCTGGTTCAACCGTCCCAGACCTTAGGTCCGGTCCGAGCACCTTTGGTTTGCTCTAACCCCCCAGAACATGGTCTGGACTGACCATCGCAGAGTTTAGGTTCTCTCTGACCACCACGGACCTTAAGTTCCTGTCCGACCACCCTGAACTTTAGGTCCAGTCCAACCACCCCAAACCTTAGTTCCCTCCTGCCACCCAGACCTTAGGTCTGGTCCAACCACCCCAGACGTCAGGTCTGTTCTGACTACCACGGGGCTGATGTCTGGTCCAGCCACTCCGGTCGTTCGTTCTGGTCTGACCACCCCGGACCTCTGGTCCGGTTCAATCACCCCAGACCTTATGTCCTCTCTGAAAAGCCCGGAACTTATAGAAATCATAGAAGCCCTACTGTACAGAAAGAGGCCATTCGGCCCATCGAGTCTGCACCGACCACAATCCCACCCATGCCCTACCCCCATATCCCTACATATTTACCCGCTAATCCCTCCAATCTACGCATCCCAGGACACTAAGGGGCAATTTTTTTAGCTTGGCCAATCAACCTAACCCGCACATCTTTGGACTGTGGGAGGAAACCGGAGCACCCGGAGGAAACCCACGCAGACACGAGGAGAATGTGCAAACTCCACACAGACAGTGACCCAAGCCAGGAATCGAACCCAGGTCCAGTCTTAGGTCCAGTCCGGTGTTGCCTCTTATCTGCTGCACAGTCTGTTTTAACCCTTATAACGGTGGACAAATAAGTACGAGTAGATGTCTTATTAGTACAACAAATATTTATTTAAACCCACACAATCAATAATCACCCACCCAACCAACGATAAGTTATCTTACAGGAAAATACTGGAATTCAAGTCCAATATAAGACCTTAACTTAACTTTGTGTGACTGGCAAGTACCCAGGCAGATATTGGCCTTTATCTGTGTGCTGGTCTCAGTCGTCCTCTGCATAGTCTGGTCCTTTGGTCTGGTCTGACACTCTGGCTCTGGTCTTCCTTCCTTCTCGGGTGTGGTGGCTCTCCTCGTGCTGGTCGTCGTTGGTGATGTTCACTGTTGTAGCTCGTTCTTGGGGTGAGAGAGAGAGTGAAAGAAAGAGAGAGCGAAAGAGAGAGCGAAAGAAAGAGAGAGAGAGATTCCTGGTTGCGCAGCACCCATTATACCCCATTGGGTTTCATGCCCCTTTTTGGCCATTGCCAATCGATCAGGACTTGATCACCCTGATCGATAAGAGTCCAATCAGGTGCTGCCACACCGATCTCTGGGTGTGTCCCCAGCGGCCATGTCTGCAGTGGTGGGGGCACATAGGTCACATACCTCCCTCCTAAATAAGAGGTCACGGTGCCCTTATGTCTGGTAAACACTCAGTGTGACCAGAAAGTCTCTTTCATCCTGGAGATGAAACATATCCTGTGTATTCACACGTCAGGGCTGCAGCCTGTTTGTCTCTGTCTTTAAACTGCAGTTTTAGTTCTTGCCCAATTGTCCCAGAGTGCTTTACAAATCGCCATTTTAGATGGCCCGTTTGGCCACAGTCCCCCCTTTGATCCTGAATGCGAAGCGTGATGGATCACAAACTCAGGACCAGCATCTGTCAGTAATTCCCCAGTCACTCAACAGTCAAGCAAGGTCCACGCATTGGCATGCACAGAAATCATAGAAGAAATCATAGAAACCCTACAGTACAGAAAGAGGCCATTCGGCCCATCGAGTCTGCACTGACCACAATCCCACCCAGGCTCTACCCCCATATCCCTACATATTTTACCCACTAATCCCTCTAATCTATGCATCCCAGGACACTAAGGGGCAATTTTAACGTGGCCAATCAACCTAACCCGCACATCTTTGGACTGTGGGAGGAAACCGGAGCACCCGGAGGAAACCCACAGTGATAATACATTCCTACAACATATTCCAGAAGCTATAGACAACAACACTCTACAAATACAAACAACCACATATTCAAAACACCATTATTACAATAAGCTAGTTACCCACAAATACAGAGAATCAGATATTCCAAACCCTGGAAGAAGGTGTAACTGGGGTGATCAGTAAGTTTGCGGACGACACGAAAATGGCTGGACTTGCAGATAGTGAGGAACATTGTCAGAGGCTACAAAAGGATATAGATAGTCTGGAAATTTGGGCAAAGAAATGGCAGATGGAGTTCAATCCAGATAAATGCGAAGTGATGCATTTTGGTAGAACTAACGTAGGGGGGAGCTATACGATAAATGGCAGAACCATAAAGGGTGTAGATAGGCAGAGGGACCTGGGTGTGCAAGTCCACAGATCCTTGAAGGTGACGTCACAGGTGGAGAAGGTAGTGAATAAGGCATATGGCATGCTTGCCTTTATAGGACGGGGCATAGAGTATAAAAGTTGGGGTCTGATGTTACAGTTGTATAGAACATTGGTTCGGCCGCATTTGGAATACTGCGCCCAGTTCTGGTCGCCCCACTATCAGAAGGACGTGGAGGCTTTAGAGAGAGTGCAGAGGAGGTTTACCAGGATGTTGCCTGGTATGTGATGCGCTATCAATTAGGCAAAAGACTACTTGTGTGCCAATACAACTGTAGGCTATTATTCATAACAGAATCAGGAACACATCCCAACAGGTAACCGACCCGAACTGAACAAGGGGGAGGAGACAGCCACCTTTATACTCGGTGACAAGGGGAGGAGCCGAGCCGGCAGGGGATGTGTCCAGGCAGGACAAAGGCACAACTGAAGTCCACCACATTCACCCCTCCTTTAAAAAAAACAACACAGGGTGAAGCGGAAACAATATCACAAGTCCAGACGATCTGGTGGCTTGATCCGCCGTCGCGATCGTCGTAGTGCAGGTCGCAGGGTCGTCCGAGCAGGGAGCGGTGTCAGCCCAGGCTCCAGACACTGAGCGTCGAGAGGAGGCACCAGGTGGTGTGAGGTGGAACCATCCGTCGTCCCGTCCAGTAGTCGGGTACTGCGTGGCGACGGCATCGGCAACTCAAGCGAGCTGTACATAGGGGTGAGAGGAGTGAGCTGTGGCCCTGGTGGTGTATGGAGAACAGTAGGAACTGGGACTGAAGGGGGAAGGGGTGTAGCGGTCTCTGAGTGGACAACACAAGGGACAGTGGGGCGGAGGGACGTGGTGGCCTCGGGCACCTGCGGGTGCCAAGTCGCGGACAGAGACCGTGTCCTCCCGCCCATCAGGGTACACTACATAAGCGGATTGAGGATTAGCGTGGAGCAATTGGACCTCCTCGACCAAGGGATCTGCCTTATGGGTCCGGACATGCTTCCGAAGCAGAACGGGCCCCGGGGACATCAGCCAATCCGGGAGCGAAGTACACGAGGAGGACTTTCTGGGGAAAGTGAACATCCGCTCGTGAGGGGTCGTATTGGTCGCTGTACACAAGAGTGACCTAATTGAATGTAATGCGTCCGGGAGGACGTCTTGCCAACGGCTGACTGGAAGGCCCCTAGACTGTAGCGCTAATAGAACAGCCTTCCAGACGGTTGCGTTCTCACGCTCTACTTGACCATTGCCCCTGGGGTTATAGCTAGTGGTGCGGCTGGAGGCAATGCCTTTGGTGAGCAGGTACTGCCGCAGCCCATCACTCATGAATGAGGACCCACGGTCGCTATGACTATAGGATGGAAAGCCGAACAGGGTGAAGAGCGTGTTCAGGGGTCCGAATCACCGTAGCCGTGGTTATGTCCGGGCAGGGGAAGGCAAAAGGGAAACGCGAGTATTCATCAATGACCTTCAGAAAATAAATATTGCGGTTAGAGGAAGGGAGGGGGCCTTTAAAATCAATGCTGAGGCGCTCAAACGCGCGAGTGGCCTTTATAAGGTGCGCCCCACCTGGCCGGTAGAACTGCGGTTTGCACTCTGCGCAGACCCTGCATTGCCTGGTAATCGACTGGACTTCCTCGAGGGAGTCGGGCAGGTTACGGGCTTTGACAAAGTGGAAAAATCTGGTGACACCCAGGTGACAGAGATCGTTATGGAGGGACTGTAGCTGGTCCAGTTGGGCGCTGGCACATGTTCCATGGGACAGGGCGTCTGGGGGCTCATTGAGCTTCCCGGGCCGGTACATGATGTCATATCTGTAGGTGGAGAGCTCAATCCTCCACCGCAAGATCTTGTCATTCTTAATCTTGCCCCTCTGCCTGGTGTTAAACAGAAAGGCAACGGACCGCTGGTCCGTAATTAAAGTGAACCGTTGGCCTGCATGATAATGGCGCCAGTGCCGGACGGCTTCCATGATGGCCTGGGCCTCCTTCTCAACCGAGGAGTGTCGAATCTCAGGGCCTTGTAGGGTCCGGGAAAAAAAGGCAACCGGACAGCCCCTTTGCTTAAGGGTTGCGGCTAGGGCAAAGTCAGACTTTCCACTTGGAATGGGATGGATTCATCCACAGCATGCATCGCAGCCTTCGCGATGTCCGCTTTGATGTCGTCGAAGGCCCGACGGGCCTCTTTCGCCAGGGGAAAAGAGGTCGATTTTAGGAGCGGACGGGCTTTATCCGCGTAACGGGGAACCCACTGCGCATAGTAGGAGAAGAAGCCCAGCCATCTCCTCAGTGCTTTGAGAGTAGTAGGGAGGGGAAGCTGCATAAGGGGACGCATATGGGTTGGGTCGGGACCAAGGACACCATTTTCTACCACGTACCCAAGGATGGCGAGGCGGCGTGTCCGAAAGACACACTTCGTCTCATTATGTGTCAGATTCAGGAGAGTGGCATTACGGAGGAATTTTTGTAGGTTGGCATCATGGTCCTGCAGGTCATGGCCGCAGATGGTGACATTATCCAGATACGGGAAAGTGGCCCGTAGCCCGTGCTGGTCCACCATTTGATCCATGGCCCTCTGGAAAATTGAGATCCCATTGGTGACACCAAAGGGGACTCGGAGGAACTGGTAGAGGCGGCCGTCCGCCTCAAAGGCAGTATATGGGCGATCGTCTGAGTGGATAGGGAGCTGGTGGTAGGCCGATTTTAAATCAATCATAGAGAAAACCCGATAGTGTGCGATGCGGTTGACTATGTCCGCGATGTGGGGAAGAGGGTACGCATCTAGTTGCGTATACCTGTTTATGGTCTGGCTATAGTCAATCACCATGCGGTGTTTCTCCCCCGATTTAACTACGACCACCTGCGCCCTCCAGGGGCTGGTGCTGGCCTGGATAATCCCTTCCTTGAGCAAACGTTGTACTTCAGACCGAATGAAGGCCCGGTCATCCGCACTATAGCGCCTACGTTTGGTGGCTATAGGCCTGCAATCCGGGGTGAGATTATCGAATAAAGGGGGGGGGTAATCTTGAGGGTCGAGAGACTGCAGGTGGTGCGCGGGGGGCGCTGCAGTGACGGCGCCTTGCAGACAGAGAGCGGGGGAATAAGGGCCATCATACTGCAGGGTGACGCTCCTATGATGGGTGAGGAAATCTAACCCCAGCAGTACAGCTGCGCAGAGTCGCGGCAGCACGAGGAGCTGAAAACACTCGTAGACTGTGCCCTGTACCGTCAGTGTCACCAAACAGCACCCGAGGACCTCCACTGAGTGGGAATCCGAAGCCATGGAGATAGTCTGTCTCCAGGGCCGCACGGGAAGGGCATATCGACGCACTGTGCGAGGGTGTATAAAACTTTCTGTGCTCCCGCAGTCGAACAGGCAGTTTTCTGCATGGCCATTTACCTTGATCTCCATTATTGACTTGGAGAGTTGATGAGGCTGCGACTGGTCCAGGCAAATCGATGCCACCATCGAATCCAGTAAGAATCCATCTTCATCCGCGTCTGATGACGTCACGGATAACGTTTCCCTCTCAGCACGTCTTGATGACCGCATCAAAGATGGCGATTCCCATGCATCCGCTGACTGCATCAAAGATGGCGAGTCGTGCGCATCCGGCAACTGCATCAAAGATGGCGATTCGCGCGCAGCCGCTGACTGCATTAAAGATGGCTGCGCCCGCAGAACACACGTGGCACCACAAGGCTTCGCGATCGGCTTCGCCCAGCAGACTTTGACGAAGTGGCCTAGCTTACCGCATCCGGAGCAGATTGCATCTTTCACCGGGCAGCAACGCCGAGGATGCTTGGATAAGCTGCAAAAGTAGCATTTGGGCCCCGTTGGAACAGCCATTGCGGTGGAACCGTCGATGGAATGGGATGCGGGGTAGTCCCCGAGATTGCGGGAGGCCGCTTCTAGCGATTCAGCCATCGTGGCCGTTTTCTGGAGATCCAGGCCACCCTGTTCAAGCAGACGCTGCCGAATGTAAGTAGACTCAACACCCGCGACGTAGGCGTCCCGGATCAGGTCCTCCGTGTTCTGAGCTGCTGAAACAGCCTTACAGTCGCAAGCGCGAGCTAGGACCCGCAGGGCGCACAGAAATTGGGCGCACGATTCTCCTGGCTGCTGCCTGCGAGTAGCCAGGAGATGTCTGGTGCAGACCACGTTAGGGCTCTTTCGAAACTGCCCTTTTAAGAGTTCTATAGTGTCCACATATGTAGTAGCATCCCGGAAGATACCGTAGACTGCATCGCTTACCCGGGCGCGGAGCACGTGGAGCTTATCGCCGTCGGAGTCGACGACTGCAGCGGCGTCGATGAATGCTTCAAAGCAGTCCAGCCAATGGTCAAATTTATCAGAGACTCCGACCTCTTGAGGGTCCAATGTTAACTTGTCGGGTTTTAAAAGCTGCTCCATGTCGGTCAAATGTTATGAATAAAATTGATGCGCTATCAATGAGGCAAAAGACTACTTGTGTGCCAATACAACTGTAGGCTTTTATTCATAACAGAATCAGGAGCACATCCCAACAGGTAACCGACCCGAACTGAACAAGGGGGAGGAGACAGCCACCTTTATACTAGGTGACAAGGGGAGGAGCCGAGCCGGCAGGGGATGTGTCCAGGCATAACAAACACACAACGGTGGTCCAGGCAGGACAAAGGCGCAACTGAAGCCCACAACAGTATGGAAGGGCTTAGATATGAGGAGAGATTGGGTAAACTGGGGTTGTTCTCACTGGAAAGACGGAGGATGAGGGGTGACCTAATAGAGGTGTATAAAATTATGAAAGGCATAGATAGGGTGAACGGTGGGAAGCTTTTTCCCAGGTCGGTGGTGACGTTCACGAGGGGACATAGGTTCAAGGTGAGGGGGGGAGGTTTAACACGGATATCAGAAGGACGTATTTTACACAGAGGGTGTTGGGGGCCTGGAATGCGATGCCAGGCAAGGTGGTGGAGGCGGACACACTGGGAACGTTTAAGACTTATCTAGACAGCCACATGAACGGAGTGGGAATGGAGGGATACAAAAGAATGGTCTAGTTTGGACCAGGGAGCGGCGCGGGCTTGGAGGGCCAAATGTGCTGTATTGTTCTTTCATCTCAAACCCCATTTTAGGTTCAGAGTTATGCACAGGACAATAATAAATCATTGATACAAATGCAAAAGGGAAATAACATTTAAATTTGGATTTTGGAGGGTCATGCACCAAAAGTGCTGAAGAGGTAGGTTTAACTCTCCAAAGTATTTGTTATTTAAAAATGATCCAAATTTGCATAATAAACACTTTTGTCACAGTTACCATTTTAGATTTAAACTTTCACAGTCACAGCTCAAAATCTATCTCCTTCTAGCAGACACATGCTATGTTCTTTTATGACCCAATTAACACAATGTAACCAAAGTACAAGTTAGAGGTAATTCAAATGATTTTCTACCAGTTTAACAAATTATAGAGGAAACTCCTCCATCATTCCGTCTACTTTACCAATTTTATTTATGAATGACATGATTTGCACAAATGGTTTATTTGTTCCTTTTTTAAGCATTTTAACTCCTGTAACCCCAAATAACTAAGTACGAGGAAAAATTCTGTCATCTGTTGTAAAGTCATTGACACTCTCCAGAGCCCTTAACTTTTCAGAAAATTAACTCCCAATTTATTAGTGTTTACATACATTGAACCGAACAAACTTTACATGTGAACATGAGGATTACCACAGATAACATTTACCCAGTATAGGAAAGTCACAAAACAAACAGATATTACTTTGTAAAATTATCTCGCATTCAAATGGCTGCATCATAACTGAGAATATGTTTCAATGCATCCCTCTTTGAAACACAAAACCCATACAGACTCTCTTTCTATTACCCTTTATTTGTCAAAATTAAACTTATTTACCTCTTTAGAATTTAGGCAACTTCCCAT
This sequence comes from Mustelus asterias, assembly GCF_964213995.1. Taxonomy (NCBI): domain Eukaryota; kingdom Metazoa; phylum Chordata; class Chondrichthyes; order Carcharhiniformes; family Triakidae; genus Mustelus; species Mustelus asterias. The sequence continues at coordinate 35,965,155 of NC_135810.1, read as the reverse complement.
TTATAAGTTGGTTATTTTGTGTGCTCAATTTATTCTATCAATTAAATGTCAAAAACTGTAATGCTTCAGCGTAACCAATCACTTTAATTTGAAAGTTAACAGTGAGAAAATCTGAATGAGCCAAACTCTTCAAGTCTCAATTATCACTTGGTTGTGATAAACAATCTTGGAGTCTTGAAGCTGCTGGACTTGTTATTCACGAGCTATCTATTTAAAACAAAACACAAAAATACATTCGGCTTGGAGCCAAATGAATCAATTTGGTCTCAAAATCTTCAAATTAAAACAAAAACAAAAATTAAAATTTACAACCTCCAATGTACATAATTTTTTAATTGCCAAATTAGGAACAGAAGATAGTGAAATCTCTGCCAGTTAAAAAAAACACAAGAAATAAAACACATTCCAATGTGATGATGTCATGATTTCTTCAAGACAAAGGAGAGAGCACATGGTTCCCTCCAAGGTTTAAATCCTTTCTTAACAAAATTTGAACCCAGGATTATTCAAAAATCAAATTGGTTATTTCAAACTTCAATTTATGTACTTTGATTTTCAAATTTCAATTTACTTTCCAAAACATTATGTTCAAAGTAACTTCCCACATACATATATCATATTTGTATTTATATCCTATATCTCTTAAGCACAATCATGGCCATTGATTGTACTCAAGAGGTTCAGAAATTCCAAAAATTTATTTCAATTTAATCCAATCCAATTTCCAATTTTTATTTAAACTCTGTATCAAACCCACTGTTGTAAAATCACAATTAGGGGAAGAACGTTAAAACATTAAAGCAAACAACAACAAAACATCCACGCAACCACTTTATTAAACACACACAGACACACATGGAAGCTTCCAACATTCATCCCACAGCACTTCCTCTGTCATTCAAACTTAACATTTTAAACTGGGATGAAAATAAGAACATAAGGACATAAGAAATAGGAGCAGGAGTAGGCCATCTAGCCCCTCGAGCCTGCCCCGCCATTCAATAAGATCATGCCTGATCTGAAGTGGATCAGTTCCATTTACCCGCCTGATCCCCATAACCCCTAATTCCCTTACCGATCAGGAATCCATCTATCCGTGATTTAAACATATTCAACGAGGTAGCCTCCACCGCTTCAGTGGGCAGAGAATTCCAGAGATTCACCACCCTCTGAGAGAAGAAGTTCCTCCTCAACTCTGTCCTAAACCGACCCCCCTTTATTTTGAGGCTGTGCCCTCTAGTTCTAGCTTCCTTTCTAAGTGGAAAGAATCTCTCCACCTCTACCCTATCCAGCCCCTTCATTATCTTATAGGTCTCTATAAGATCCCCCCTCAGCCTTCTAAATTCCAACAAGTACAAACCCAATCTGCTCAATCTCTCCTCATAATCAACACCCCTCATCTCTGGTATCAACCTGGTGAATCTTATCTGCACTCCCTCCAAGGCCAATATATCCTTTATTTTTGTAGGAGTATTTTTCTTAATTATCAACTGAAAACCGGAAGTGGGCTGCTGAGGAGTCTGGGAAGGGTTTTTTTTTAACTTTAAAAGTCAGTTACCTGGGAGGATCACCCTCATTGTTCCACTGGAGCAAGCAGAGAGGGAGTGATTTGTGGCAGGAGTGCTGGTGAGAGATTTATTTATTTATTTATTTTGTCAGTTAGTGTGTTTTTTTTGCCTTTATTTTTGTAGTAGTATTTTTCTTAATTTTAAAAGTGAATCGTGTGGAGGGCGTAGAAGGTCTGCAGAGAGATTTGGACAGGCTGAGTGAGTGGGCGAGGATCTGGCAGATGGAGTATAACGTTGACAAATGCGAGGTTATTCATTGGAGGAAATAATAGCAAATTGGATTATTATCTAAATGGAAAAAAATTACAACATGCTGCTGTGCAAAGGGACCTGGGGGATCTTGTGCATGAGACGCAAAAACCCAGTCTGCACGTGCAACAGGCGATCAAGAAGGCAAATGGGATGTTGGCCTATATCGCAAGGGGGATAGAATATAAAAGCAGAGATGTCTTGCTGCATCTGTACAGGGCATTGGTGAGGCCGCAGCTGGAATACTGTGTGCAGTATTGGTCCCCTTATTTGCGGAAGGATATATTGGCTTTGGAGGGAGTGCAGAGAGGGTTCACCAGGTTGATACCAGAGATGAGGGGTGTTGATTATGAGGAGAGACTGAGCAGATTGGGTTTGTATTTGTTGGAATTTAGAAGGCTGAGGGGGGATCTTATAGAGACCTATAAGATAATGAAGGGGCTGGATAGGGTAGAGAGGGAGAGATTCTTTCCACTTAGAAAGGAAACTAGAACTAGAGGGCACAGCCTCAAAATAAAGGCGTGTCAGTTTAGGACAGAGTTGAGGAGGAACTTCTTCTCTCAGAGGGTGGTGAATCTCTGGAATTCTCTGCCCACTGAAGTGGTGGAGGCTACCTCGTTGAAAATGTTTAAATCACGGATAGATGGATTCCTGATCGGTAAGGGAATTAGGGGTTATGGGGATCAGGCGGGTAAGTGGAACTGAAGCACTTCAGATCAGCCATGATCTTATTGAATGGCGGGGCAGGCTCGAGCAGCTGGATGGCCTACTCCTGCTCCTATTTCTTATGTTCTTGTGTTCTTATGTAAACTGAAAACCGGAAGAGGGCTGCTGAGGAGTCTGGGAAGGGTTTTTTAAGCGCGCAAAGTATAAAAAGTAGGCTGCAGTATACAGTGGGCAGCATCGGGAGTGGGCAGCGGTGCGGGAGCAGAGTGTGAGTCATAAGGGCTTTGGCTCACAGGGCTTCGGGGGACAGGGCGAGCAGGGGTGAGTTTTTTCATTCTTGTTTACTTTTCTCTGTGTGCCTTGGTATAAAGGGGCAAATATGAATGTGAAGCCAGCGTGTTGTTCCCAGTGTAGGATGTGGGAGGTCCTGGTTGCACCTGGCCTCCCAGACAACCACATCTGTGAGGGGTGTGTCGAGCTGCAGTTCCTGAGGGGCCGTGTTAAGGAGCTGGAAGTGCAGCTCGAGGATCTTAGGCTGTTAAGGGAGAATGAGGAGGTGATAGACAACAGCTATCATCAGGTGGTCACACCAGGGCCACAGGTGGAGGCCAAGTGGGTGACGGCCAGGAAGGGTAAAGCTCGGGTGATTGAGAGCACCCCGGTGGATGTGTCCCTACACAACAAGTACTCCTGCCTGAGTACTGCAGGGGGGGACAGCCCGCCTGGGGGAAGCAGCAGTGGCCGTGTCTCCAGAGTGGAGTCCGGCCCTGTAACTCAGAGGGCTAAGGAAAAGGGGAGGAAGGCAGTGTTAATCAGGGAATCGACAGTAAGGGGGTCGGCCTGGCATTTTTGCGGAGGCAGGCAGGAGTCTCGGATGGTGGTCTGCCTCCCTGGGGCCGGGATCCAGGACGTCGCTGGTCGACTCCCGGAAATCCTGATAGGGGGAGGGAGAGGAGCCAGAGGTAGCGGTGCATATTGGTACCGCTGATGTGGGAAGGAAGGGGAAAGGGGTCATGAAAAGAGAGTATAGGGAATTAGGGAGACAGCTGAGCAGGAGGAAAACAAAGGTAGTAATCTCAGGATTGCTGCCTGTGCCACGGGAGGGTGAGGGCAGGAATGGAGTGAGGTGGAGGATGAACGGTGGAGGACACAAATAGTTTGCCAAATATTAACGATAGAGGGTTGGCAGCAGGAGAAATACTTAATACGATTAATGTTACCAGAGAGGCAGTGCTGGGTAGACTAATGGGACTGAAGGTGGACAAGTCCCCGGGTCCGGATGGAATGCATCCCAGGGTATTGAAAGAAATGTCAGAGGTAATAGTGGATGCGTTAGTGATTATTTATCAAAACTCGTTGCATTCTGGGGTAGTGCCGGTTGATTGGAAAACGGCTAATGTTACGCCGCTGTTTAAAAAAGGAAGGAGACAAAAGGCGGGTAACTATAGGCCGGTCAGCTTAACGTCTGTAGTAGGGAAAATGCTGGAATCCATTATTAAAGAGGAGATAGCAGGGCATCTGGATAGAAATGGTTCGATCAATCAGACGCAGCATGGATTCATGAGGGGAAAGTCGTGCTTGACGAACATGTTGGATTTTTATGAAGATGTGACGAGGGCGGTTGATGGAGGAGAGCCGGTGGATGCGGTGTTTTTGGATTTCCAAAAGGCGTTTGATAAGGTGCCCCATAAAAGGCTGCTGAAGAAGATTAGGGCACACGGAGTTGGGGGTAGTGTGTTAAAGTGGATTGGGGACTGGCTATCCGACAGGAAGCAAAGAGTCGGAATAAATGGGTGTTTTTCCGGTTGGAGGAAGGTAACTAGTGGCGTGCCGCAGGGATCGGTACTCGGGCTGCAACTGTTTACCATTTATATAGATGATCTGGAGGAGGGGACGGAGTGTAGGGTAACGAAGTTTGCAGACGACACAAAGATAAGTGGAAAAGTGAATCGTGTGGAGGACGGAGAAGATCTGCAGAGAGATTTGGACAGGCTGAGTGAGTGGGCGAGGATATGGCAAATGGAGTATAACGTTGATAAATGCGAGGTTATACACTTTGGAGGAAATAATAACAAATGGGATTATTATCTCAATGGAAACAAATTAAAACATGCTACCGTGCAAAGGGACCTGGGGGTCCTTGTGCATGAGACGCAAAAGCCCAGTCTGCAGGTACAACAGGTGATCAAGAAGGCAAATGGGATGTTGGCCTATATTGCGAGGGGGATAGAATATAAAAGCAGGGATGTCTTGATGCACCTGTACAGGGCATTGGTGAGGCCGCAGCTGGAATACTGTGTGCAGTATTGGTCCCCTTATATGAGGAAGGATATATTGGCATTGGAGGGAGTGCAGAGAAGGTTCACCAGGTTGATACCGGAGATGAGGGGTTTGGATTATGAGGAGAGGCTGAGGAGATTGGGTTTGTACTCGTTGGAGTTTAGAAGGATGAGGGGGGATCTTATGGAGACTTATAAGATAATGCGGGGGCTGGATAGGGTGGAGGCGGAGAGATTCTTTCCACTTAGTAAGGAAGTTAAAACTAGAGGACACAGCCTCAAAATAAAGGGGGGTCGGTTTAAGACAGAGTTGAGGAGGAACTTCTTCTCCCAGAGGGTGGTGAATCTCTGGAATTCTCTGCCCACTGAGGTGGTGGAGGCTACCTCGCTGAATATGTTTAAAGCGCGGATGGATGGATTCCTGAGCGGTAAGGGAATTAAGGGTTATGGGGATCAGGCGGGTAAGTGGTACTGATCCACGTCAGATCAGCCATGATCTTATTGAATGGCGGGGCAGGCTCGAGGGGCTAGATGGCCTACTCCTGCTCCTATTTCTTATGTTCTTATGTTCTTATGAATGTGTGGCTGAGGGACTGGTGCAAGGGGCAGGGATTCAGGTTCCTGGACCATTGGGACCTCTTCAGGGGCAGGTGTGACCTGTACACAAAAAACGGGTGGCACTTGAATCCCAGGGGGACCAATACCCTGGCGGGAAGGTTGGCTAAGGCTACTGGGGAGAGTTTAAACGAGATAGGTTGGGGGGAGGGGATCGAGACGAGGTGACTGGGAGCGAGGATGTTAGCTCGCAAACAGAGAAGGGTTATAGACGGTGCAAGAGGGAGGATGGATGGGGAATAGAGAAGGGGAGAGCTCAGACCAAAGGATTGAGATGTGTTTACTTTAATGCCAGGAGTATAGTGAATAAAGGGGATGAGCTCAGAGCGTGGATCGATGCCTGGAAGTGTGATGTGGTGGCCATTACGGAGACTTGGATGTCTCAGGGACAGGACTGGATACTCCAGGTGCCGGGATTCAGATGTTTCAGGAAGGACAGGGAGGGAGGCAAGAGAGGGGGTGGAGTGGCACTGCTGATCAGGGATAGTGTCACAGCTGTAGAGGGTCACAGTTTTTTTTTTTAACTGGTCGGTGCAACATCGTGGGCCGAAGGGCCTGTTCTGCGCTGTAATGTTCTATGTTCTATGTTCTATAAGGTGTATGTTGTGGAGGGATTGTCCACAGAGTCTCTGTGGGTGGAAGTTCGAAGTGGGAAGGGGTCGATCCCTTTGCTGGGAGTTTTCTATAGGCCGCCCAATAGTGACAGGGAGGTGGAGGAGCAGATAGGGAAACAGATCCTGGAGAGATGCAATAATAGCAGAGTTGTTGTGATGGGAGACTTTAATTTCCCAAACATAGATTGGAATATCCCTAGGGTCAGGGGATTGGATGGGGAGGAGTTCGTTAGGTGTGTTCAGGAGGGTTTCCTGACACAGCATGTGGACAAGCCTACAAGAGGAGAGGCTGTACTTTATCTGATACTGACCAATGAGCCTGGACAGGTGTCAGATCTCTCAGTGGGAGAGCATCTTGGGGATAGCGATCATAACTCGATCTCCTTTATGCTTGTATTGGAAAAAGAGAGGATCAGGCAAGCTAGGAAAGCATTTATATGGAGTAAGGGGAAATATGAAGGCATAAGGCAGCAAATTAGAGGAGTAAATTGGAAAGAGGTATTCTCGGGGAAATCTACTGAAGAGAGGGGTCACAAGAAGGCCTTGGCAAGTAGAATTAAGGAAAACCCTAAGGCGTTCTATAAATATGTGAAGAGTAAAAGGATGAGACATGAAGGAATAGGGCCTATAAAAGGTGAAGGCGGGAAAATCAGTGGGTTGGTAGGTTTGCCATAGGACTCTAAAATCGACCCCACAGGTAGAAATGGCAGAGGTGCTTCATGAGTATTTTGCCTTGGTTTTCACAGAGGAGAAGGACATGGGTGGATGTACTGTGGGCTTGCGGTGGACTGAAAAGATTGAGTATGTGGACTTTAACAAAGAGGTTGTGCTGGAATCTTTGAATGGCATCAAGATAGATAAGTCACCGGGTCCAGATGGGATGTACCCCAGGTTACTGTGGGAGGCGAGGGAAGAGATTGCAGAGCCTCTGGCGATGATCTTTACGTCGTCGATGGAGACGGGAGAGGTGCCGGAGGATTGGAGGATTGCGGATGTGGTTCCTATTTTCAAGAAGGGGATTAGGGATAGCCCAGGAAATTACCGACCGGTGAGTCTGACCTCAGTGGTTGGTAAGCTGATGGAGAAGATCCTGAGGGACAAGAGTTATGAGCATTTAGAGAGGTTTAGTATGCTCAAGAATACTCAGCATGGCTTTGTCAAAGGCAGATCGTGCATTACGAGCCTGGTGGAGTTCTTCGAAAATGTGACTAAACACATTGACGAAGGGAAAGCGGTAGATGTGGTTTATAGGGATTTTAGCAAGGCATTTGATAAGGACCCCATGCAAGGCTTCTCGAAAAAGTGAGAGGGCATGGATCCAAGGAGCTGCTGCCCTGCGGATCCAGAACTGGCTTGCCCAAAGGAGGCAGAGAGCGTGTATAGATGGGTCTTTTTCTAATTGGAGGTCGGTCACCAGTGGTGTGCCCCAGGGATCTGTTCTGGGACCCTTGCTGTATGTCATTTTCATAAATGACCTGGATGAGGAAGTGGAGGGATGGGTTGGTAGGTTTGCCAACGACACGAAGGTTGGTGGGGTTGTGGATAGTCTGGAGGGATGTCAGAAGTTACAGAGGGACATAGATAGGATGCAAGACTGGGCAGAGAAGTGGCAGATGGACTTCAACCCAGATAAATGCGTAGTGGTCCATTTTGGCAGGTCAAATGGGTGAAGGAGTACAATATAAAGGGAAAGACTCTTAGTACTGTGGAGGATCAGAAGGACCTTGGGGTCCGGGTCCATAGGACTCTAAAATCGACCCCACAGGTGGAGGAGGTGGTTAAGAAGGCGTATGGTGTGCTGGCCTTTATCAATCGAGGGATTGAGTTTAGGAGTCCGGGGATAATGATGCAGCTATATAAGACCCTCGTCAGACCCCACTTGGAGTACTGTGCTCAGTTCTGGTCGCCTCATTACAGGAAGGATGTGGAAAAGATTGAAAGGGTGCAGAGGCGTTTTACAAGGATGTTGCCTGGATTGAGTGGCATGCCTTATGAGGATAGGCTGAGGGAGCTCGGTCTTTTCTCCTTGGAGAGACGTAGGATGAGAGGAGACCTAATAGAGGTATATAAGATGTTGAGAGGCATAGATCGGGTGGACTCTCAGAGGCTTTTTCCCAGGGTGGAAATGGCTGCTACGAGAGGACACAGGTTTAAGGTGCTGGGGGGTAGGTACAGGGGAAATGTTAGGGGGAAGTTTTTCACACAGAGGGTGGTGGGCAAGTGGAATCGGCTGCCATCAGTGGTGGTGGAGGCAAACTCAATAGGGTCTTTTAAGAGACTCCTGGATGAGTACATGGGACTTAATAGGATGGAGGGTTATAGGTAGGCCTAAAAGGTAGGGATATGTTCGGCACAACTTGTGGGGCCGGAGGGCCTGTTTTGTGCTGTAGGTTTCTATGTTTCTATGTATCCTTCCGCAAATAAGGGGACCAATACTGCACACAGTAGTCCAGCTGCGGCCTCACCAATGCCCTGTACAGATGCAGCAAGACATCTCTGCTTTTATATTCTATCCCCCTTGCGATATAGGCCAACATCCCATTTGCCTTCTTGATCACCTGTTGCACCTGCAGACTGGGTTTTTGTGTCTCATGCACAAGGACCCCCAGGTCCCTTTGCACAGCAGCATGTTGTAATTTTTTTCCATTTAGATAATAATCCAATTTGCTATTATTTCCTCCAAAGTGAATAACCTCGCATTTGTCAACCTTATACTCCATCTGCCAGATCCTCGCCCACTCACTCAGCCTGTCCAAATCTCTCTGCAGACCTTCTACGCCCTCCACACGATTCACTTTTCCACTTATCTTTGTGTCATCTGCAAACTTTGTTACCCTACACTCAGTCCCCTCCTCCAGATCGTCTGTATAAATGGTAAATAGTTGAGGCCCCAGTACCGATCCCTGCGGCACGCCACTAGTTACTATCTGCCAACCAGAAAAGCATCCATTTATTCTGACTCTCTGCTTCCTGTCGGATAGCCAATCCCCAATCCACGGTAACACCCTACCCCCAACTCCGTGTGACCCAATCTTCTTCAGCAACCTTTTGTGAGGCACCTTATCGAATGCCTTTTGGAAATCCAATGGAAATCCAAAAACACTGCATCCACCGGTTCCCCTCCGTCAACCGCACCTAGTCACATCTTCATAAAAATCCAACAAGTTCGTCAAGCACAACTTTCCCCTCATGAATCCATGCTGCCTCTGCTTAATCGAACCATTCTTATCCAGATGGCCTGCTATTTCTTCTTTAATGATGGATTCCAGCATTTTCCCAACTACAATAAAACATTTAAAGAAAATACAGAAAATTGATTCAGACAGTCGCCTTCATTCTTCTTTCTTCCAAACTGTAATTAAACTCAAAAGCAGAAGTAAATTCAAGAAATCTTATACTTAAATTTTAACAGTTTTAACACTTCCTCAGCCCCTTTGAAGTTAAACCAAAGTGTAAAGCATTGCATTTATTGCCCGCAATAAATACTCCACAAGAACAAAGCAAAGCCTTTAACAACTGCTCTCAATCTAATGCAACAACAACCACCTATATTCGACAAGCAACCAGACCACACAAACACACTGAAATACAAAAACTACTCAAATTATTAGCTCAACCTTCGATTTTCTCCAATCAATTTTCCATCTTCTTAGAATCTTAGAAACCCTGCAGCACAGAAAGAGACCATTCGGCTCATCGAGTCTGCACCGACCACAATCCCACCCAGGCCCTACATATTTACCCATTAATCCCTCTAACCTACGCATCCCAGGACACTAAGGGCAATTTTAGCATGGCCAATCAACCTAACCCGCACATATTTGGACTGTGGGAGGAAACCGGAGCACCCGGAGGAAACCCACACAGACACGAGGAGAATGTGCAAACTCCACACAGACAGTGACCCAAGCCAGGAATCAAACACAGGTCCCTGGAGCTGTGAAGCAGCAGTGCTAACCACTGTGCTACTGTGCCGCCCATATAATTTTGCCAATTAATTTATAATATTTCCCTAGTAAGTTGAGAGAACATAGTTCCTTTCTCTCAAAATTCTGTAACACACACTGCACACTCCCTCTTAAAAAAAACGAAGGACCACTTGGGGTTCTTCGTGATGTTAGTGAGGGTGTAAGCTCCTTACCCCACATGGTCTGTTTAATGGGGTTCATGGGCATCCTTCTCAATCAATATCTCCTGGTAATTCCGTGCCCTCCTTGCAACTAAAAGTCACAGGATTCACCAGACCAGGGGCAAATTCTAAACTTACTGATGAATTAGGGGCCTCCGGAAAAGGAGGTGGGGGTCTCCAGTCAATGCCACGTGCAAAATGGGCATTCTTTTCCAGATACAATCCACAACCCAGTCCATAAACACCATCTCCCTCAGACTCATCTGTCCCAAATACAGACAACATCCCTATCTGCATTGGCAACTGAGATTTTAATTGATTAATCTCCTGCTGGAACTTGGAGTAATCAGAACTTTGATTCTTTTCATGAACTTGATATACTTTAAATTGACTCATAGACAATATATTTACCTAATTGTTTTGTTCCTGCTTATCTACTTTTCCACAAAATTACTCATTTTCTTCTCTTAACTTCTCAACTAACTCTCATAATTTCTAACTTATCCTTTAACTTCATTTTCTCTGACTTCTCACTCTGTATCTCTTCCAACCTAATAATCACAATAACTTTACTCAATTTCAACAAACATTTTCCTTTATCCCTGTTTCTCTCATTAAAACATCTCTGACTCACGGATCCCAGATCCAAAAACTCACAGTAGTATTCCACCCATTTCTCGAGGCGTAGTCCCATAAGAACACAAAGTGACTGAAAGGGTACAGTGCCTGCTAATTTACCAATCAGTCCCTCTAAATCAGTTGGTATCAAGGGTATGATGAACATCCCCTCTCTATTCCAGAGTTAGGTTTGAGCCTTGCCTCATGGTCGACAATAAAGTTCACCCTTCCCCTTGACTCACCTTACTTCAAAATCTCACTTCTCGATTAACTAAGGATCATCCCAATACTTCTGCCCTAGGGATCCCAGTCCCATCTCAGTATTGGCACAAGATTCTGCCCATAGAGGCCACCCTGTCTTCTTAATATATTCCCTGATTCTTTTTTCCCATTTGGGACACTCCTCTGTCTCTATACTGCTTCCTGCCATTCTATATTTAATGACAAGGGAGAGGGAGTCGATCGGACTTTGGGCTATTGGGCTATGTTCCAGTCCTAATCCCCCTGGGTTCTAATACAAACCTACAGAGTTTACCCTATCCTCCTTGTTAGTAACAATACATGCACAATAAACAATTTCCCGAAAGCAGTTATTTGTCCAATAAGGAGTTTACACCTGTCGGCTCTGAGTTTTAAATAACCGTTCAATATAGATTCTGTGGGATTCGATATTGGAGCAACAAAGTTACTTCTTATCGAGCCCACCCAGGGATGCCAATGTTGCCTCTTATCTGCCGCACAGTCTGTTTTAACCCTTATAACGGTGGACAAATAACTACGAGCATTCGTCTTATTAGTACAACCAATATTTATTTAAACCCACACAATCAATAATCACCCACCCAACCAACAGGAAAATACTAAAGTTCAAGTCCAATATAAGACCTTAACTTAACTTTGCGTGACTGGCAAGTACCCAGGCAGATATTGGCCTTTATCTGTGTGCTGGTCTCAGTCGTCCTCTGCATAGTCTGGTCCTTTGGTCTGGTCTGACACTCTGGCTCTGGTCTTCCTTCCTTCTCGGGTGTGGTGGCTCTCCTCGTGCTGGTCGTCGTTGGTGATGTTCACTGTTGTAGCTCGTTCGTGGGGTGAGAGAGAGAGAGCGAAAGAAAGAGAGAGAGCGAAAGAAAGAGAGAGAGAGCGAAAGAAAGAAAGAGAGAGATTCCTGGTTGCGCAGCACCCTTTATACCCTGTTGGTTTTTGCGCCCCTTTTGGCCATTGCCAATCAATCGATCAGGACTTGATCACCCTGATCGATAAGAGTCCAATCAGGTGCTGCCACACCAATCTCTAGGTGTGTCCCCAATGGCCATGTCTGCAGGTGGTGGGGGCACATAGGTCACATACCTCCCTCCCAAATAAGGGGTCACGGTGCCCTTATGTCTGGTAAATACCCAGTGTGACCAGAAAGTCTCTTTGATCCTGGAGATGAAACATATCCTGTGGATTCACATGTCGGGGTTGCAGCCTGTTTGTCTCTGTCTTTAAACTGCAGCCTGTCATTTTAGTTCTTGCCCAATTGTCCCAGAGTGCTTTACAAATCGCCATTTTAGATGGTCCGTTTGGCCTCACCGGCCAACCCGGACTGAAGGTCTGGTCCAACCACACTGGACCTTAGGTCTGGTTTGACAAGCCCGGATCTTAATTCCTGTTTGACCACCCCGGACAACCCCAGACCTTAGACCCAGTCTGACCACCTTAGACCAGAGGTCCGGTCTGACCACTTCAGACCTTATGTCTGTTCTGACCACCCCAGAGCTTATGTCTGATCCAGCCACCCCGGACATTAGTTCTGATCTGACTACCTTAGACTTTAGGTCCGTTCTGACCACACTGGACATCGAGACCGATCTGACCATCCCGGACCTCTGGTCCTGTCCGACCACCCACAACCTTAGGTCTAGTGCAACAACCCAGGACATTAGGTTCAGTCCGACCAACGTGGACCATAGTTCCCTCCGACCATCACAGACCTTAGGTCCAGCCTGACCACCCCAGAACTTAGGTCCAGTCCAACCACCCCAGACCTTATTTCCCTCCAACCACCCCTGAGGTTAGGTCCGGTCCAACCACCCTGGACCAAGTTCTGGTCTGACCTCCCTGGGCCTTTAGTCCTGTCCAACTACTGTGGATCTTAGTTCCAGACTACCACCCAGATCCTTCGGTCCCATATGACCACTATGGAGCTTCATTCTGGTGCAAACCCCCTGGAGCTTTGGTCTGGTCCAACCACCCTGGACCTTAGTTCCCTCCAGTCACCCCAGACCTTATGTCCGGTCCCACATCCCCGACCTTAAGTCCAGCCAGACCCCACCAGATGTTAGGTCCGGTCCAACCATCCAGACTTTAGTTCTCTCCAACCTTCTTGGACCTTAAGCCCTGTCCGACCGCTGCAGATCTTAGTTCCAGACTTCCACCCCAGTCGTGAGGTCCTGTCCGAACAGCCCGGAGCTTAGGTGCAATCCAACCACTCCCAAGCTTAAGTCCGGTCTGACCACACCGGATATTAGATCTGATCCGATCACCCCAGACCAAGTTCAGATCCGACCTATGGCGGCACGGTAGCACAGTGGTTAGCACTGCTGCTTCACAGCTCCAGGGACCTGGGTTCGATTCCCGGCTTGGGTCACTGTCTGTGTGGAGTTTGCACATTCTCCTCGTGTCTGCGTGGGTTTCCTCCGTGCTCCGGTTTCCTCCCACTGTCCAAAGATGTGCGGGTTAGGTTGATTGGCCATGCTAAAATTGCCCCTTAGTGTCCTGGGATGCGTAGATTAGAGGGATTAGTGGGTAAAATATGTAGGGATATGGGGGTAGGGCCTGGGTGGGATTGTGGTCGGTGCAGACACGATGGGCCGAATGGCCTCTTTCTGTACTGTAGGGTTTCTATGATTTCTATGATTTCTATCTGGGCCTTATGTCCTATCTGACCACAGCGGATCTTAGTTCCATACTACCACCCCGGACTTTAGTCCTCTCTGACCAACCCAGACCTTCAATCCAGTCCGGACACCCCGGACGTTAGGTCCGCTCCAACCATCCGAGAACTTAATTCCCTCCGACAACCTCTGAGCCAAGTTCTGGTCCGATCTTCCTGGGCCTTATGTCTGTCTGACCTCCACAGATCTTAGTTCCAGACTACCACCCAAGTCCATCGGTCCCGTATGACCACCCCAGAGCTTAGTCCCAGTCCGAACACCTGGGAGCTTAGGTCCAGTCCAGCCACCCTGGACCTTAGTGCCCTCCGGCCACACAGACCTATGACCAGTCAGACATCCCTGGACCTTAGGTCCAGTCTGACCACCTCAGGCGTTAGGTCCGGTGCAAACACCCCAAACCTTAGGTCCCTCCGACCTTCTTGGGCTTTATGTCCTCTCTGACCCACCGTGGATCTTAGTTCCACACTACCACCTCTGTCCTTAGGTCCCATCCAAACACCCTGGAACTTAGTTCCGGTCTGAACAACCCGGAGCTTAGGTGTGATCCGACCACCCTGGACATCCCCTGGACCCTAGGTCCAGTCTGATAACCCACAACATTAGCTCCGGTCCAACTACACTGGACCTTAGGTCCTGTCTGACCACCCTGGACATTAGATAGGTTCTGACCACCCCAGACCTTAGGTCAGGTCCAACCTCCCTGGGCCTTAGGTACGGTACGACCACCCCAGAACTTAGATACAGTCCGACCACTCCAGACCATAGTTCCTTCTAACCACCCTGGATCTTATATCTGGTCCGACTGCTCTGAACCTTAGGTCCAGCCTGACCACCCCGGACCTTTGATCCAGTCCATCCACCCCAGACCTTGGGTCTGACCATCCCTGAGCTTAGGTCTGGTCTGACCACCCCGGACATTAGGTCCAGACCAAACACCACGGACCTTAGTTACCTCTGACCATCATGGACATTACATCTGGTCTGACTACCCTGGATGTTAGGTCATTTTGGCCAGCCCGGACTTGGGTCCGGTCCAACCATCCCAGACCTTAGTTCCCTCCGACTACCTCAGACCATAGGTCAGCTCGATCACCCCTGAACGTAGGTCTGGTCTGATCACCCCAGACCAAGTTCCGGTCAGACGTCTCGGGGCCTTATGTTCCTGTCCGACCACTGCGGATTGTAGGTCCAGACTACTGACCGGGACTTTATGTCCACTCTGACCACCCCAGACCTTCAGTCTGGTCCAGATACTCTGGACATTAGGTCCGGTCCAACCACCCTGGACGTTCGTTCCCTCCGATCACCAAGGGCAAAATTCCAGTCCAAACTTCCTGGGCCTTATAAGAACATAAGAAATAGGAGCAGGAGTAGGCCATCTAGCCCCTCGAGCCTGCCCCGCCATTCAATAAGATCATGGCTGATCTGACGTGGATCAGTACCACTTACCCGCCTGATCCCCATAACCCTTAATTCCCTTACCGATCAGGAATCCATCCATCCGACCATCCATCCATCCATCCATATGTCCTATCCATCCATCCATATGACCATCCATCCATCCATATGTCCTATCCGACCAGCGCAGATCTTAGTTCCAGACTACCATGCCATTCCTTAGGTCTTGTATGACCACACCAGAGCTTAGTTCCAATCCAAACACCCAGCAGCTTAGGTGCAATCTGACTTTCTAGACCTTAGTTCCGGTCCAAACATCCACAACTTTAGGTCCAGTCAAACCACCCTGCACCTTAGTTCCTTCCGACCACCATGGACCTTAGTCCGGCCTGACCAACTCGGACCTTAGGAATGGTCTGAATACCCCGAACATTAAGTCCATTTTGACCACCCCAGATCTTCAGTCCGGTCCGACCACCCAGGATCTTAGTTCCAGTCTGACAACCCGGTCCGTTGGTCCAGTTCGACCACACCGAACTTAGGTCCGGCCTGACCAGCCTGGAAACTAGGGCCTCTTCGACCACCCTGAACCTTAGGTCCGGTCCGATCACCCTGGACTTTAGGTCTGATCCAACCACCCTGAACCATCGTATCCTCCGACCACCCAGGACCTTAGGTCCGGTCCAACCGCCCCAGCATTAGGTCCAGTGCAACTACACCGGACCTTAGATCCAGTCCAACCACACTTGACCTTAGTTCCCTCCAACCACCATGGACTTTAGGTCTGGTCCAACGTCCTCAGACGTTAGGTCCAATCCAAACACCACAGACCTTAGTTCCCTATGACCACTGCTGAGCTAAGGTTTGGTCTGACCATCTTGGAACAAGTTCCGGTCCAACCTCCGTGGGTCTTATGTCCTGCCTGATCACTGCAGTTCTTATTTCCAGACTACCACCCCAGTCCTTAGGTCCGGTCTGACCACAGCAGCTTGAGGTCCTCTCTGACCACCCTGCCCCTTAGGTCCAGTCAGGCCACCCAGACCTTAATTCCCTCCACCCACCCTGGACTTTATGTCCGGCCCGACCGCCCTGGACCTTAGGTTGAGCCTGACCACCCCTGATATTAGGTCCGTTCCGACCACCAAGGACCTTAGTTCCCTCCGATGATCCTGGAACATATAAAGAAGAATAAAGAACAAAGAAAATTACAGCACAGGAACAGGCCCTTCGGCCCACCAAGCCTGCACCGACCATGCTGCCTGACTTAACTAAATCTCCCTATCCTTCCGGGGACCATATCCCTCCATTCCCATTCTATTCATGTATTTGTCAAGATGCCCCTTAAAAGTCACTATCGTATCTGCTTCCACTACCTCCCCCGGCAGTGAATTCCAGGCACCCATCACCCTCTGTGTAAAAAACCTGCCTCGTACATCTCCTTTAAACCTTGTCCCTCGCACCTTAAACCTATGCCTACTAGTAATTGACTCTTCCACCCTCGGAAAAAGCTTCTGACTATCCACTCTGTCCATGCCTCTCATAATCTTGTAGACTTCTAACATGTCATCCCTCAACCTCCGTTGTTCCAGTGAGAACAAACCAAGTTTCTCCAACCTCTCCTCATAGCTAATGCCCTCCTCCATACCAGGCAACATCCTGGTAAATCTTTTCTGTGCCCTCTCCAAAGCCTGTCCTGTCTGACCGTCCTGGAGCGTAGGTCCAGCCTGACCACTGCTGAGCTTAGGTCCAGTCCGACCAACCTGGACCAGGTTCCGGTCCGAAGTTCTCGGGCTTTATGTACTGTCCGACTACTGCGGATCTTAGTTCCAGACTACCACCCCGGTCCTTAGGTCCCATCCGAACATCCCAGTTCTCAGTTGGTCCAAACACCCCGGAGCTTAGGTGTGATCTGACCACTCCCGAGCTTAGATCCGGTCTGACCGCACCAGGCTTTATGTCCGATCCGACTTTCGCGGACCTTAGGTCTGATCCAACCACCCACAACCATTAGGTCTGGTCCAACCAGTTCAACCATCCCGGACCTTAGTTTCCTTCGACCACCATGGACCTTATGTCCGGTCTAACCACCCCGGATATTAGCACCGGTCTGTCCGGTCCAACCTCCCTGGGCCTTATGTCCTGCCTGACCACCGCGATTCTTCATTCCAGACCACCACTCCAGTCCTTAGGTCCCGAATGACCACATCTTAGTTCCAGTCCGAACACCCCGCAGCTTAGGTGAGATCTGACTTTCCGATCCTTAGGTCCAGTCTGGCCGCACTGGCTTTAGGTCCTCTCTGACCACTCTGCCCCTTAGGTCCGGTCAGACCAACCTGGACCTTAGTTCCTTCTGCCCATCCAGGATCTTATGTCCAGTCCAACCACCCCAGACCTTCAGACCACCACGGACAAAGATCCCGTTTGACCACGCCGGTCCTTAGGCCTGATTAGACAACTCCAGACCTCAGGTCTGGTCTTACCTCCCCAGACCTTAGGTCCTATCCTACCACTCCGGACCTTAGTTCCGGTCTGACTTCCCAGACCTCATGTCTGGTCTGACCACACTGGATCTTCGGTCCTGTTCGACCACCCCAGACCTTAGGTCTGGTTCGACCACCCCAGACCGCATGTCTGGTTTGTCCACTCTGGACCTTTGTTCTGGTCTGATCTCCCGAACCTTAGGTCCATTCTGACCAGCCGGACTTTAGGTCCACTCCGACCACCCTGGACCTTAGGTCCAGTCTGACAACCCCAGACTTTAGGTACGGTCCGACCTCCCATTCCTTAGGTCCAGACCACCAAACTAGACCTTAGGTCTGGTCCGACAACCCACACCTCATGTCTGGTCTGACCACCCCGGATCTGAGATCCGGTCCGACCACACGGACCTTAGGCCCGTCCAAACCACCTTGGTTCTTTGGTCTGGTCTGACCAACCCAGGCCTTTAGTCCGCTTCAACCACCCCGGACCTTAGTCCTCTCTGACAACGCCAGACCATAGGTCCAGTCCGAACAGCCTGAACCTTAAGTCCAATCCATCCACTCTGGAACGTCAGTACGGACCAAACACCCCAGACCTTAGGTTCGGTTCGATCACCTTGGACCTTATGTCTATCATAGAAATCATAGAATCATAGAAACCCTACAGTGTAGAAGGAGGCCATTCGGCCCATCGAGTCTGCACCGACCACAATCCCATCCAGGCCCTACCCCCACATATTTTACCCGCTAATCCCTCTAACCTACGCATCTCAGGACTCTAAGGGGCAATTTTTAACCTGGCCAATCAACCTAACCCGCACATCTTTGGACTAGTCTAGTCTGACCTCCCGGATCTTAGGTCTGGTCCAAACACTCAGGATCTTATGTCCAGTTCGACCACCCCAGACGTTAGGTCCAGTTCGACCACCCCAGACCACCGGTCCTCTCTGACCACCTCGGAGTATAGGTCCGGTCCGAACATTCTGGACCTTAGTTCCCTCTGACAACCCCAGACCTTAGTTCCAGGCCAACCACCCGGATCTTAGGTCCAATACGACCACCATGGACCTCAGGTCCGGTTCGACCACCGCAGACCTTAGATCGGATTCGACCACCCCGGCCCTTAGGTCCGGTCCGTCCACTCTGGATCCTAGGTCCGGTGTAAACATCCGGTGTTCAACCTCCCCGGTCCTTAGATCTGGTCAGGCCTGCCAGGACCTGAGGTCCGGCCTGAGCACCCCAGACCATAGCTCCTCTCCAAAAACCCTGGACATCAGTTCTGCTCCGACCACCCTGGACTGTTGGTCCTCTCCGACCACCCCAGAACCTAGGTCCAGTCTGACCTGCCTGACCTTCGGTCCACTCCGTCCACCCCAGACCGAAGATCCACTCCGACCATCCCGGTCCTTAGGTCTGAATAGACAACACAGACATCAGGTCTGGTCTTTCCACCCCAGACCTTCGGTCCGCTCCCATCACCCGGACCTTAGTTCCGGTCTGACCTCCTGGACCTTAGGTCCAGTGAGACCGCCCCAGATCTTATGTCTGGTCTGACCACACCAGACCTTAGGTCCTGTTCGACCACCCTGGACCTTGGGTCCTGTCCTGTTCGACCACCCCGGGCCTTAGGTCCTGTTCAACCACCCCGGGCCTTAGGACTGGCTTGAACTCTCAGACATGGCTGGGAACACACGATGCAAGTGTAGAATACAAGGAAAGTCGAAAGAAACTTAAGCAAGGAGTAAGGAGGCCTAAAAGGGGTCACGAAAAAGCATTAGCCAGAGGATTGCTCAGCGACTCTAGCCAAGTTCCGCACACATGAGGACGGCCTAAACCGGGATGTTAGATTTATGCCACATTATCAGTAACCCCCACAGCTTGCCTCCTGGACTTGCAGGCTGTCCTGTCTGGAGACAATACATATCTCTTTAACCTGTGCTTAATGCTCCCTCCATCCACATTGTCTGTATCTTTAAGATCTGGTTGGTTGTAGGGATTCGCATTCTAATCCGTATTCTGTAACTTGATTTTTGTGTCTCTGTGCATTGACGAAGGAGCAGAGCTCTGAAAGCTAATGGTGTTTGCTACCAAATAAACCTGTTGGACTTTAACCTGGTGTTGTTAAAACTCTTATTGTGTTCACCCCAGTCCAACGCCGGCATCTCCACATCATGACTGCAGGGGAGGTCCTAGAGGATTGGAGAATAGCTAATGTTGTTCCTTTGTTTAAGGATAGCAAGAATAATCCAGGTAATTACAGGCCGGTGAGCCTTACATCAGTGGTAGGGAAATTATTGGAGAGGATTCTTCGAGACAGGATTTATCCCTACTTGGAAATAAGTGGACATATTAGTGAGAGGCAACATGGTTTTGTGAAGGGGAGGTCGTATCTCACAAATTTGATCAAGTTTTTTGAGGAAGTGACGAAGATGATTGATGAGGGTAGGGCAGTGGATGTTGTCTACATGGACTTTAATAAGGCCTTTGACAAGGTCCCTCATGGCAGACTGGTGCAGAAGGTGAAATCGCATGGGATCAGAGGTGAGCTGGCAAGGTGGATACAAAACTGGCTCGGTCAAAGAAGACAGAGGGTAGCAGTGGAAGGGTGCATTTCTGAATGGAGAGCTGTGACAAGTGGTGTTCCTCAGGGATCAGCGCTGGGACCTTTGCTGTTTGTAAAATATATAAATGATTTGGAGGAAAATGTAACTGGATTGATTAGTAAGTTTGCGGATGACACAAAGGTTGGTGGATTTGCGGATAGTGATGAGGACCATCAGAGGATACAGCAGGATATAGATCAGTTGGAGACTTGTGCAGAGAGATGGCAGATAGAGTTTAATCCGGACAAATGTGAGGTAATGCATTTTGGAAGGTCTAATACAGATAGGAAATATACAGTAAATGGCAGAACCCTGAAGTGTATTGATAGGCAAAGGGATCTGGGCGTACAGGTACACAGGTCACTGAAAGTGGCAATGCAGGTGGAAAAGGTAGTCAAGAAGGCATACGGCACGCTTGCCTTCATCGGCCGGGGCATTGATTTTAAAAATTGGCAAGTCATGTTGCAGCTTTATAGAATCTTAGTTAGGCCGCACTTGGAATATAGTGTTCAATTCTGGTCGCCACACTACCAGAAGGATGTAGAGGCTTTGGAGAGGGTACAGAAAAGATTTACCAGGATGTTGCCTGGTATGGAGGGCAGTAGCTATTAGGAGAGGTTGGAGAAACTTGGTTTGTTCTCACTGGAGCGACGGAGGTTGAGGGGAGACCTGATAGAAGTCTACAAGATTATGAGAGACATGGACAGAGTGGATAGTCAGAAGCTTTTTCCCAGGGTGGAAGAGTCAATTACTAGGTTTAAGGTGCAAGGGGCAAGTTTTAAAAGAGATGTACGAGGCAGATTTTTTACACAGAGAGTTGGAGCGCTTGGAACTCATTGCCGGGGGAGGTAGTGGAAGTGGATACGGTAGTGACTTTTAAGGAGCGTCTTGACAAGTACATGAATGAGATGGGAATAGAGGGATATGGTCCCCTGAAGGGTCGGGGGTTTTAGTTCAGGGAAGCATGGTCAGTTCAGGCTTGGAGGGCCGAAGGGCCGGTTCCTGTGCTGTAATTTTCTTTGTTCTTAAGACTGTTCGATCACCCAGACCTGAGGTCTGTTCCGACCAGCCGGACCTGAGGACCGTTCTGACCAGCCGAAACTTAGGTCCTCTCCGACCACCTCAGATCTTAGGTCCGGTCCAACCAACCTGGATCTTGGGTCCAGTTCAACCACCTTGGACCTTCGGTCTGGTCCAACCACTACGGACCTTCAATTTGATTTTGATTTGTTTTGAGTTATTACTGTCACTTGTATTAGTTTGAGAAGTATTGTTTCTTGTGTGCTATACGGACAAAGCACACCATTCATTGAGACGGAAACGAGAGGATGCAGAATGTAATGTTACAGTCACAGCTTGGGTGCAGAAGAAAATCAACTTAATGCAAGATAGGTCAATTCAAAAGTATGATGGCAGCAGGGAAGAAGCTGTTCTTGAGTCGGTGGTACGTGACCTCAGACTTTTGTATCTTTTTCCCGACGGAAGAAGGTGGAAGAGAGAATGCCTGGGGTGCGTGGGATCCTTAAATATGCTGGCTGCCTTGTCGAGGCACCGGGAAATGTAGACAGAGTCAATGGATGGGAGGCTGGTTTGCATGGTGGATTGGGCCACATTTACAACCTTTTGTAGTTTTTTGCGGTCTTCGGCAGAGCAGAAGCCACACCAAGCTGTGATACAACCAGAAAAAATGCTTTCTGTGGTGCATCTGTAAAAGTTGGTGAGAATCATAGCTGACATGCCAAATTTGCTTAGCCTTCTGAGAAAGTAGAGGCATTGGTGGGTTTTCTTAACTATAGTGTCGGCATGGACAGGTTGGTTGTTGGTGATCTGGACACGTAAAACCTTGAAGCTCACGACCCTTTCTACTTTGTCCCCACTGATGTAGACAGGGGCATGTTCTCCACTATGCTTCCTGAAGTCAATGACAATCTCCTTTGTTTTGTTGACATTAAGGGAGAGATTACTGTCGCCGCATCAGTTCATCAGATTCTCTATCTCATTCTTGTACTCTGTCTCATCATTGGTTGAGATCCCACCCACTACGGTGGTGTTGTCAGCAAACATGAAAATCGAGTTGGAGGGGAATTTGGCCACACAGTCATAGGTGTATGAGGAGTATAACGGGGTGGAGAACACAGCCTTGTGTGGCACCGGTGCTGAGGATGATCGTAGAGGAGGTGTTGTTGCCTATCCTTACCGATTGTGATCTGTGGGTTAGAAAGTTCAGGATCCAATTGCAAAGGGAGGAGCCGAGGCCCAGGCCACGGAGTTTGGAGATGGATTTCATAGGAATAATGGTGCTGAAGGCTGGGCTGTAGTCAATAAATAGGAGTCGAACATAGGTGTCTTTGTTATCTAGGTATTGCAGGGTAGAGTGCAGGGCCAGGGAGATGGCACCTGCAATGGACCTGTTGCGGCGCTAGATAAACCGTAGTGGATCCAGGCAGTCTGGGAGACTGGATTTGATTCGTGTAAAAAGGAAAGATAGGAAAGGTAGGATTCGAGAGCCATGGATAACCAGGGAAATTGAGGATCTGATCAAAAAGAAAAGAGAGGCGTACGTTAGGTCCAGGCAACTGAAAACAGATGGAGCTCTGGAGGAATACAGAGAGAGTAGGGAAGAACTCAAACGGGGAGTTAGAAGGGCAAAAAGAGGTCATGAAATGTTCTTGGCAGACAGGATTAAGGAGAACCCTAAGGCATTTTATTCATATGTTAGGAACAAAAGAGTTCTCGGGGAAAATGTCGGACCTCTCAGGGACAAAGGAGGGGAATTATGCTTAGAACCCAAGGGAATAGGGGAGATCCTAAATGAATACTTTGCATCGGTATTCACAAAGGAGAGGGACTTGTTGACTGGGAGTGTCTCAGAGGGAGGTGTTGACCCGTTGGAGAGAATCTCCATTACAAGGGAGGAAGTGTGAGGTTTTTTAGGTAACATTAAAACTGACAAATCCCCAGGGCCTGATGGCATCTATCCTCGACTGCTCAGGGAGACAAGAGGTGTAATTGCTGGGTCTCTGACGGAAATCTTTGTCTCTTCATTGGACACAGGTGAGGTCCCTGAGGATTGGAGGATAGCGAATGTGGTACCATTATTTAAGAAGAGTAGTAGGGATAACCCGGGCAATTATAGGCTGGTGAACTTGATGTCCGTGGTAGGGAAGTGGTTGGCGAGGATTCTTAGAGACAGGATGTATGCGCATTTAGAACGGAACAATCTCATTAGTGACAGACAGCATGGTTTTGTAAGAGGGAGGTCGTGCCTTACAAATTTGGTGGAGTTTTTTGAGGAAGTGACAAAAACGGTTGACGAAGGAAGGGCCGTGGATGTCGTCTATATGGATTTCAGTAAGGCATTTGACAAAGTCCCTCATGGCAGGTTGGTTAAGAAGGTTAAAGCTCATGGGATACAAGGAGAGGTGGCTAGATGGGTAGAAAACTGGCTTGGCCATAGGAGACAGAGGTGGTGGTCGAAGGGTCTTTTTCCAGCTGGAGGTCTGTGACCAGTAGTGTTCCGCAGGGCTCTGTACTGGGATCTCTGCTATTTGTGATATATATAAATGATTTGGAAGAAGGTGTAACTGGTGTGATCAGCAAGTTTGCGGATGACACGAAGATGGCTGGACTTGCGGATAGCGATGAACGTTGTCGGGCAATACAGCATAGATAGGCTGGAAAATTGGGCGGAGAAATGGCAGATGGAATTTAATCCAGATAAATGCGAAGTGATGCATTTTGGAAGAACTAATGTAGGGGGGAGTTATACAATAAATGGCAGAGCCATCAAGAGTATAGAAACACAGAGGGACCTAGGTATGCAAGTCCACAAATCCTTGAAGGTGGCAGCACAGGTGGAGAAGGTGGTGAAATCATCATAGAAACCCTACAGTGCAGAAGAAGGCCATTCGGCCCATCGAGTCTGCACCGACCACAATCCCACCCAGGCCCTACCCCCACATATTTTACCCGCTAATCCCTCTAACCTACGCATCCCAGGACTCTAAGGGGCAATTTTTTTAACCTGGCCAATCAACCTAACCCGCACATCTTTGGACTGTGGGAGGAAACCGGAGCACCCGGAGGAAACCCACGCAGACACGAGGAGAATGTGCAAACTCCACACAGACAGTGACCCGAGCCGGGAATCGAACCCGGGACCCTGGAGCTGTGAAGCAGCAGTGCTAACCACTGTGCCACCGTGAAGTAGGCATATGGTTTGCGTGCCTTTATAGGACGGGGTATAGAGTATAAAAGCTGGAGTCTGATGTTGCGGCTGTATAGAACGCTGGTTCGGCCACATTTGGAGTACTGCGTCCAGTTCTGGTCGCCGCACTACCAGAAGGACGTGGAGGCTTTAGAGAGAGTGCAGAGAAGGTTTACCAGGATGTTGCCTGGTTAGGAGGGTCTTAGCTATGAGGAGAGATTGGGTAAACTGGGCTTGTTCTCCCTGGAAAGACGGAGAATGAGGGGAGACCTAATAGAGGTGTACAAAATCATGAAGGGTATAGATAGGGTGAACAGTGGGAAGCTTTTTCCCAGGTCGGAGGTGACGATCACGAGGGGTCACGGGCTCAAGGTGAGAGGGGCGAGGTATAACTCAGATATCAGAGGGACGTTTTTTACACAGAGAGTGGTGGGGGCCTGCAATGCGCTGCCAAGTAGGGTGGTGGAGGCAGACACGCTGGCATCGTTTGAGACTTATCTGGATAGTCACATGAGCAGTCTGGGAATGGAGGGATACAAATGAATGGTCTAATTGGACCAAGGAGCGGCACAGGCTTGGAGGGCCGAAGGGCCCGTTTCCTGTACTGTACTGTTCTTTGTTCTTGCTATGACTAGCCTTTCGAAGCGCTTCATAATGATGGATGTCAGAGCCACTGGACAATAGTCATTAAGGCACGCTGCTTGGCTTTTTCTTGGTACTGGGATGATAGCCATCTTCTTGAAGCAGTTCGGGACCTTAGATTGTTGTAAGGAGAGGTTGAAGATGTCTGCGAATACCCCCACCAGCTGATCCGCAAAGGATCTGAGTGCTTGTCTGAGTACCACATCCGGGCCAGTCGTTTTCCGTGGCTTGACCTTCGAGAAAGCTGCTCTGATATCTGCAATGGTGACCCCAGATACAGGTTCATCTGAGGCTTTCAGGATGGAGGGCGTGTTCCCTCTGACGTCTTGCTGAAAATGGGCGTAGAATGCATTTAGCTTATCAGGGAGGGGTGCGTTGGAGCTGGCAATTTTACATGCCTTCATCTTGTAGCCTGTTGAGTCTTACAGATCTTGCCATAGTTGGCAGGGGTCTGTGTGGCTAGCCTGGGACTCTACCTTTGTCCGTTACTGTCTTTTGGCATCTTTGATGGATCTCCTTAGATTGTATGTGGCTTTCTTGTGTAGGTCAGGGTCGCCTGACTTGAACACCTCAGACCTAGACTTCAGCAAGCAGTGGATATCCCTGTTCATCCATGGTTTCTTTTTGGGAAACATGCAGATTTGCTTCTTTGGCCCACAGTCTTCTACACATTTACTGATGAAGTCAGTTACTGTAGTGGCATACTCGTTGTACTTGTGGCAGATGAACTTAGAGCTTGGATTAGTACTTCGAACTATGATGTTGTTGCTATCACAGAGACTTGGTTATGGGAAAGACAAGGTTGGCAACTTAACATTCCAGGATACAGATATTTCAGGTGGGATGGGGGGCATGTAAAAGGGAGTTGCACTACTGGCTAAGGAGAATATGATGTGGAGACGCCGGCATTGGACTGGGGTAAGCACAGTAAGAAGTTTCACAACACCAGGTTAAACTTGTTGGGGAATGGTCCAACGGGTTTATTTGGCAGCACTAGCTTTCGGAGCCCCAAGCCCCTTCTTCAGGTGAGAAGGGCACTTAGTCATGGCACTAATCAATTCCAGTCTCCCGGACTGCCTGGATCCACTACGGTTTATCTAGCGCCTCAACAGGTCCGTTGCAGGTGCCATCTCCTTGGCCCTGCACTCTACTCTGGAACACCTAGATAACAAAGACACCTATGTTAGACTCCTATTTATTGACTACAGCCCAGCCTTCAACTGAAGAAGGGGCTTGGGGCTCCGAAAGCTAGTGCTGCCAAATAAACCTGTTGGACTTTAACCTGGTGTTGTGAGACTTCTTACTAAGGAGAATATGACAGCTGTACTGCGGGAGGACACCTCGGAGGGCTCATAGAGCGAGGCAGTGTGGGTAAAGCTCAGGGATGGGAAGGGTGTAGTCACAATGTTGGGGGTTTACTATAGGCCGCCCAACAGCTAGCGGAAGATAGAGGAACAGATATGTAGGCAGATTTTGGCAAGGTGTAAAAGTGGCAGGGTTGTTGTCGTCGGAGATTTTAACTTCCCCTCTATTGACTGGGAGTCACTTAGTGCTTGGGGCATGGATGGGGCAGAGTTTGGAAGGAGCATCCAGGAGGGCTTCTTGAAACAGTATGTGGATAGTCCAACTGAGGAAGGGGCCACACTGGACCTGGTATTGGGGAATGAGCCACGACCAGGTGGTCGGTGTTTCAATAGGGGAGCAGTTCAGGAACAGTGACCACAGTTCAGTAAGTTTTAAGGTACTGATGGATAAAGATAAGTGTAGTCCTCAAGTTGAAGTGCTAAATTGGGGGAAGGCTAATTACAGCAATATTAGGCAGGAACTGAAGAATGTAGACTGGGGGCAGATGTTTGAGGGCAAATCAACATCTAGCATGTGGGAGGCTTTCAAGTGCAAGTTGATAGGGATTCAGAACCGGCACATTCTTGGAAGGATGATGGATAAGTATGGCAAGTTTTGGGAACCTTTGATGACGAGAGATATTGTGAGCCTAGTCAAAGAGAAAAAGGAAGCATTTGTCAAACCTAGGAGGCTGGGAACACACGAAGCAAATGTGGAATCCATGAAAGTAGAAGAAACTTAAGCAAGGAGTAAGGAGGGCTAAAAGGGGTGATGAAAAGTTATTGGCCAGCAGGATTAAGGAAAATCCCAAGGCTTTTTATACATATATAAAGTGCAAGAGGGTAGCCACGCAAGGACAGGGAGGGAATCTATGCGTGGAGCCAAAGGAAATGGGTGAGGTATGAAATAATGACTTTGTGTCAGTATTCACCAAAGAGAAGGACTTGGTGGATGATGAGTCTGAGAAAGGGTGTGTAGATAGTTTGATTTATGTTGCGATCAAAAAGGAGGAGGTACTGGGGTTCTTGAGAAACATTAAGGAGGACAAGTCCCCAGGGCCTAATGGGATATACCCCAGAATACTGAGAGAGGCAAGAGAGGAAATTGCTGGGGCCTTGAGAGAAATCTTTGTACCCTCACTGGCTACAGGGGAGATCCCAGAGGATTGGAGAATAGCCAATATTGTTCCTTTGTTTAAGAAGGGTAGCAAGAATAATCCAGGTAATTACAGGCTGGTGAGCCTTACGTCAGTGGTAAGGAAATTATTGGAGAGGATTCTTCAAGAAGGATTTACTCCCACTTGGAAATAAGTGTACATATTGGCGAGAGGCAACAAGGTTTTATGATGGGGATGTGGTGTCTTACTAACTTGACCACATTTTTTGAGGAAGTGACGAAGCTGATTGATGAGGGTAGGGCAGTGATGCTGTCTACATGGATATCAGTAAGTCTTTGACAAGGTCCCTCATGGTAGACTGGTTCAGAAGGTGAAGTCACACAGGATCAGTGGTGAGCTAGCAAGATGGATACAGAACTGGCTCGGTCATAGGAGACAGGGTAGCAGTGGAAGGGTGCGTTTCTAAATGGACGGCTGTGACAAGTGGTATTCCTCAGGGATCAGTGCTGGGACCTTTGATGTTTGTAATACATATTAATGATTCGGAGGAAAATTTGATTAGTAAGTTTGCAGACGACACAAACTTTGGTGGAGTTGCGGATAGCGATGAGGACCATCAGAGGATACAACAGGATATAGATCGGTTGGAGACTTGGGCAGAGAGATGGCAGATGGAGTTTAATCTGGACAAAGTGACGTAATGCAATTTGCACGGTTTAATAAAGAAAGAAAATATACAGTAAATGGCAGAATCCTGAAGAGTTGATAGGTAGCGGGATCTGGGTGTACAGTTACACAGGTCACTGAAAGTGGCAACGCAGGTGGAAAAGGTAGTCAAGAAGGCATACAGCATGCTTGCCTTCATCGGCCGGGGCATTGAGTTTAAAAATTATCAAGTCATGTTGCAGCTTTATAGAACGTTAGTCAGGCTGCACTTGGAATATAGTATTCAATTCTGGTCGCCACACTACCAGAAGGATGTGGAGGCTTTGGAGTGGGTACATAAAAGATTTACCAGGATGTTGCCTGTTGTGAAGGGCAATAGGTATGAGGAGACATTGGAGAAACTTGGTTTGTTTTCACAGGAATGACGGAGGTTGAGGGGCGACCTGATAGAAGTTTACAAGATTATGAGAGGCATGGACAGAGTGGACAGTCAGAAGCTTTTCCCCAGGATGGAAGGGTCAATTACTGGAGGGCATAGGTTTAAGGTGCGAGGGGAAAAGTTTGAAGGAGATGTACGAGGCAAGTATTTTACACAGAGGTGGGTGCCTGGAACTCACTGCTGGGGGAGGTAGTGGAAGCAGATACGATCGTGACTTTTAAGGGGCATCTTGACAAATACATGATTCAGATGGGAATGGAGGGATGTGGTCCCCAGAAGGGAAGGGGGTTTTTGTTCAGTCGGGAAGCATGGTCGGTGCAGGCTTGGAGGGCCGAAGGACTTGTTCCTGTGCTGTAACTTTCTTTCTCCTTGTTCTTTGTTCACCCCAGACCTTAGGTCAACTCCAACCACGCTGGTCCTTAAAGTTAAAGTTTATTTATTAGTCACAACTAAGACTTACATTAACCTAATTGCAATGAAGTTACTGTGAAATTCCCCGAGTCGCCACAGTCCGGTGCCTATTCGGGTCAATGCACCTAACCAGCACGTCTTTCAGAATGTGGGAGGAAACCAGAGCACCCGGAGGAAACCCACGCAGACACGGAGAGAACGTGCAAACTCCACACAGACGGTGACCCAAGCCAGGAATTGAACCCGGGTCCTTGGCGCTGTGAAGCAGCAGTGCTATCTATTGTGCTACCGTGCCTTCCAGCTCAACCACCCGAGACCTTACATCAGGTCCGTTCCAGCTCGACCACCCTGGACCTTGCATCAGATCTGACTACCCCGGAACTTAGTTCCGGTCCAACGACCCTAGACCTTATGTCCTCTCCAACCACCTCAGATCTTTGGTCCGGTGTAACCACACCTGACCTTCGTCCCAGTCCGAACACCCAGACCTCAGGTCCGTTCTGATCAGTCGGACTTTAGGTCCAGTTTGACCACCTCGGATCTGAGGTCTGATCTGATCACCCCAGACCTACGATTTGATTTTGATTTGTTTTGATTTATTATTGTCACATGTATTGGCATACAGTGAAAATTAATGTTTCTTGTGCGCTATACAGACAAAGCATGCCATTCATAGAGAAGGAAACGAGACAGTGCAGAATGTAGTGTTACCGTCATAGCTCGGGTGTAGAGAAAGATCAACTTAATGCAAAGGTCTGATGGCAGCAAGGAAGAAGCTGTCCTTGAGTCGGTTGGTATGTGACCTCAGACTTTTGTATCTTATTTCCAATGGAAGAAGGTGGAAGGGAGAATGTCCGGGGTGCGTGGGGTGCTTCATTATGCTGGCTACTTTGCTGAGGCAGCTGCAAGTATAGAAGGAGTCAATGGATGGGAGGCTGGTTTGCGTGACGGATTGGGCTACATTCACGACCTTTTGTAGATTCTTGCGGTCTTGAGCAGAGCAGGAGCCATACCAAGCTGTGATCCAACCAGAAAGAATGCTTTCTATGGTGCATCTGTAAAAGTTGGTGAGAATCGTAGCTGACATGACAAATTTCCTTTGTCTTCTAAGAAAGTAGAGGCGTTGGTGGGCTTTCTTAACTATAGTGGCGACATGGGGGGACCAGGACAGGTTGGTAGAGATCTGGACACGTAAAAACTTGAAGCTCGCGACTTTGTCCCCACTGATGTAGATGGGGGCACGTTCTCCATTACATTTCCTGAAGTCGATGACAATCTCCTTCATTTTGTTGACATTGAGGGAGATATTATCACTGCACCAGTTCACCAGATTCTCTATCTCATTCCTGTACTCTGTCTTGTCTTTTTTGAGATCCAACCCACTACGGTGGTGTCGCCAGCAAACTTGAAAATCGAGTTGGAGGGGAATTTGACCGCTCAGTCATATATATATATATATATATATATATAAGGAGTAGAGTAGGGGGTTGAGAACACACCCTTGGGGGGCACCAGTGTTGAGGATGATTGTGGAGGAGGTGTTGCCTATCCTTACTGATTGTGGTCTGTGGGTTAGGAAGTCCAGGATCCAGTCGCAGAGGGAGGAGCCGAGGCCCAGGCCACAGAGTTTGGAGATGAGGTTCATAGGAATAATGGTGTTGAAGACTGGGCTGCAGTCAATAAATAGGAGTCTGACGCAAGTGTCTTTCTTACCTAGGTGTTCCAGGGTTGAGGGCAGGGCCAGGGAGGTGGCACCTGCTGTGGGCCTGTTGTGGCAGTAGGTGAACTGTAGTGGATCTAGGCAGTCCGGGCTGGAGTTGATTCGTGCCATGACGAGCCTTTTGAAGCACTTCATAATGATGAATGTCAGAGCCACTGGGTGATACTCATTAAGATACGTGGCTTGGCTTTTCTTTGGTACTGAGATGATGGTTATCTTCTTGAAGCAGATAGGGACCTCAGATTGTTGTAAGGAGAGGTTGAAGAGATCTGCAAATACCCCCGCCGCTGATCCACGCAGGATCTGAGTGCTCATCCGGGTACCCCATCCGGGCCAGTCGCTTTCTAT
This sequence comes from Mustelus asterias, assembly GCF_964213995.1. Classification (NCBI taxonomy): domain Eukaryota; kingdom Metazoa; phylum Chordata; class Chondrichthyes; order Carcharhiniformes; family Triakidae; genus Mustelus; species Mustelus asterias. Next base: position 35,934,106 of record NC_135810.1, on the reverse strand, counting down.
GGCTTGACTTTCAAGAAAGCTGCTCTGACATCTGCAATGGTGACCTCAGATACAGGTTCATCCGAGGCTTCCAGGGTGGAGCGCGTGCTCTTGCTGAAAATGGGCTTAGAATGCATTGAGCTCATCAGGGAAGGGTGTGTTGGAGCCAGCAATTTTACTTACCTTCATCTTGTAGCCTGTTATGTCTTGCAGACCTTGCGTAGTTGGTGGGGTTGTGTGTGGCTAGCCTGGGACTCTAGCTTGGTCCGGTACTGTCTTTTGGCATCTTTGATGGATCTCCTTAGGTCGAATCTGGCTTTCTTGTGTAGATCAGGGGCGCCTGATTTGAAAGCCTCAGACCTAGACTTGAGCAGGCAGTGTTCATCCATGGTTTCCGGTTGGCAAAGACGCTGATTTGCTTCTTTGGCACACAGTCTTACTAATGAAGTCAGTTACTGTAGTGGCGTACTCGTTAAGGCTGGTTGCAGAAATTTTACATACTGATCAGTCCACTGCCTTAAAGCAGTAGGAGATCATCTGATTCCTCAGACCAACATTGCATGACTTTCTTTGATGTATTCTCCCACTTCAGTTTTTGCTTGTAAGCCTTGTGGGCGGGCGATAGAGCGGTCCAGGGAGCAGAAATTCACCAGTGTTGTTATGTCTAGGCACCATGAGGTTTTGATTAGGAAGCAAACCCCACCTCCCCTAGCCTTGCCTGAGGCCACAGTACAGTCCATTCGATGGATTGAGAAGCCCTCTGGTTGTAGGGCACAGTCTGATGAAGCAGAGCACACCGCAGTCCCTCAGTTCTCTTTGGAAAGTGAGTCTGGCTCTAAGTTTAAGTTTTTTCCAAGATGGCGATGGCACGAGGCGATTTCTTGTATGCTGTACCCAACATACCTTCTAAATCTATCTTTTACTCTTGTTTTATGCTTCCAACTCTTGTAAACTCTCTCACAATGCTCGAATTCAATCTCTCTCAGATTTGGCGATCCTTCGGACCCTGGAGACACTCGATCTGACCGACCTGAAATTGACCCAGACCAGCCGACCACATGTTACCTGCAGCCGGCGCTGCAGTCCCAGAGCTATGGATTTCACTGCACCAGCTCACCAAGACCAGGAAAATGCTCGAGAAGCCTGGGCCTACACTCGGAAGACTCAGAGATGAGGAAAATGCTGCCAAAGCCAAGACCTTCACTCTGTTGGTCTCCAACGACCAGACTGCATCCCTGAGGTTGGAGCCCTCTGGCCTCCCAGTCCCCAACCCCTCTGAACCAGAGAGCTGCTAGCTCCAGCAGGCCCAAGCACTCCCTCCCTCCCCCTCCTACAATCGCCCCACACTTTTAAAAATAAACACCCACAGCCTACCAATCACTAATACTGCACTTTTAAATTTACTTGCAGGTATAGAGAACCTTCGACCTCTGAAGGACGACCCGACCCGGCAGTGACCCAATGGACCCGACCACCGGCTCATCCGCGACCACCCCAGGGATGGCACCCACTTATTGGCCTTCGAGCCATCCACGCCTAGAGCATGGTCTGGATATCCACTGACCAGTGAAGCCAAACCACAGCCCGACAGCGACCCAGAACACCCGACCGCGCAGGCCCATCTACCGACACAAGCAAGGCAATAAATCCTCCATCCACACACCGACCAGAGCGAAGAACCTCATTGGACACAACTATACTCTTAACACCGCAAACTACTCACACCATCTCTCAGGCGTGAAAAGAAGCCGTCACTCCAGAAAATGTGGAAACGTCAGGCCTGCAGGTGAGAGTGAATCTATGCAGTCACAAGGCCCCCCTCCCCAGCTTTCTGCTTCGTAATGTCCAATCTCTGGGAATTAAGCTCGACAAACTTAAAGCCAGACTCACTTTCCAAAGAAAACTGAGACCTTCGGTCTGGTCTGACCACCCCGAATCTTCGGCTCACTTCCAGACCTTAATTCCAGTCTGGCCACCCCGGTCCATAGGTCCAGTCCGACCACCCCAGTCCATAAGGTCCAGTCCGACCACCCCAGTCCATAGGTCCAGTTCGACCACCCTGAACCTTACATCAGTTTCACCCACCCCAGACCTTAGGTTCAGTCCTGTAGTGGGTCTGTTTCCTTTACTCCACGCACAGGCTGGTATCGGTGTACGGCAATACCTGTGGGGTCTCTTTCCAGCGGGCTCTGAAACTTCAAAGCCGAGGAACGCCGCACTGGGGCAGTTTCCGCCGGAAAGAGTGCTGGGCCAGGCTCACTGTTTATACCTCACCAGTGACCTGGACCTTATTCCACACCAGGTATCCTGACCACTGGGTGATTCTCTCTCTCGTTGGTGGAGCAAACGGCCACCCTGTAACCACCTCACTCAGGTAGTTTCCACGAGAGAGAGAAAGAGGGAAACTGCACTGTTTATCCCTGACCAGTCGTTTCCCCCGAGTGAGCGTTTTCGAGGCGCTCAGATCACCCCTGGTTCTAGACTCAGGATTTACGGTGTGAGCTCTTGAAATTGTGACCCCGCCAGAGTACACGGATGAGAGAACAGAAAAGCAAGACGAGCTCCAAACGTGTTTCAAAGTTACACTAATTTATTCAAACAGCAAATCAACCTTCCCAACACCACACCATACAATAATAAAGCTTATACCTTAAACTATTTTCTATGGGAGGAAACACTATCGGCACAACGTAAATTCATACTTTTACACAGTCTTATCACACTTAACTTCACTAAACACCACCCCCTTTCAACCCTCGTCCTCTACCTTATATCGGGAACTTCAGCCGGCGGAGGTACTTACAACTTTGAGAGCATCTTTACTTGTCTTGATGTGGGTCCGGCTGGCGGGCAGGAGCGGGGACACGTGGTGCGAGAGCTGACGAGCTAAGTGCCAGGAGGAAGAGGCGAAAAGCTAAGAGAGAGAGCGGGCACACATCGAGAGAGAGAGAGCGCACATCGAGAGCGAGAGAGAGAGTACGAGCCGTTGCTCGCCTGTCCTTTTTAAACCTCCCCGGTGATTCTCTCGCGTAAAGCAATTTTTGACCACGGGTAGTTTTGATCGACTGGAACAAAGGGCCGGAACTGTCGGGGCCGCCCTTAATCGATATTTTAATGTCTTTTTTAATGTTTTCTGAATCGGCCTGATTGGTATCCCATCAGCGAGATGGGTCTTAATGTTTTCCGTGGATGGGCGGATCTCTGTTTTCATTGTCTTGCTGCTGGGCTATTTACCCCTCGTCTGCTGGCCATGGTTTCTCCTTTGTTTCCTGTTGATTAGACCATCCCTGTCTTGACCTTCTCGTTATTCCCAGCCTCTTGCATAATCATGTGGTTGTAAAGGTCCACCGACAGGTTTGCGCTTGGGAGTTTTGACAGCCAGAAGGCCATTTTAACAAATTGTCCATTCTCCTGTTGAGTGCTGAGCTGCCCTCTCCCTTTGAAAAGAAATAAACTTAAATGGCCAAAGCCAGGTAGTTTTCGCCATCCTTCACCAGTCTGGCTTACATGTGACTCCAGACCGAGAGCAATGTGGTTAACTCTTAATTGCCATCTGAAATAGGCATAGATCAGCTGGGGGGCACAGATCAGTTAGATAGTCAATATCTTTTCCCAAAAGTAGGGGAGTCTAAACTAGAGGGCATAAGTTTAAGGTGAGAGGGGAGAGATACAAAAGGATCCAGAGGGGCAATTTTTTCACATAGAGGGTGGTGAGTGTCTGGAACAAGCTGCCAGAGGTAGTAGTAGAGGTGGGTACAATTTTATCTTTTAAAAAGCATTAGATAGTTACATGGGTAAGATGGGTATAGAAGGATATGGGCCAAACGCGAGCAATTGGGACTAGCTTAGGGGTTTAAAAAAAGGGGTAGCATGGACAAGTTGGGCCAAAGGGCCTGTTTCCATGCTGTAAATCACTATGACTCTGACTCCTTATCCCTGGGTTCTTTAATCATGGAGGATTTGCCCTAAAACTTACAGTCTAAATACCCCAGACCTTACTTCCGGTCTGAAGACCCCAGATCACAGGTCCAGTTCAACTACCCCAGACCTTATGTCCTCTCCAACCACACCGGACCTTCGGGCCACTCCAACCAGCAGGACCTGAGGTATTTTCCGATCAACCAGACCTTAGGTCCATTCCGACTATCTTGGGTCTGGTCCGACCACCCCGGACATTCGATTTGACTTTGATGTGTTTTGATTTATTCTTGTCACATGTATCAGTATACAGTGAAAAGCATTATTTCTTGCACACTATACAAACCATTTATAGAGAAGGAAACGAGACAGAGCAGAATGTCGTATTATAGTCATAGCTAGGGTGCAGAGAAAGATCATCTTAATGCAAGGTATTTCCATTCAAAAGCCTGATGGCAGCAGTGAAGAAGCTGTTCTTGAGTTGGTTGAGATGTAACCTCAGACTTTTGTATTCTTTACTGACGGAAGAAGGTGGAAGAGAAAATGTCCTTGGTGGTGGCATCCTTAATTATGCTGCTGCTTTGCTGAAGCAGCGGGAAGTGTTGACAAAGTCGATGGATGGGAGGCTGGTTTGCGTGATGGATTGAACTTTTTGTAGTTTCTTGCGGTCTTGGGCAGAGCAGGAGCCATACCAAGCTGTGATACAACCAGAAAGGATGCTTTCTGTGGTGCATCTGTAAAAGTTGGTAAGAGTCGTAGCTGACATGCCAAATTTCCTTTGTCTTCTGAGAGAGTAAAGGCATTGGTGGGCTTTCTTAATTATAGTGTCGGCATGGGGCGACCAGGACAGCTTGTTGGTGATCTGGACACATAAAAACTTGAAACTCTTGACCCTTTCTACTTCGTCCCCACTGATGTAGACAGGTCATTTTTTCCACTGTGCTTCCTGATGTCAATGACCATCTCCTTCATTTTGTTGATATTGAGGAAGAGATTATTGTTGTTGCACCAGTTCACCAGATTCTCATCTCATTCCTGTCCTCTGTTTGAGATCTGACCCCCTACGGTGGTGTTGTCAGGAAACTTGAAAATCGAGTTGGAGGGGAATTTTGCCATCGGTGTATAAGGAGTATATTAGGGGGCAGGGAACACAGCCTTGTGGGGCACAGGTGTTGAGGATGATCGTGGAGAAGGTGCTGTTGCCTATCCTGACTCATTGTGGCCTGTAGGTTAGGAAGTTCAGGATCCAGTCACAGAGGGAGGAGCCGAGGCCCAGGCCACAGAGTTTGGAGATGTGTTTCGTAGGAATAATGGTGTTGAAGGTTGGGCTGTAGTCAAGATGTAAGGGACTGAGAAAAATGGGGATTTGTGGGGAAGACATTTACAAGTGTTTTTTTTGTCCCTTGTGGGTTTCAGTGTCCTGCTTGCTGAACAGGATGCTGTTTGTTGAGTGATGTGGGCTGGGCCAATCAGATTGCTCTGGGGGCGGGAAGAAAAAAAAGCGCCAGGAAGTGAAGCAGCTGTGGAGTCAGGCAGGCGTGTACAGAGAGAGAGAGAGAGAGCCATGTTTTGAAGAGAAGCTTTTCCCAGGCAGTGAGAATTCGGTTTGGAGTGAGAGGCAGCCAAGCGTTCTCCTGCCTGTTCTTTTCATTACTGCCGAGGAGGACAGCCTTCAGGGCACTGGACCTACGTTGCTGCACGGATCGCTCGAGGCACCTCTGCCTCCTGCGGCATCATCTTCCACACGTGTGTCTCTTCTGGACTGTGTGTGGGTGTTGTGAGTAACTGGTGGGGACTATACAATCCAACTGGAACAGTACCTACAAATGTGTTACTGAGGATGAGGTTCCCCATGGATGGGCCTCAACGGTTATAGATCAGAGCTCTTGGTGATCTGAACATTTTTTTTAGGGTTGAAACTGTTTGGTGGGAAGATCTTCGGTTTGGGATTCTTTATCTGTTGTATGTCTGTTAATTATATTTGTTAAATTTATTTTTGTTATTCCGATTATAGTACAGACATTTATGGGTAAACAGGAAATTAGCCAAATCAACATCAACTGCTCGGAATTCGGGATCCTGCTGATTGAATATTTAAAGAGTAGCCCCATATAGTGGTCAGCAGGGGGTTACAAATAAATAGGAGTCTGACTTGGGGGCTTTGTTATCTATGTGTTCCAGGGTTGAGTGCAGGGCCAGAGAGGTGATGCCTGCTGTGGACCTGTTGTAGTGTTCAGCGAACTATAGTGGATCCAGACAGTCTGTGAAGCTGGGATTGATTTGTGCCATGACTCGCCTTTCGAAGCACTTCATAATGATGGATGTCAGAGGCACCAGACGATAATCATTAAGGCACACTGCTTGGCTTTTCTTTGGTACTGAGATGATGGTCATCTTCTTGAAGCAGTTAGGGACCTCAGATTGTTGTAAAGAGAGGTTGAAGATGTCTGCGAATACCCCCGCCAGCTGATCCACGCAGGATCTGAGTGCTCGTTCGGTTACCCAATCCGGGCCAGTTGCTTTCTGTGGGTTGACCTCCGAGAAAGCTGCTCTGACGACTGCACTGGTGACCTCAGATACAGGTTCATCTGAGGCTTCCAGGGTGGAGCGTGTGCTCTCACTGATCTCTTGCTGAAAATGGGCGAGAGCTCATTGAGCTCATTAGGGAGGGGGTGCGTTGGAGCCGACAATTTTACATGCCTTCATCTTGTAGCCTGTTCTGTCTTGCAGAACTTGCCACAGATGGCAGGGGTCATAGAGGTTTACAGCATGGAAACAGGCCTTTCGGCCCATCTTGTCCAAGCCACCCATTTTTTTAAAACTCCGAAGCTAGTCCCAATTGCCCGCATTTGACCCATATCCCTCTATACCCATCTTACCCATGTAACTGTCTAAATGCTTTTTAAAAGACAAAATTGTGTCCGCCTCTATTACTACCTCTGGCAGCTTGTTCCAGACACACACCACCTTCTGTGTGAAAAAGTTGCTCCCCTCACCTTAAACCTATGTCCTCTAGGTTTAGACTCCCCTACCTTTGGGAAAAGATATTGACTATCGAGCTGATCTGTGCCTCTCATTATTTTATAGACCTCTATAAGATCACCCCTCAGCATTCTCTGCTCCGGAGAAAAAAGTCCCAGCCTATCCAGCCTCTCCTTAGAACTCAAACAACCAAGTCCCGGTCGCATCCTAGTAAACCTTTTCCGCACTCTTTCTAGTTTAATAATGTCCTCTCTATAATAGGGTGACCAGAACTGTACACAGTATTCCAAGTGTGGCCTTATAAAACTTCAACAAGAAGTCCCAACTCCTGTTTTCAATGTTCTGGCCAAATGAAGCCAAGCATACTGAATGCCTTCTTCACCACTCTGTCCACCTGTGACTCCACTTTCAAGGAGCTATGAGCATGTACCCCTCGATCTCTTTGTTCTGTAACTCTCCCCAACGCCCTACCATTAACTGAGTCAGTCCTGCCCTGGTTCAATCTACCAAAATGCATCACCTCGCATTTTTCTAAATTAAACTCCCATCTGCCATTCATCAATCCAATTGATCAAGATCCCATTGCAGTCTGGGATAACTTTCTTCATTGTCCACTATGCCACCAATCTTGATGTCATATGCAAACTTACTAACCATGCCTCCTATATTCTCATCCAAATCATTAATATAAATGACAAACAACAGTGGACCCAGCACTGATCTCTGAGGCACACCACTGGCAATTTCCTCCCTAGCCTCCCACAATGTCCTGGGATACACTTCATCAGGTCCGGGGGATTTATCTACCTTGATGGGCTTTAAGACTTCCAGCACCTCCTTCTCTGTAATATGTACACTCCTCAAGACATCACCATTTATTTCCCCAAGTTCCCTAACATCTATGCTTTTCTCAACAGTAAATACTGATGAGAAATATTCATTTAGGATCTCGCCCATCTCTTGTGGATCTGTACATAGATGACCTTGGTGATCCTTAAGGGACCCTACTCTCTCCCTTGTTACTCTTTTGCCCTTTATGTATTTGTAGAAGCTCTTTGGATTCTCCTTTGCCTTATCTGCCAAAACAATCTCGTGTCCCCTTTTTGCCTTCCTGATTTCTCTCTTAACTCTACTCCTACACCTCCTATACTCAAGGGATTCACTTGATCCCAGCTGCCTATGCATATCATGTGCCTCCTCCTCCTTCTTGACCAGGGTCTCAATATCCCGAGTCATCCAGGGTTCCCTACTTCTGCCAGCCTTGCCCTTCACTAGGGGCGGCACGGTAGCACAGTGGTTAGCACTGCTGCTTCACAGCTCCAGGGACCTGGGTTCGATTCCCAGCTTGGGTCACTGTCTGTGTGGAGTTTGCACATTCTCTCCGTGTCTGCGTGGGTTTCCTCCGGGTGCTCCGGTTTCCTCCCACAGTCCAAAGATGTGCGGGTTAGGTTGATTGGCCAGGTTAAAAATTGCCCCTTATAGTCCTGAGATGCGTAGGTTAGAGGGATTAGCGGGTAAATATGTGGGGGTAGGGCCTGGGTGGGATTGTGGTCGGTGCAGACTCAATGGGCCGAATGGCCTCCTTCTGCACTGTAGGGTTTCTATGATTCGCTCTCAGAGGAATGTGCTTACCCTGAACCTTGGTTAACATACTTTTGAAAGCCTTCCACTAGTCTGTGTGGCTCGCCTGGGACTCTAGCGTTGTCCGTTACTATCTTTTGGCATCTTTGATGGATCTCTTTAGATCGTATCTGGCTTTCTTGTATAAGTCCGCATCGTCTGACTTGAACGCCTCAGACCTAGACTTCAGCAAGCAGTGGATATCCCTGTTCATCCATGGTTTCCGGTTGGCAAACACGTGGATTTGCTTCTTTGGCACACAGTTTTTTATGCACTTACTAATGAATGGAAAATCCTAAGGCTTTTTGTACATTTATAAAGAGCAAGAGCAGGGAGAGGGTTAACCCACTCAAGGACAGGGGAGGGAATTTATGCGTGGAGCCAGAGGTATTAAAAGAACGTTGCATCACTAAAGAGAAGGACTTGGTGGATGATGAGTTTGGGAAAGGATATGTTGACAGTTTGAGTCATGTTGAGATCAAAAAGGAGGAGGTATTGGGGTTCTTGAGAAACACTAAGGTAGACAAATCCCCAGTGCCGCACACAAGGTATTGAATGTGGGCAGCTGGATATCAGTCTGTAAAACAATGCCCCCGTCAGGGCAATTATACATGTCCTTTCCGGTGGGCATTATCGAATAAACATTATTACAAATCAGTCAACGATCATCCTTTCATTAACTCCAGTCTAAGAATGCACATCATGACCTAATGGGATTTCATTTGTTATTAAATTACGGACGTTACCTCCGATCTGTTGCCCAGCAATATGGGACGCTGGACAGTGAAATGGGAGAATTGAATCCATGTGACTCTCATCCGACCCTGAGAATTTCTTTATGTCTGCTCGCCACCTGCGTTATCTCTCGGAGTTGTATGACTCTATTCATAAGGCTAGCATTGGTAGCCATCTTGTTCCCAACCTCTGCTGATCACTTTGCAGCTTTTCAGGAGATCTATTGCTCCTCACCTCTTCCACCAGAGCCTGCTGTGTTTTTTTTATTGACTGAGGTTTCACAAAATGTAACCAAAAGCATAACACATCCATCTTGTAAACGCAAAATACATGTTTTAAATGAGGAATATTTGTTAATCGTAGAGCGGTGTCTTCTATGACAACATGATGTGGAGATGCCGGCGTTGGACTGGGGCAAACACAGTAAGAGTTTTAACAACACCAGGTTAAAGTCCAACAGGTTTATTTGGTAGCAAATGCCGTTAGCTTTCGGAGTGCTGCTCCTTCGTCAGATGGAGTGGAAATTTGTTTGAGAGCAGATTTCCACTCCATCTGACGAAGGAGTAGTGCTCCGAAAGCTAATGGCATTTGCTACCAAATAAACCTGTTGGACTTTAACCTGGTGTTGTTAAAACTCTTTTTATGACAACAGCCAGGCTGGTTTATGTTTCCATAGTCCAAGATCATTCATTCTAAAGTTAGTATTGTGTTATTGTTCCTCAATCTATCTATGGTTGTATTTATTAGCTTTTTCTAGCCCCCTACATCAGTTTCCCCCCTCTTGGCTGCTGGCCAAGTACCAACTAAGGCCACTAAATGTATCTAGATCTTAGTCCTTACTAAGTGTTTCGACTTTCTGATCTTTTACTTTCTTATACTAACTGCCGTCACTATGCTGCAACTCCTGTTTTCTTAACTAATTAGGCACAGCAGCATTTGAGCACATTCACTGCTCCCAGTATTACTGGAATCACAATGAAGATAAGTATGACTCCCTGCAAGATAGCTAGCCCCAAGGAACCCAACCAGCCTGAGAACGAGCCGCTTAAGGTAAATGGTTGTGGATGCTTAAGTTCTCCACCTCCTTTCGAATGTGGAAGACCAAATTGGTTATGTTTTCCAAAGTGTCAGGTATATAGGTGCAACACTTTGGTCCAATCAGAGTACATGTCCCACCCTGAGCTGCCAAGATAAAGTCCCACGCCATGTGATTCTGTAGCACAAGAGTGCACATTGCAACCACCTCATCACTGATTGCAGTGAGGGCCATAGCTATGTCATTGCCTACCCGTTCCAACACCAAGACAAGAGTTTCTATCTCAATTGTAAGTCTTGAAGACACATACGGGGATAACATTATTCCACAGAAATGGTATATAGGACCACATATCCAAGGTGACATCCCTCCTTCGATTTCCACCAAATTGAACCCACATGACTCATCCAACTCTGAGCAATTCTTTCTGTCTGCTCGCCACCTGCGTTATCTCGGAGTTGTATGACCCTATTCATAAGGCTAGCATTGGTAGCCATCGTGTTCCCGACCTCTGCTGATAGCTTTGCTGCTTTTCAGGGGATCTATTGTTCTTCATCTCTCCCGCCAGGGCCTGCTGTACTTTGTCACTGACTGACATTCACAAAATGTCACAAATAGCAACACAGATCCATCTTGTAAATTCCAAATACATGTCTTAAATGAGGAATATTTGTTAATCATACAGAGCTGTCTTCTATGACAACAAGTCCAAAGATGTGCAGGTTGGGTTGATTGGCCATGCTAAAATTGCCCCTTAGTGTCCTGAGATGCATAGGTTTGAGGGATTAGTGGGTAAAATATGTCGGAATATGGAGGTAGGGCCTGGGTGGGATTGTGGTTGGTGCAAACTCGATGGGCCGAATGGCCTCTTTCTGTACTGTAGGGTTTCTATGAACAGCCCTGGCTGGCTTACACTCCCATAGACCAAGATCATTCATGCTAAAGTAAGTGTTGTGTTAGTGTTCCCAGATCTATGGTTGCGTTTATTAGCCTATTCGAGCCCCCTACATCGCATGACTTTCTATGATGGATTCTCCCGCTTCAGTTTCTGTTTGTAAGCCAGGGGCAGGAGCACAGCCTTGTGATTCGCCAAAGTGTGGGCAGGTGATAGAGCGGCCGGGGAGAAGAATCCCTACAGTGCAGAAAGAGGCCATTCGGCCCATCGAGTCTGCACCAACCACAATCCCACCCAGGCCCTACCCCCATATCCCTACATATTTACCCCCTAATCCCTCTAACCTATGCATCCCAGGACACTAAGGGCAATTTTAGCATGGCCAATCAACCTAACCCGCACATCTTTGGACTGTGGGAGGAAACCGGAGCACCCGGAGGAAACCCACGCAGACACGAGGAGAATGTGCATACTCCACACAGACAGTGACCCAAGCCGGGAATTGAACCCAGGTCCCTGGAGATGTGAAGCAGCAGTGCTAACCACTGTGCTACCGTGCCACTGGTGAAATTCACCAGTGTTGCTAGGTACAGGCACCATGAGGTGTAGATTAGGAAGCAGACCCCACCTCCCCTAGCCTTGCCTGAGGCTGCTCTACAGTCCATTCGATGGATTGAGAAGGCCTCTGGTTGTAGGGCACAGTCCAGTGAGCAGGAGTGAGCCACGTGTCTCTGAAACAGAGCACACAGCAGTCCCTTAATTCTCTTTGGAAAATGACTCTGGTCTAAGTTGAACATAGAACATAGAACATTACAGCGCAGAACAGGCCCTTCGGCCCACGATGTTGCACCGACCAGTTAAAAAAAAAACTGTGACCCTCCAACCTAAACCAATTTCTTTTCGTCCATGAACCTATCTACGGATCTCTTAAACGCCCCCAAACTAGGCGCATTTACTACTGATGCTGGCAGGGCATTCCAATCCCTCACCACCCTCTGGGTAAAGAACCTACCCCTGACATCGGTTCTATAACTACCCCCCCTCAATTTAAAGCCATGCCCCCTCGTGCTGGATTTCTCCATCAGAGGAAAAAGGCTATCACTATCCACCCTATCTAAACCTCTAATCATCTTATATGTTTCAATAAGATCCCCTCTTAGCCGCCGCCTTTCCAGCGAAAACAATCCCAAATCCCTCAGCCTCTCCTCATAGGATCTCCCCTCCATACCAGGCAACATCCTGGTAAACCTCCTCTGCACCCTCTCCAAAGCCTCCACATCCTTCCTGTAATGTGGGGACCAGAACTGCACACAGTACTCCAAGTGCGGCCGCACCAGAGTTGTGTACAGTTGCAACATAACGCTACGACTCCTAAATTCAATCCCCCTACCAATAAACGCCAAGACACCATATGCCTTCTTAACAACCTTATCTACTTGATTCCCAACTTTCAGGGATCTATGCACACATATACCTAGATCCCTCTGCTCCTCCACACTATTCAAAGTCCTCCCGTTAGCCCTATACTCAACACATCTGTTATTCCTACCAAAGTGAATTACCTCACACTTCTCCGCATTAAACTCCATCCGCCACCTCTCGGCCCAACTTTGCAACCTGTCTAAGTCTTCCTGCAAACTACGACACCCTTCCTCACTGTCTACCACACCACCGACTTTGGTGTCATCAGCAAATTTGCTAATCCACCCAACTATACCCTCATCCAGATCATTAATAAATATTACAAACAGCAGTGGCCCCAAAACAGATCCCTGAGGTACACCACTTGTAACCGCACTCCATGATGAATATTTACTATCAACCACCACCCTCTGTTTCCTATCCGCTAGCCAATTCCTGATCCAATTTCCTAGATCACCCCCAATCCCATACATCTGCATTTTCTGCAGAAGCCTACCATGGTGAACCTTATCAAACGCCTTACTAAAATCCATATATACCACGTCCACTGCCCTGCCCCCATCCACCTCCTTGGTCACTTTCTCAAAAAACTCAATAAGGTTAGTAAGGCACGACCTACCTGCCACAAAACCATGCTGACTATCACCTATCAATTCATTACTCTCCAAATAACTATAAATCCTATCCCTTATAATTTTTTCCAACATCTTGCCGACAACAGAAGTGAGACTCACCGGTCTATAATTCCCGGGGAAGTCTCTGTTCCCCTTCTTAAACAATGGGACAACATTCGCTAACCTCCAATCTTCTGGTACTATACCAGAGGCCAACGACGACCTGAAGATCAGAGCCAGAGGCTCTGCAATCACTTCTCTTGCCTCCCAGAGAATCCTTGGATAAATCCCATCCGGACCAGGGGATTTATCTATTTTCAGACCCTCCAGAATATCCTGCACATCCTCCTTATCAACTGTAATACTGTCTATTCTACTCCCTTGCAACCCAGTGTCCTCCTCAGCTATATTCATGTCCCCTTGCGTGAACACCGAAGAGAAATATTGGTTCAATGCTTCACCAATCTCCTCCGGTTCCACACATAACTTCCCTCTGCCATCTATAACTGGCCCTAAACTTGCCCTAACCAACCTTCTGTTCTTGACATACCTATAGAACGCCTTAGGATTCTCTTTAACCCTATCCGCCAAAGTCTTCTCATGTCCCCTTTTAGCCCTTCTAAGCTCGCTCTTCAACTCCCTCTTAGCCAATCTAAAGCTTTCTAGTGCACTACCCGAGTGCTCACGTCTCATCCGAACATAAGCCTCCTTTTTCTTTTTAACCAACAAAGAAACTTTTTTGGTGCACCACGGTTCCCTAGCCCTACCAATTCCTCCTTGCCTGACAGGGACGTACCTATCACAGACTCGCAGTAGCTGCTCCTTGAAAAAACTCCACATGTCGGACGTTCCCAGTCCCTGTAATCTCCTAGTCCAACCTATGTTTCCTAATTCTCTCCTAATAGCCTCATAATTACCCTTCCCCCAGCTAAAACCACTGGCCCGAGGTTCATGCCTATCCCTTTCCATCACTAAGGTGAACGTAACCGAATTGTGGTCACTATCACCAAAATGCACACCAACTTCCAAGTCTAGCACCTGGTTTGGCTCATTTCCCAGCACCAGATCCAATATAGCCTCACCTCTAGTTGGCCTGTCTACATACTGAGTCAAAAAACCTTCCTGCACGCTTTGAACAAAAACTGACCCCTCTAACGAGCTAGAGCTATAACAATTCCAGTCAATATTAGTCAAGTTAAAATCCCCCATAACAATTGCCCTATTACTATCACTCCTAAGCAGGATTGACTCCGCAATCCTTTCCTCAACCTCTCTAGAACTTTTAGGAGGTCTATAAAAGACTCCCAACAGGGTGACCTCTCCTCTCCTATTTCTAATCTCCGCCCATACTACCTCAACAGATAAGTCCTCATCAAACCTCCTCTCTGACACTGTGATACAATCTCTGACCAATAATGCTACCCCTCCCCCTCTTCTACCTCCTTCCCTACTTCGACTAAAACATTTGAACCCCGGGACCTGCAGCATCCATTCCTGCCCCTGCTCTATCCATGTCTCTGAAATAGCCACAACATCGAAGTCCCAGGTACTGATCCACGCTGCAAGTTCACCCACTTTATTGCGAATACTCCTGGCATTGAAGTATACACATTTCAAACCCTGCTCCACCCCACCTCTGCAATGCCGTGCATTGCAGTCCCCATCCATGCATCCCTCACTTTCAGCCCCACTACTCAGGATCCCTCCCCCCCCCCGAATCAGTTTAAACCTCCCTGCATGGCCTTAGCAAATTTACCCCCCAGGATATTGGTCCCCTTCTGATTAAGGTGTAGACCATCCTTCTCATAGAGGTCACACCTTCCCCAGTACGAGCCCCAATTGCTTAAGTACCTGAACCCCTCCCTCCTGCACCATCCCCTCAGCCATGAATTCAAACCTTCCCTCTCCCTATTCCTCTCTAAACTATCCCGTGGTACAGGCAAGAGTCCAGAGATAACCACTCTGTCAGTCTTGGCCTTTAGTTTCCACCCCAACTCCATAAATCCCTGCCTAATATCCCCTTCCCCTATCCTCCCTATGTCGTGTGTCCCCACATGTACAATAACTTGTGGTTTATCTCCCTCCCCCCTAAGAGTCCTGAATACCCTGTCAGACACATCCCGGACCCCAGCCCCTGGTAGGCAACACACCAACCCTGAGTCCCTACCTTTAGTTCCGACCCTCCTATCTGTCCCCTTAATTGTGGAGTCCCCAATCACAAGGCCCAGTCTTTTACAGCCCCTAACCACCTGAGCTTTCTCACTCGGCTCACCCCCAGAGATCTGCTCTCTATGCTCAGTTGATTCCTCCTCAACTGTAGCCTCCAGCACCGAAAACCTATTATGGAGGGGAACCGCCCCAGGGGATTGTCTTCCCGATTGCTTCTTACCCCTCCTCCTGGCATTGACCCAAGCCTCATTTCTAGGAGTTACTATTTCTCTATAACTCCTATCAACTTCCACCTCCGCCTCCCGAATTATGCGGAGTTCCTCTACCTCCCCCTCCAGCTCCTTTACACGCTCCTCCAGAAGCTGCAATCTAATGCACTTCTTACAACTAAAATCTCCTGAAACACTACTGGATTTCCTCACCACATACATCCCACAGGAGATGCAGCATACTGCCTGAACTGCCATCCCTGAAGCCATTACCAGCAAGAAAAAAAAACAAAAAACTTCCCCACACTTATAATTAGGTTAGAGGAGGATGGAAGGGTGGGATCCTCTACCAGTGTAGAGGATCGGGTATCTCCTCTGCACCAATTTATAGGGCTAGGGGCCCGAGAGAAAAAAAAACTACTACTGAGGGGGAACCACCCAGGTAGGTGAAGTTTTTTTCCAAGATGGCACCGGAGCGAGTCGACTTCCTGCGATTTCTGTGCCCAGCATAACTTCTAATTTTATCTTTTACTCTTGTTCTAATCTTTGAAAACTTCATTCAAACTCTTTTAAACTCTCTAACAAAGCTCTAATTCAATCTCTGACAGATTTGACGATCCTTCGGACCCTGGAGACACCCGACCTGAAATTGACCGGGACCAGCCGGCCACGTGTTACCTGGAGCTAGCACTGCAGTACCAGAGCTTGGGATTTCACTACACTAGCTCCCAGAGAACTGGAAACCGCCCTAGAAGCCTGGGCCTACACTCGGGAGACTCCGAGAGATGAGGAAAACGCTGCCGAAGTCAGGACCTTAACTCTGCTGGTCTCCAATGAGCAGACTAGCATCCCTGAGGCTGGAGCCCTCTGGCCCCCAGCCCCCAACCCCTCTGACCCAAAGAGCTGCGACTTCCTGCAGGCCCCAAGCACTCCCTCCCCTCTCCCTCCTCTTTCCCTCCTACAATCGCCCCACACTCCACCAATCACTAATACCACTCTTTTCAATTTACTTACAGGTCTAGAGACCCACCAACCTCCAAAGGAAGACCCCGACCTGGCAGTGAACCAGCGGATCCCAACACACAGACCCGGACAGTGGCTTTAAATACTGACCAGTTCATAGTTACACAAAGGTACACTTCCCATTCATGCTTTATGCACGCTAAACTCGAGTTATTGTATGTTCAGCAAAATTAGGGAATAAGGAAATGACAAAGACCTTAAACAAATACTCTATACCTGTCTTTACTGTAGAAGTTGCAAAATATTTCTGAAAACAGTGGGGAACCAAGGGTCTGGGAACACTAACACCAAGGGTCTGGTGAGAATAAAGAACTTTTAAAAATCGGGATGAAGAAAGAAATAGTACAGGAGAAAATAATGGGACTAAGTGGTGGCAAATCCCCAGTTCCTGACAACCTGTATGCAAAATAAGAATTTAAGAGGTAGCTGCAGAGATAGTGGATGAATGGTTTTGATCTTTCAGAATTCCTCAGATCTAGCACAGTTCCCAAGGATTGGAGGGTAGCAAATATAACCCCACAATTTACAATTAAATGAGGGAAGGAGAAATTGGGGAATCATGTCGGCCATTTAGTCTAAAGTCAGTAGTAAGCAAAGAAAATTACAGCACAGGCCCTCCAAGTCTGCACCGACCATGCTGCCCGACTTAACTAAAACCCCCTACCCTTCCAGGGACCATATCACTCTATTCCCATCCTATTGGATGAACACAGGAAGTTATAAGGAGCTAAGTAGTCATTAAACTTGCTTTCAGGGTGAGCTAAATTAATTCTTATTTGGAAAATTAAAAGCTGCACTTCAGTGAATTCCTGCAACAGGAATCAGCTGAGTCAGCTCTCAACTGAACTTGGCTGGTAATTTGTACAATTAGTTAAAACCAGTTCCAGGGCCTTGTAAGTTGTGCCTATAAAAACAGAGGCCTCAGAGTGCTGCTCTCCCTGCATGGTGAGTGCTGCCTGACTGAGAGGAGTGCTTTTGGAGTTGGGTGAAACAGGCAGCAGAGGCTACAAGCGAGAGTGCTGATTGGTAAGTGTTATTTTTTCTTTTTGCTCTTGGCATTGTAGTTGTAGTTGTTGTTCACTATTATAGTGTTTGTGTAATTTCTGTGGTTTATAGTTTGAAAAGGTTATACTCGGTAGCAACAAGGAGCAGGAAAGAAGGGCCCTTGAAAATTGTATATATCTGAAACAAAACATCTTTCAAAAGTTTAATTTAAAGAGGTAAGATATGACAGGGGAGCTCCAAGCTGTGGTTTGCTCCTCTTGCTCCATGTGGCAGGCTGGGGACAGTTCCAGTCTCCTGGGTCAGCATGTGTGCGGGAAGTGTCTCCAGCTACAGCTCCTGGAAGCTCGAGTTTCAGAGCGGGAGTGGCAGCTGGAGACACTGTGGAGCATCCGCGAGTCAGAGAGTATCGTGGATAGCACGTATAGAGAGTTGGTCACACCGCAGGCTCAGACTCCGCAGGCAGGAAGAGAATGGGTGACCACCAGACAGAGCAAGAGAGATAGGCAGGTAGAGCAGGAATCTCCTGTGACCATTCCCCTGTAAAACAGATATACAGCTTTGGATATTGTTGAGGGGAATGGCCTCGCTGGGGAAAGCAGCAGCAGCCAAACTCGTTGTGAGATGTTAAGGATTTAATATCCCATAAATCTATGATCTTGGCCTTTTTTAAAAAAAGTGTTTTTAAAAGTGCAAACGCAGCTGGTTGCTTTTAATCACAATTAACTACATTTTGCTGTAAGATAAGCTTGAGACTGTGAAAAGTTTGTGTCTGGAACAATTTGTGCTGGTAACATATTTCCTATTCTGAACTGTCACCCTGGTCTTGTTTGGAGGAGATAACATTCATTTTATGGGTAAAACAGCATTCCAAGAGATATGGGAATGGTTGTTATCTCAGTTTCGATGGCAACTAAAAATGGTTTTTCTCATACTGTCTTTGTATTTTACTCTTGCTGTTGCTAAGCATGTGATCTGGGTGAAGTTAATAATGAAGTTATACTGTGTACGTGACTAATTGCTGTAAAAAGAGCATAAAACGAGGGACTGCCCCTTTTCTTCGGCGAGTATCGCATGGCTAGACTCAAAACACTGTGCTGAGTTAGAAAAGCGATTCTCCAAAAAGCTTGTACTTGCTTGAAAATAAAGGACTAGGTTTTCTTATAAAGATCAGTGTTTTGCTCTTGCATCAAGTACGTAAAGGTTTCTGAAAACGAACCATAACAGTTGTACCACAGTTGGTTCTGCTGCAGAGGGGAGGGGTACAAAGTGTGCCAGTGCAATAGTTATACAGGATTCAATTGTAAGAAGAATAGACAGGTGTTTCTGTGGCCGCAAACGAGACTCCAGGATGGTATGTTGCGTCCCTTGTGCTAGGTCAAGGATGTCTCGGAGCAGCTGCAGGACATTCTGAAGGGGGAGGGCGAGCAGCCAGTGGTCATAGTACACATTGGTACAAATGACATAGGCAAAAAAAGGGATGAGGTCCTAAAAGCAGAATACAGGGAGCGAGGAAGAAAGTTAAGAAATCGGACCTCAAAGGTAGTGATCTCAGGATTACTACCGGTGCCACATGCTAGTCAGAGTAGAAATGAGAGAATATGTTGGATAAATACGTGGCTGAAGAGATGGTGTCAGGGGGAGGGTTTCAGATTCCTGGGGCATTGGGATCAGTTCTGGGGGAGGTGGGACCTGCACAAATTGGATGGGTTACACCTGGGCAGGAATGGGACTGATGTCATCGGGGGGTGTTTGCTAGGGCGGTTCGGGAGGGTTTAAACTAATATGCCAGGGGGATGGGAATCTATGTGAGGAGTCCTAGAAGGAGGGAGCAAGGGACACAATGCGGGGAGAAGGTTCCAACTACATCAAAAATCAGGAAAAATGTTAAAAGGAAGGAGAACTCAGGAGATGTTAATGGAAGTGTTAGAATTCAAAAAGAAGGTACAAAAACTAGCATAAGGGCACTTTATCTGAATGCTCGTTGCATTTGAAACAAGGTAAATGAGTTGACAGCACAAATCATTGCGAACGAGTATGATTTGGTGGCCATTACAGAGACATGGTTGCAGGATGACCACGACTGGGAGTTGAATATCCAGGGGTATCAAACTGTTCAGAGGGACCGACAGTAAGGTAAGGGAGGTGGTGTAGCTCTGATATTTAAGGATGATATCAGGCGGTAGTGAGAGATGATATAGGTTCTACGGAAAGAAAGATTGAATCCATTTGGGTGGAAATTAGAAATAGTAAGGAGAAAAAGTCACTGATAGGCGTAGTCTATAGGCCACCAAATAATGACATCATGGTTGGGTGAGAAATCAACAAAGAAATAACTGATGCATGTAAAAATGGTACAGCAATTATCATGGGGAATTTTAATCTACATATCAATTGGTCAAACCAGGTCGGTCAAGGCAGCCTTGAGGAGGAGTTCATAGAATGTATCCGCGATTGCTTCCTTGAACAGTATGTAATGGAACCTACAAGGGAGCAAGCTATCCTAGATCTGGTCCTGTGTAATGAGACGGGAATAATTAATGATCTTACAGTTAGGGATCCTCTTGGAAGAAGCGATCACAGTATGGTTGAATTTAAAATACCGATGGAGCATGAGAAGGTAAAATCCAATACCAGTGTCTTGTGCTTAAACAAAGGAGACTACAAAGGGATGAGGGAGGAGTTGGCTAAGGTAGACTGGGAGCAAAAACTTTATGGTGGGATAATTGAGGAACAGTGGAGGACTTTCAAAGTAATCTTTCACAGTGCTCAGCAAAAGTATATACCAGTGATAAGGAAGGACTGTAGAAGAAGAAATAATCCGCCATGGATATCTAAGGAAATAAAGAAGGGTATCAAATTGAAAGAAAATGCATACAAAGTGGCAAAGATTAGTGGGAACCGAGAGGAATGGGAAATCTTTAAAGATCAACAGAAAGCCATGAAAAAAGGTATAACGAAAAGTAAGATGGATTATGAGAGTAAATTAGCTCAGAATATAAAAACAGATACCAAATGTTTCTACAAATATATAAAACGAAAAAGAGTGGCTAAAGTAAACATTGGTCCTTTAGAGGACGAGAAGGGGGATGTAATAACTGGAAATGAGAAAATGGCTGAGGCATTGAACAGGTATTTTGTGTCGGTCTTCACAGTGGAAGAGACAAATAACATGCCAAAAATTGATGACAGGAAGGCTATGGCAGGTGAGAACCTAGAAACTATCATTATCACAAAAGAGATCGTGTTGGGCAAGTTAATGGGGCTATAGGTAGACAAGTCTCCTGGTCCTGATGGAATGCATCCCAGGGTACTAAAAGAGAGATGGCGGGAGAAATAGCAATTGCACTCGTGGTAATTTACCAAGATTTGCTGGACTCTGGGTGGTTCCCGCAGATTGGAAAACAGCAAATGTGACGCCACTGTTTAAAAAAGGTGGACAAAAGGCAGGTAACTATAGGCCGGTTAGCTTAACTTCTGTAGTAGGGAAAATGCTTGAATCTATCATCAAGGAAGAAATAGCGAGACATCTGGATATAAATTGTCCCATTGGTAAGACGTAGCATAGGTTCATGAAGGGCAGGTCATGTTTGACTAATTTGATGGAATTCTTTGAGAACATTACATGTGCAGTGAACAATGGGGAACCTGTGGATGTGGTGTATCTGGATTTCCAGAAGGCATTTGACAAGGTGCCGCACCAAAGACTGCTACATAAGATAAAGGTGCACAGTGTTACGGGTAATGCATTAGCATTGATAGAGGATTGGTTAACTAACAGAAAGCAAAGAGTGGGGGTAAATGGGTGTTTTTCTGGTTGGTGATCAGTGACTAGTGGTGTGCCTCAGGGATCAGTGTTGGGACCGCAATTGTTTACGATTTACATAGATGATTTGGAGTTGGGGGCTAAGTGTAGTGTGTCAAAATTTGCAGATGGCACTAAGATGGGTGGCAGAGCAAAGTGCAGAGGATGCTGAAAGTCTGCAAAGGGATATAGATAATCTAAGTGAGTGGGCGAGGGTCTGGCAGATGGAGTACAATGTTGGTAAATGTGAGGTCATCCATTTTGGTGGGAATAACAGCAAAATGGACTATTATTTAAATGGTAAAAAATTGCAGCATGCTGCTGTGCAGAGGGACCTGGGTGTCCTTGTGCAGGAGTCACAAGGAGTTGGTTTGCAGGTGCAGCAGGTAATTAAGAAGACAAATGGAATTTTGTCTTTTATTGCTAGAGGAATGGAGTTTAAAAACAGCGAGGTTATGTTACAGCTCTATAAGGTGCTGGTGAGGCCACACCTGGAGTACTGTGTACAGTTTTGGTCTCCTTACTTGAGAAAGGATATACTGGCACTGGAGGGGATTCACTAGGTTGATTCCAGAGTTGAGAGGGTTGGCTTATGAGGAGGGACTGAGTAGACTGGGGCTATACTCATTGGAATTCAGAAGAATGAGGGGAGATCTTATAGAAAATATAAGATTATGAAGGGCATAGATAAGATAGAAGCAGGGAAGTTGTTTCCACTGGCGGGTGAAACTAGAACAAGGGGGCATAGCCTCAAAATAAGGGGAAGCAGATTTAGGACTGAGTTGAGGAGGAACTTCTTCACACAAAGGGTTGTGAATCTGTGGAATTCTCTGCCCAATGAAGCAGTTGAGGCTACCTCATTGAATGTTTTTAAGGCAAGGAAAGATACATTTTTGAACAGTAAAGGAATTAAGGGTTATGGCGAGCGGGTGGGTAATTGGAGCTGAGACCACAAAAAGATCAGCCATGATCTTATTGAATGGTGGAGTAGGCTTGAGGGGCCAAATGGCCGACTCCTGTTCCTAGTTATGTTCTTGTATGTTCTATGTTCTATTCATGTATTTGTCAAGATGCCCCTTAAAAGTCACTACCGTATCCACTTCCACTACGTCCCCTGGCAACGAGTTCCAGGCAGCCACTACTCTGTGTAAAAAAATCTGCCTTGTATATCTCTTTTAAACCTTGCACCTTAAACCTGTGCCCCCTAGTAATTGACTCTTCCACCTGGGGAAAAAGCTTCTGACTATCCACTCTGTCCATACCTCTCATAATCTTGTAGACTTCTATTAGGTCGCCCCATAACCTCCGTTGTTCTAGTGAGAACAAGCCATGTTTCTCCAACCTCTCCTCATGACAGTGACCACAATTCAGTACGTTTTAAGGTACTGATGGATAAAGATCAGTGTTTGTCCTCAAGTTAAGGTGCTAAATTGGGGGAAGGCTAATTACAACAATATTAGGCAGGAACTGATGTAGATTGGGGGCAGATGTTTGAGGGCAAATCAACATCTGGCATGTGGGAGGCTATCAAATGCAAGTTGATAGGGAGACAGGACCGGCACATTCCTGTAAGGATGAAGGATAAGTATGGCAAGTTTTGATGGAACCTTTGATGAAGAGAGATATTGTGAGCCTAGTCAAAGAGAAAAAGGAAGCATTTGTCAAAGCTAGGAGGCTGGGAACACACAAAGCAAGTGTGGGATCCATGGAAGTAGAAAGAAACTTAAGCAAGGAGTAAGGAGGGCTAAAAGAGGCGATGAAATGTCATTGGCCAGCAGGATTAAGGAAAATCCCAAGGCTTTTTATATATATATATATATATATATATGAGCGAGAGGGTTGGCCCACTCAAGGACAGGGGAGGGAATCTGTGCGTGGAGCGAAAGGAAATGGGTGAGATATTAAATAAGTATGGCATCAGTATTCACCAAAGAGAGGGATTTGGTGGAAGTTGAGTCTGGGAAAGAGTGTGTTGAAAGCTTGAGTCATGTTGTGATCAAAAAGGAGGAGGTATTGGAGTTCTTGACAAATATTGATACACAGAACAGTACAGCACAGACCAGGCCCTTCGGCCCACAATGTTGTGCCGAGCTTTATCTGAAACCAAGATCAAGCTATCCCACTCCCTATCATCCTGGTGTGCTCCATGTGCCTATCCAATAACCGCTTAAATCTTCCTAAAGTGTCTGACTCCACTATCACTGCAGGCAGTCCATTCCACACCCCAACCACTCTCTGCGTAAAGAACCTACCTCTGATGTCCTTCCTATATCTCCCACCATGAACCCTATAGTTATGCCCCCTTGTAATAGCTCCATCCACCCGAGGAAATAGTCTTTGAACGTTCACTGTATCTATCCCCTTCATCATTTTATAAACCTCTATTAAGTCTCCCCTCAGCCTCCTCCGCTCCAGAGAGAACAGCCCTAGCTCCCTCAACCTTTCCTCATAAGACCTACCCTCCAAACCAGACAGCATCCTGGTAAATCTCCTTTGCACTCTTTCCAGCGCTTCCACATCCTCCTTATAGTGAGGTGACCAGAACTGCACAAAATATTCCAAATGTGGTCTCACCAAGGTCCTGTACAGTTGCAGCATAACCACACGGCTCTTAAACTCCAACCCCCTGTTAATAAAAGCGAACACACTATAGGCCTTCTTCACAGCTCGATCCACTTGAGTGGCAACCTTTAGAGATCTGTGGATATGGACCCCAAGATCTCTCTGTTCCTCCACAGTCTTCAGAACCCTACCTTTGACCCTGTAATCCACATTTAAATTAGTCCTACCAAAATGAATCACCTCACATTTATCAGGGTTAAACTCCATTTGCCATTTTCCAGCCCAGCTTTGCATCCTATCTATGTCTCTTTGCAGCCTACAACACCCCTCCACCTCATCCACTACTCCACCAATCTTGGTGTCATCAGCAAATTTACTGATCCACCCTTCAGCCCCCTCCTCTAAGTCATTTAATAAAAATCACAAAGAGCAGGTAGACAAGTCCCCAGGGCCTGATGGGTTATACCCCAGAATACTGAGAGAGGCAAGAGAGGAAATTGCTGGGGCCTTGAGAGAAATCTTTGTATCCTCACTGGCTACAGTAGAGGTCCCAGAGGATTGGAGAATAGCCTATGTTGTTCCTTTGTTTAAGAAGGGTAGCAAGAATAATTCAGGTAATTACAGGCCAGTGAGCCTTAAATCAGTGGTAGGGAAATTATTGGAGAGGATTCTTCGAGACAGGATTTATTCTCACTTGGAAATCAGTGGATGTATTAGCGAGAGGTAACATGGATTTGTGAAGGGGAGGTCATGTCTCACTAACTTGATTGAGTTTTTCGAGGAAGTGGCGAAAACGATTGAGGGTTGGGCAGTGGATGTTGTGTACGTGGACTTCAGTGAGGCCTTTGACAAGGTCCCTCATGGCAGACTGGTGCAGAAGACGAAGTCGCGTGGGATCAGAGGTGAGCTGGCAAGGTGGATATAAAACTGGCTCAGTCATAGAAGACAGAAGATAGCAGTGGAAAGGCGTGTTTCTGAATGGACGGCTGTGACAAGTGGTGTTCCTCCGGGATCAGTGCTGGGACCTTTGCTGTTTGTAATGTATAGAAATGATTCGGAGGAAAATGTAACTGGTTTGATTAGTAAGTTTGCAGACAACACAAAGGTTTGTGGATTTGCGGATCGTGTTGAGGAACATCAGAGGATACAGTCGGACATAGATCGATTGGAGACTTGGGCGGAGAGATGGCAGATGGAGTTTAATCCAGACAAATGTGAGGTGATACATTTTGGAAAATCTAATAAAGATAGGAAATATACAGTAAATGGCAGAACTCTTAAGAGTATTGATAGGCAGAGGGATCTGGGTGTACAGGTACACAGGTCACTGAAAGTGACAACACAGGTGGAGAAGGTACTCAAGAAGGCATACGGCATGCTTGCCTTCATCGGCCGGGGCATTGAGTTTAAAAATTAGCAAGTCATGTTGCAGCTTTCTAGAACCTTAGTTAGGCTGCACTTGGAATATAGTGTTCAATTCTGGTCGCCACACTACCAGAAGGATGTGGCGACTTTGGAGAGGGTACAGAAAAGATTTACCAGGATGTTGCCTGGTATGGAGGGCATTAGCTATGAGGAGAGGTTGGAGAAACTAGGTTTGTTCTCACTGGAACAACGCAGGTTGAGGGGGCGACCTGATAGAAGTCTACAAGATTATGGGAGGCATGGACAGAGTGGATAGTCAGAAGCTTTTTCCCAGGGTGGAAGAATCAATTACTAGGGGGCATAGGTTCAAGGTGCGAGGGACAAGGTTTAACGGAGATGTATGAGGCAGGATTTTTACACAGAGGGTGGTGGGTGCCTGGAACCCGCTGCCGGGGGAGGTAGTGGAAGCAGATATGATACTGAGTTTTAAGGGGCGTCTTGACAAATACATGAATAGGATGGGAATGGTCCCAGAAGGGGTAGGCGATTTTAGTTAGTCGGGAAGAATGGTCAGTGCAGGCTTGGAGGGCCAAAGGGCCTGTTCCTGTGCAGTAATTTTCTTTGTCCTTTAAGTCAGTTACTGTCATGGCGTACTCTTTCTGGCTGGTTGCGGAGACTTTAAATACTGACCAGTCCATTGCCACCAAACAGTCCTGTCGGAAATCATCCGATTCCTCAGACCAACATTGCATGATGTAGACAGGGGTTTCCTCTCAAGGCTATGTATTTGCTCGGTCTTAAGCTGAATACAAAGACTCAAATTAAGGGTATTGATGTTGAAGACATGACTTTATTTAACCAAAGGATCGAATGGGAGAATGATACAAGGAAGCCCTGCTCTCAAGGTATAGAATGTGGGCAGCCGGATATCAGTCTGGAAAACAATGCGTCCATGAGCGCAATTATACATTACCAAATCATATTGTGCACCTTTCCAGTGGGCATTATCGAGTAAACATTAATACATGTTGTACCTGTTAATTCTCAGATACTTTCAACCAGTTTACTTACTCCAAGGTTTTACCCCGGTGCCCTTATTTGCAAGGTGGACAAAGGACAAACACAAGTAAAGGTTCAACAAGTTTATTAATAATAACACTATTAATCCTTAAATTACCCACATAAAACTAGAAGATACCCCAGAGTCAAGTATGACTACCCGCAAAGATGGTTTGATTAAACTGCAGGCTCGATTCTCTGAGTCCCTCTGGTCTGTCGTCACGAAGGTGAGTCTTGATGGCCGCTTCTTCCTTCCTTCCTTCTCTGGCCAGTCTTCCGAATGGTCACGGCCGTCTCCCCTGTCGAGTCTTCGCTGCAGTGTGCCTCTGAGTGTGTCCCTTTATCCCCAGCCTGCTTGCCTTTCCAGAAACTTCTCTGGCTTCCGGCCAATGAGGTCCCAGGAGGGGGTTCCAATACCCAGTGGGTTTCTTGATGTCTGCCTGACAGGACACCAGGGTCCGCCCCCCAGGTGTCCATCTCCATGTTGTTGAACTTGTTATCAGATAAGGTTTCTACAGGATCTCTTGGTGACAGAAAGTCTGGCCCGATCTGGGCTTCTAACAATAGACCGAAGCATTTCAATGAGGTGCCATGATCTCCTGCTAAGTCTCAAGTAGAGTGTAATGATCTTTGATGGGTGGTTGATGGGTCAGGCCCAGACACATTTGTGTATTGTATAATTGGCCTGCCTGCGGTTTGACTGTTTGATTTCAATATGCCCAATTCTTTAATTTAGGATATCCAATTTTATGGAGTCATCTGACGAAGGAGCAGCGCTCCGAAAGCCAATGGCATTTGCTACCAAATAAACCTGTTGGAATTTAACCTGGTGTTGTTAAAATTCATTCTATGACAACAGCCAGGCTGGCTTATGTTCCCACAGTCCAAGGTCATTCATTCTAAAGTTAGTGTTGTGTTAGTGTTCCTAAATCTATGGTTGTGTTTATTAGCTTATTGTAGCCCTCGACATCAGTTTCCCCCCTCTTGGCTGCTGGCCAAGTATCAACTAAGGCCACTAAATGTATCTAATCTTCATCCTTACTAAGTGTTTCAACTTTCTGATCCTCTACTTTCTTATACTAATTGCCGTCACTATGCTTCACCTCCTGTTTTCTTAAGTGATTAGGCACAGCAGTATTTGAGCATATTCACTGCTCCCAGTATTACTAGAATCACAATGAAGTTGAGTATGCCCCCCTGCAAGATAGCTAGCCCCAAGGAACCCAACCAACCTGAGAACCAGCCGCTTAAGGTAAATGGTTGTGGATGCTTAAGTTCTCCACCTCCTTTCGAATGTGTAAGACCAAATTGGTTATGTTTTCCAAAGTGTCAGGTATATAGGTGCAACATTTCCCACATGTCCCACTCTGAGCTGCCAAGAAAAGATCTAATTCCATACGGTTCTGTAGCACAACAGCGCGCATTGCAACCATCTCATCACTGATTGCAGTGAGGGCCATAGCTGTGTCATTGGCTACCCGTTCCAACACCTAGACAATGGTTCCAATCGCTATTGTAAGTCTTGAATACACGGGGATAACATTATAGCAAAGAAGTTGTCAAATCCCACTAGAGCTCGTCGCCTTTTCTCAGTGGGGAGGCTGTAAGTATGATGGACATATGGCACCACGTATCCGAGGTAACATGCCCTCTTCCATCCCTTTTGTAGCCATGGATATGCCCTATTCCCACAAATCCAATCAGTGCCATGAAGGGTTGGGTATGTGCGCTCTCCTTCAAAACAATACGGAATGTTGCATGATCGATCATTGTGAGGTGGACTCGTACATATTCGGCTGGTTGTATTTACTGTATGCTGACACCGGCTTGTGACCAAGTACCTTCCAGACCCCTTTCTCTTCTCAACACACAGTATCCCTTTCAGTTTCCAGTCTGTTTCCTGTAAAATAAAGCTAGATGCTGGACTGGATATATTAAAGACAGGGGAATACCTGTTTTTCCTGAGGGAGATGCTGAATGATCTTTGATGCTGGTCCCGTCTGACCCAATGTCTGCCTTTTCAGTACGAGGAAAAAAGGAACACATACGTTCATTCTAATAATTGCCATAATTATCCCTTTACGTAGGTTTTGGTCGTCGGTCAATGTTGAATGAGCAAAATTCGATTATATTTCACATCGAATCACACTGTACAGAATGTCGTCTTGTCATCTATGTTGGGTGAATATCCGCTGTCTTGCTGGTGGAGTGCTCTTAGATTGAAGTGGCTAGTTGTCTTCTTTCTTCGAGCATGCTCTGAGTTCTATCAACAAAAGCAGGATGCCTTGCGGCATTCAGTTAGTACCTTATCAATTCAATCATCTCTATCTCTTTCCCTTTAATGCTCCCCCGCCCCCAATTATCTTGCACCATTATCTGACTTGGTCTAGTTGCTAATCTACAAATTTTCTTTATGAATTTCCCATGGTCTGTTGCCACTCCCTGTATCAAACTATCCTCTGTTCCTCACTCCAAATCCTTCCCATCAAAATTGCCTGCTTCCATTGTTCAGCCTGTTTTACTGGCTGCTGCCTGTTTTGCTACAAGGGACTGCAGGAGGGCGCTCTGACTCTCCCAATCTGTAGTACTGCTCATCCGACCAGATGAGGGCGCTCTGACTCTCCCAATCTGCAGTACTGCTCACCCGACCAGAGGAGGGCGCTCTGACTCTCCCAATCTGCAGTCCTGCTCATCCGACCAGAGGAGGGCACTCTGCCTCTGTCTCTTCTGTCCTCTCCACAGGTTACAGTCCAACGCCTACATCATGACTCTCCACAGGTTGCCAGAATCGCAGCCTCTTTGACTGCACACGCTCTTTGTGTCTCTATCTCTCTCTATCTGTCTCTCCATCCTAAATTGTCAGTGGGGTTTCTTCTCGAAGCTCAGACTCAAGCTAAATACAAAGAGTCAAAATGCAGTGTACTAATGTTGAAGACATGACATTATTTAATGAAACGAATCGTTTGCATATGGCATGCTTGCCTTTATAGCATATGGCATGCTTGCCTTTATAGGATATGGCATGCTTGCCTTTATAGGATGGGGCATAGAGTATAAAAGTTGGGGTCTGATGTTGCAGATGTACAGAACGTTGGTTCGGCCGCATCTGGAATACTGCGTCCAGTTCTGGTCGCCACACTACCAGAAGGACGTGGAGGCTTTGGAGAGAGTACAGAGGAGGTTTACCAGGATGTTACCTGGTATGGAGGGGCTTAGTTATGAGGAGAGATTGGGTAAACTGGGGTTGTTCTCCCTGGAAAGATGGAGGATGAGGGGAGACTTAATAGAGGTGTATAAAATTATGAAAGGCATAGATAGGGTGAACGGTGGGAAGCTTTTCCCCAGGTCGGTGGTGACGTTCACGAGGGGTCATAGGTTCAAGGTGAAGGGGGGGAGGTTTAACACAGATATCAGACGGACATATTTTACACAGAGGGTGGTGGGGGCCTGGAATGCGCTGCCAGGCAAGGTGGTGGAGGCGGACACACTGGGAATGTTTAAGACTTATGTAGACAGCCATATGAACGGAGTGGGAATGGAGGGATACAAAAGAATGGTCTAGTTTGGACCAGGGAGCGGCGTGGGCTTGGAGGGCCGAAGGGCCTGTTCCTGTGCTGTTTTGTTCTTTGAATCAATGGGGGAATGATGTGAGGAAGTCCTGCACTCAAGATATAGAATGCAGGCAGCCAGATATCAGTCTGGAAAACACATTACATCCCTTCTGTTGCTGAGCAATATGGGACGCTGGACAGTGGAATGGGAGAATGATGCCCACCAATTTGAACCCACGTGACTCTCGTCCGGCCCTGAGAAATGCTTTGTCTGTTCGCCACTGCATTATCTCTTGGAGTTGTATGACCCTATTCGTAAGGCTAACATTGGTAACCATCTTGTTCCTGATCTCTGCTGATAACATTACTGCTATTCAGGGGATCTATTGTTCCTCGCCTCTCCCACCAGGGCCTGCTGTATTTTGTCACAAAATGTAAGCAAATGCAAAACACATCCATCTTGTAAATTCCAAATGCATGTTTTAAATTAGAAATATTTGTGAATCATACAGAGCAGTCTTCTGTGACAACAGCCCTGGCTGGCTTATGTTCCCACAGTCCAAGATCATTCATTCTAAAGTTAGTGTTATGTTAGTGTTCCCAAATCTATGGTTGTGTTTATTGGCCTATTCGAGGCCCCAACACCACATGACATTCTTTGATTGATTCTTCCGCTTCCGTTTGTGTTTGTAAGCCGGGAGCAGGAGCACAGCCTTGTGGTCTGATTTGCCAAGTGTGGGCGGGCGATAGAGCGATCCGGGGAGTAGAAACTCACCAGTGCTGCTGGGTATAGGCACCATGGGGTGTTGATTAGGAAGCAGACCCCACCTCCCCAAGCCTTGCCTGAGGCTGCTCTACAGTCCATTCGATGTATTGAGAAGATCTCTGGTTGTAGGGCACAGTCTGGTGAGCAGCAGTGAGCCACGTCTCTGTGAAACAGAGCACACAGCAGTCCCTTAATTCTCTTCGGAAAGTGACTCTGGTCTAAGTTTAAGTTTTTTCCCAAGATGGCGCCGGAGCGAGGCGATTTCTTGCAACTTCTGTGCCCAGCATACCTTCTAATTCTATCTTTTACTCTTGTTCTAATCTTCTAAAACTTCATTCAAACTCTTTTAAACTCTCTAAACAATGCTCTAATTCAATCTCTAACTGATTTGGCGATCCTTCGGACCCTGCAGACACCCGACCTGAAATTGACCCTGACCGGCCGACCACGTGTTACCTGGAGCTAGCGCTGCAGTACCAGAGCGAGGGCTTTCACTACGCCGGCTCCTAGACACCAGGAAAACACCCTGGAAGCCTGGGGTACACTTGAAAAGCTCCCAGAGATGAGGAAAATGCTGCCGAAACTGGGACCTTCACTCTGCTGGTCTCCAATGACCAGACCTACAACCCTACCGGGAGGCACGGTAGCACAGTGGTTAGCACTGCTGCTTCACAGCTCCAGGAACCTGGGTTTGATTCCCGGCTTGGGTCACTGTCTGTGTGGAGTTTGCACATTCTCCTCGTGTCTGCGTGGGTTTCCTCCGGGTGCTCCGGTTTCCTCCCACAGTCCGGGTTAGGTTGATTGGCCGTGCTAAAATTGCCCCTTAGTGTCCTGGGATGCGTAGATTAGAGGGATTAGCGGGTAAAATATGTAGGGATCTGGGGGTAGGGCCTGGGTGGGATTGTGGTCGGTGCAGACTCGATGGGCCGAATGGCCTCTTTCTGTACTGTAGGGTTTCTATGATTTCCTGAGGCTGGAGCCCTCGCTCCCAACCTCTCTGACCCAGCGAGCTGCGACTTCCTGCAGGCCCCAAGCACTCCCTCTCATCCCCCTCCTACAATCACCCCACACTCCTAAAAATCAACTCCTACAGCCTACCAATCACTCGTACTGCTCTTTTAAATTTACTTGCAGGTCAAGAGATCCTTTGACCTCCACCTGACCGCGCAGACCCATCGACCGACGCAGGAACAACAAGCAAGGCAACAAATTCTCCATCCACACACCGACCAGAGTGAAGAACCTCATTGGACACAACTATACCCTTAACACCGCAAACTACTCTCACCGTCTCTCGGGTGTGAAAAGAAGCCGTCACTCCAGGAAACGTGGGAAACATGCAGGTGAGAGTGAAACGAGGCAGTCCCAAGGCCCCCCTCCCCAGCTTACTGCTTGCAAATGTCCAATCTCTGGAACACATGCTAGACGAAGTTGAAGCCAGACTCACTTTCCACAGAGAACTGAGACCTTCGGTCTGCTTCGACCACCCGGACCTTAATTCCAGTCTGACGAACCCGGACCTTAGTTCCAATCCGACCACCCCGGTCCTTAGTTGCAGTTCAACAACCCCGGATATTACATCAGGTCCGACGACCCCAGACCTTCGTTCCAGTTAAACCAACCCAGACCTTATGTCGTCTCCAACCTTTGGTCCTATCTGACCACACCGGACCTTTAGCCCGGTCCAACCAGCTGGACCTCTGGTCCGTTCTGACCAGCTGGACCTCGGGTCCGTTCCGACCAGCCAGTCCTCGGGTCCATTCCGACCAGCAGGACCTTACATAAGAACTAGGAGCAGGAGTAGGCCATCTGGACCCTCAAGCCTGCTCTGCCATTCAGTAAGATCATGGCTGATCTATTTGTCGGGCGGCACGGTAGCACAGTGGTTAGGACTGCTGCTTTACAGCTCCAGGGTCCCGGGTTCGATTCCCGGCTCGGGTCACTGTCTGTGTGGAGTTTGCACATTCTCCTCGTGTCTGCGTGGGTTTCCTCCGGGTGCTCCGGTTTCCTCCCACAGTCCAAAGATGTGCGGGTTAGGTTGATTGGCCAGGTTAAAAAATTGCCCCTTAGAGTCCTGGGATGTATAGGTTAGAGGGATTAGCGGGTAAATATGTGGGGGTAGGGCCTGGGTGGGATTGTGGTCGGTGCAGACTCGATGGGCCGAATGGCCTCCTTCTGCACTGTAGTGTTTCTATGATTTCTATGACTCAGCTCCACTTACCCACCCGCTCATCATAGCCCTTAATTCCTTTAGTATTCAAAAATTTATCTATCCTTGCCTTAAAAACATTCAATGAGGTAGCCTCAACTGCTTCACTGGGCAGGGAATTCCACAGATTCACAACCCTTTGTGTGTAGAAATTCCACCTCAACTCATTTTGAGGCCATGCCCCCTCGTTCTAGTTTCATCCGCCAGTAGAAACAACTTCCCTGCTTCTATCTTATCTGTTCCCTTCATAATCTCATTTGTTTCTATAAGATCTCCCCTCATTCTTCTGAATTCCAATGAGTATAGCCCCAGTCTACTCAGTCTCTCCTCATAAGCCAACCCTCTCAACTCCGGAATCAACCTAGTGAATCTCCTCTGCACCCACTCCAGTGCCAGTATATCCTTTCTCAAGTAAGGAGACCAAAACTGTACGCAGTACCCCAGGTGTGGCCTCACCAGCACCTTATACAGCTGCAACATAACCTCGCTGTTTTTAAACTCTATCCCTCTCGCAATGAAGGACAAAATTCTATTTGCCTTCTTAGTTACCTGCTGCACCTGCAAACCAACTCCTTGTGATTCTTGCACAAGGACACCCTGGTCCCTCTGCACTCTGCAATTGCATTCTGCAATTTTTTACCATTTATATAATAGTCCATTTTGCTGTTATTTCTACCAAAATGGATGACCTCACATTTACCAACATTGTACTCCATCTGCCAGACCCTTGCCCACTTAGTTAGACTATCTATATCCCTTTGCAGACTTTCATCGTCCTCTGCACACTCATCTGAGTGTCATCTGCGAATTTTGACACACTACACTCGGTCCCCAAATCCAAATCATCGATGTAAATTGCAAACAATTGCAGTCCCAACACTGATCCCTGAGGCACACCACGAGTCACTGATCGCGAACCAGAAAAACACCCATTTACCCCCACTCTTTGCTTTCTGTTCATTAACCAGTCCTCTATCCATGCTAATACCTTACCCGTAACACTGTGCACCTTTATCTTATGCCAACCGGACCTTGGGTCCGTTCTGACCACCCGGGGCCTTGGGTCCGTTCTGACCACCCGGGGCCTTGGGTCCGTTCTGACCACCCGGGGCCTTGGGTCCGTTCTGACCACCCGGGGCCTTGGGTCCGTTCCCCACCACCCGGGACCTTGGGTCCGTTCCCGACCACCCGGGGCCTTGGGTCCGTTCCCGACCACCCGGGGCCTTGGGTCCGTTCCCGACCACCCGGGGCCTTGGGTCCGTTCCCCACCACCCGGGGCCTTGGGTCCGTTCCCGACCACCCGGGGCCTTGGGTCCGTTCCCCACCACCCGGGGCCTTGGGTCCGTTCCCCACCACCCGGGGCCTTGGGTCCGTTCCCCACCACCCGGGGCCTTGTGCCCGTTCCCCACCACCCGGGGCCTTGTGCCCGTTCCCCACCACCCGGGGCCTTGTGCCCGTTCCCCACCACCCGGGGCCTTGTGCCCGTTCCCCACCACCCGGGGCCTTGTGCCCGGTCCCCACCACCCGGGGCCTTGGGCCCGGTCCCCACCACCCGGGGCCTTGGGCCCGGTCCCCACCACCCGGGGCCTTGGGCCCGGTCCCCACCACCCGGGGCCTTCTTTCAATCTGACCACTAGGTCCAGTCTGACCACCCTAGACCTTAGTCCGGTCTGACCAAACTGGAACGTAGGAACGGTCCAATCACCCCAAATGTTAGGTCTGGCCTGACCACCTTGGATCTTCCGTCTGGTTCGACCACGCCGATCCTTAGGTCCCAGTTGACAACCCCGGCCCGATCCCAGTCGACAACCTCTGGCCTGATCAGCCAGGACCTGAGGTCCTCTCTGGCCACCCTGGATCTTAGGTCTGGTCCAAAGGCGCCTGACTTTAGTTCTCTCTGACCATCACGAACCTTGGGTCCAGTCCGACCATCCCAGACCTTAGGTCTGTTCAGTCCATCACAGAGCCCTGCTGGACATTAGTTCTGGTCTGACCACTACAGACTTTAGAACCGATCCGACCATCCCAGACCTCTGGTCCAGTCCAACAACCCACACCTTGGGTCTGTTCCAACAACCCAGAACCTTAGGTCCTGTCTGACCACCCTGGACATTAGGTCCGATCCGACCATCCCAGACCTTAGGTCTGGTCCAACCACCCAGGTCCTTGGGTCCCATATGACCACCATGGAGCTTGTTCTGCTCCAAACCCCCCAAAGCTTTGGTCTGGTCCAGCCACCCTGGACCTTAGTTCCCTCCGGTCACCTCAGACCTTATTCACTTTGGAAGAAATAATAGCAAATTGGATTATTATTTAAATGGAAAAAAATTACAACATGCTACTGTGCATGTCCCAGGTCCTGGGACCTGGGGGTCCTTGTGCATGAGTCGCAAAAACTCAGTCTGCAAGTACAACAGGTGATCAAGAAAGCAAATGGGATGTTGGCATTTATCGCGAGGGGGATAGAATATAAAAGCAGAGAAGTCTTGCTGCTTCTGTACAAGGCATTGGTGAGGCCGCAGCTGGAATACTGTGTGCAGTTTTGGTCCCCTTACTTGCGAAAGGATATATTGGCCTTGGAGGGAGTGCAGAGAAGGTTCACCAGGTTGATACCAGAGATGAGGGGTGTTGATTATGAGGAGAGACTGAGCAGATTGGGTTTGTACTCGTTGGAATTTAGAAGGCTGAGGGGGGATCTTATAGAGACCTATAAGATAATGAAGGGGCTGGATAGGGTAGAGAGGGAGAGATTCTTTCCACTTAGAAAGGAAGCTAGAACTAGAGGGCACAGCCTCAAAATAAAGGGGGGTCAGTTTAGGACAGAGTTGAGGAGGAACTTCTTCTCTGAGGGTGGTGAATCTCTGGAATTCTCTGCCCACTGAAGTGGTGGGAGGGTACCTCGTTGAATATGTTTAAGTCACGGATAGATGGATTTCTGATCGGTAAGGGAATTAAGGGTTATGGGGAGCAGGCGGGTAAGTGGAACTGATGCACTTCAGATCAACCATGATCTTATTGAATGGTGGGGCAGGCTCGAGGGGCTAGATGGCCTACTCCTGTTCCTATTTCTTATGTTCTTATGTCCGGTCCCACACCCCTGACCTTGGGTCCAGCCAGGCCCCTCCAGATGTTAGGTCCGGTCCAACCATCCAGACCGTAGTTAGAACATAGGACATCGAAAAGCTACAGCACAAACAGGCCCTTCGGCCCACAAGTAGCGCCGAACATGTCCCGACCTCCGAGGCTTACCTATAACCCTCTATCTTACGAACTTCCATGAACTTATCCAAAAGTCTCTTAAAAGACCCTATCGAATCCGCCTCCACCACCACTACTGGCAGCCGATTCCACACATCCACCACCCTCTGAGTGAAAAACTTACCCCTAACATCTCCTCTGTACCTACTCCCCAGCTTAAACCTCTTGTGGCAACCATTCCAGCCCTGGGTAAAAGCCTCTGAGAATCCACTCTGTCAATGCCTCTCAACATCTTATACACCTCTATCAGGTCACCTCTCATCCTTCGCCTCTCCAAGGAGAAAAGACCTCGCTCTCTCAACCTATCCTCATAAGGCAAGCCATCTAATCCAGGCAACATCCTTGAAAATTTCCTCTGCACCCTTTCTATGGCTTCCACATCCTTTCTGTAATGAGGCGACCAGAACTGGGCACAGTACTCCAGGTGGGGTCTGACCAGGGTCCTATACAGCTGCAGCATTATCTCCCGATTTCTAAACTCAATTCCTCTATTGATGAAAGCCAATATTCCTTCCGCCCTCTTAATTACAGCCTCGACCTGCAACGCTGCTTTGAGTGTCCAATGAACCCGGACCCCAAGATCCTTCTGATCTTCCACACTGCCAAGCGTCTTACCCTTCCATCCTATTCGACCTGCCAAAATGAACCACCACACACTTATCTGGGTTGAAGTCCATCTGCCACTTCTCCGCCCAGTCTTGCATCTTATCTATGTCTCGTTTCAACTGCTGACATCCCTCTGCACTATCCACAACACCACCAACCTTCAGCAAACTTGCCAACCCAACCTTCCACTTCCTCATCCAGGTCATTTATAAAAATCACAAAGAGCAAGGGTCCCAGAACAGATCCCTGGGGCATTCCACTGGTGACTGACCTCCATGCTGAAAAAGACCCATCTACAACCACTCTTTGCCTTCTGTGGGCAGATAGGTTCTGACCACCCCAGACCTTGGGTCAGGTCCAACCACCTTGGGTCTTAGGTACAGTATGACCACCCCAGACCTTAGATACAGTCCGTCCACCCCAGACCATTGTTCCCTCCGACCACCCTGGACTTTATGCCTGGTTCGACTGCTCTGAACCTTGGGTCCAGCCTGACCACCCCTGATCTTTGATCCAATCCATCCACCTCAGACCTCAGGTCTGACCACCCCAGACATTAGGTCCAGTCCAAACACCACGGACCTTAGTTACCTCCGACCACCATGTATATTACATCTGGCGTGACCACCCTGGACGTTAGGTCATTCCGGCCACCCCGGGTCTGGTCCAACCACCCCAGACCTTTGTTCCCTCCGATCACCTCAGGCCTTAGGTCAGCTCGACCATCCCTGAACTTCGGTCTGGTCTGACCACCCCAGACCAAGTTCCGGTCGGACGCTCTAGGGCCTTGTGTTCCGGTCCGACCACTGCGGATCTTAGTTCCAGACTACCACCCCGGACTTTATGTCCACTCTGGCCACCTCAGACCTTCAGTCCGGCCGGACACTCTGGGCATTAGGTCCGATCCAACCACCCCGGATCTTAGTTCCCTCCGAGCACCGAGGGCAAAATTACAGTCCAAACTCCCTGGGCCTTATGTCCTATCTGACCATCGCAAATCTTAGTTCCAGACTACCACCACGTTCCTTAGGTTCTGCATGACCACACCAAAGCTTAGATCCAGTCCGAACACCCAGCAGCTTGGGTGCGATCTGACTTTCTAGACCTGAGGTCCAGTCAAACCACCCACACCTTAGTTCCTTCCGACCACCATGGACCTTAGTCCGGACTGACCAACCCGGACCTTAGGAATGGTCTGATCACCCCAAACATTAAGTCCATTTTGACCACCCCAGATCTTAGTTCCAGACTACCACTCCGGACTTTATGTCCACTCTGACCACCCCAGACCTTCAGTCCAGTTCGACCACCCAGGATCGTCGTTCCAGTCTGACAACCCCAGTCCGTTGGTCCAGTTCGACCACCCCGAACTTGGGACCAGTCTGACCAGCCTGGAAATTAGGGCCTCTTTGACCACCCTGAACCTTGGGTCCGGTCCGATCATCCTGGACTTTAGGTCTGATCCAACCACCCCAGACTTTTGGTCCCTTCAACAACCCTGGCCGGACCTTAGGTCCGGTCAGACCACGCCTGAGCTTCGGTCCAGTCCGAACACCCTGGATCAAGTTCCGTTCCAAGCTCGCTGGGCCTTATGTCCTGTCCGACCACCATGGATCTTAGTTCCAGACTACCACCCCGGTCCTTAGGTCCGGTCCAAACACCCCAGAGCTTAGTTCTTGTCTGAACACCACAGAGCTTAGGTCCAGTCTGAGCACACTGGATTTAGGTCCGATCTGGCCACCCCATCCCGAGGTCCGGTCCGACTACCCACAACATTAGGTCCAGTGCGAGTACACCGGATCTTAGGTCCAGTCCAACCACCCTGGACCTTAGTTCCTCCCAACCACTATGGAATTTAGGTCCGTTCTGACCACCCAGGACCTTTGGTCCGTTCTGACCACCCAGGACCTTTGGTCCGTTCTGACCACCCAGGACCTTTGGTCCGTTCTGACCACCCAGGACCTTTGGTCCGTTCTGACCACCCAGGACCTTTGGTCCGTTCTGACCACCCAGGACCTTCGGTGTGTTCCGACCAACCAGGACCTTCGATGAGTTCCCACCACTCAGGACGTTTGGTCCACTCCAACCAACCAGGACCTTGGATCTGGTCCGACCACCCAGCCCCTTATGTCCGGTCTGACGACCTCGGACCTTCGGACCGGCCCGGCCACCCAGGGCCTCGGGTCCGGCCCAGCCACCCAGGGCCTCGGGTCCGGCCTGGAGGTCCGCTTCAACAACCCCGGACCTTAGTTCCCTCCGACAACCCCACACCATAGATACGGTCAGACCATCCCAGACCATCGGTCCAGTCCAACCACCTCCGATCTTAGTCCCTTCGACCACCCCGGGCCTCATGTCTGATCTGACCGCCCCGTACCTTAGTTCCTGCCTGATCATCCGGACCTTGGGTCCGGTTCAATCACACCTGAGCTCGGGTCTGGTGCAATCACCCGAGACCAATTTCCGGTTCGACCTCCCTGGGCCTTGTGCCCTGTCCGACCACCACGGATCTTAGTTTCAGACTACCACCCTGGTCCTCAGGTCACATCCAAACACCGCGGATCTTAGTTCCAGATTACCACCCTGGTCCTTAGGTCACATCCGACCACCACGGATCTTAGTTCCAGACTACCACCCTGGTCCTTGGGTCACATCCAAACACCGCGGATCTTAGTTCCAGACTACCACCCTGGTCCTTGGGTCACATCCGACCACCACGGATCTTAGTTCCAGACTACAACCCTGGTCCTTGGGTCACATCCAAACACCGCAGATCTTAGTTCCAGACTACCACCCTGGTCCTCAGGTCACATCCAAACACCGCGGATCTCAGTTCCAGACTACCACCCTGGTCCTGAGGTCACATCCAAACACCGCGGATCTTAGTTCCAGACTACCACCCTGGTCCTTAGGTCACATCCGACCACCACGGATCTTAGTTCCAGACTACCACCCTGGTCCTTAGGTCACATCCGACCACCACGGATCTTAGTTCCAGACGACAACCCTGGTCCTTGGGTCACATCCAAACACCGCGGATCTTAGTTCCAGACTACCACCCTGGTCCTGAGGTCACATCCGACCACCACGGATCTTAGTTCCAGACTACCACCCTGGTCCTGAGGTCACATCCAAACACCGCGGAGCTCCATTCCGGTCTGAACATCCTGGAGCTTAGGTGCAATCTAACAACTCCAGAACTTGGGTCCAGTCTGACCACACCGGATTTAGGTTTGATCGACCACGCCGTCCTTGGGTCTGGTCCAACCACCCACTGCCTGAGGTCCGGTTCGACTGCACCAGACCTTATGTCCAGTCCAAACACCCTGGACTTTAGTTCCCTTTGACCAACATGGACTTTGGGTTCGACTGACCACCCTGGAGGTTAAGTCCAGTCCAACCCTGGACCTTAGTTCCCTCTGACCTCCCTGGGCCTTATGTCCTGTCTGACCACATTAGAACTTAGTTCCAGACTATCACCCCGGACCTTAGGTCCTCTCTGACCACCCCAGACCTTCAGTCCGCTCCAGCCATCCTGCACCTTGCTGTGGTCCAACCACCCCAGACTTTAGTTCCCTCCAACCTCTCTCACACTCTGTCTCTCTCACACTCTGTCTCTCTCACACTCTGTCTCTCTCACACTCTGTCTCTCTCACACTCTGTCTCTCTCACGCTCTGTCTCTCACACGCTCTGTCTCTCACACGCTCTCTCGCGTGCGCACTCTCTCGCGCGCGCACTCTCTCGCGCCCGCGCTCTCTCTCGCGCGCCCGCGCTCTCTCTCGCGCGCCCGCGCTCTCTCTCGCGCGCCCGCGCTCTCTCTCGCGCGCCCGCGCTCTCTCTCGCGCGCCCGCGCTCTCTCTCGCGCGCCCGCGCTCTCTCTCGCGCGCCCGCGCTCTCTCTCGCGCGCCCGCGCTCTCTCTCGCGCGCCCGCGCTCTCTCTCGCGCGCCCGCGCTCTCTCTCGCGCGCCCGCGCTCTCTCTCGCGCGCCCGCGCTCTCTCTCGCGCGCCCGCGCTCTCTCTCGCGCGCCCGCGCTCTCTCTCGCGCGCCCGCGCTCTCTCTCGCGCGCCCGCGCTCTCTCTCGCGCGCCCGCGCTCTCTCTCGCGCGCCCGCGCTCTCTCTCGCGCGCCCGCGCTCTCTCTCGCGCGCCCGCGCTCTCTCTCGCGCGCCCGCGCTCTCTCTCGCGCGCCCGCGCTCTCTCTCGCGCGCCCGCGCTCTCTCTCGCGCGCCCGCGCTCTCTCTCGCGCGCCCGCGCTCTCTCTCGCGCGCCCGCGCTCTCTCTCGCGCGCCCGCGCTCTCTCTCGCGCGCCCGCGCTCTCTCTCGCGCGCCCGCGCTCTCTCTCGCGCGCCCGCGCTCTCTCTCGCGCGCCCGCGCTCTCTCTCGCGCGCCCGCGCTCTCTCTCGCGCGCCCGCGCTCTCTCTCGCGCGCCCGCGCTCTCTCTCGCGCGCCCGCGCTCTCTCTCGCGCGCCCGCGCTCTCTCTCGCGCGCCCGCGCTCTCTCTCGCGCGCCCGCGCTCTCTCTCGCGCGCCCGCGCTCTCTCTCGCGCGCCCGCGCTCTCTCTCGCGCGCCCGCGCTCTCTCTCGCGCGCCCGCGCTCTCTCTCGCGCGCCCGCGCTCTCTCTCGCGCGCCCGCGCTCTCTCTCGCGCGCCCGCGCTCTCTCTCGCGCGCCCGCGCTCTCTCTCGCGCGCCCGCGCTCTCTCTCGCGCGCCCGCGCTCTCTCTCGCGCGCCCGCGCTCTCTCTCGCGCGCCCGCGCTCTCTCTCGCGCGCCCGCGCTCTCTCTCGCGCGCCCGCGCGCTCTCTCGCGCGCCCGCGCTCTCTCTCGCGCGCCCGCGCTCTCTCTCGCGCGCCCGCGCTCTCTCTCGCGCGCCCGCGCTCTCTCTCGCGCGCCCGCGCTCTCTCTCGCGCGCCCGCGCTCTCTCTCGCGCGCCCGCGCTCTCTCTCGCGCGCCCGCGCTCTCTCTCGCGCGCCCGCGCTCTCTCTCGCGCGCCCGCGCTCTCTCTCGCGCGCCCGCGCTCTCTCTCTTGCGCCCGCGCTCTCTCTTGCGCCCGCGCTCTCTCTCTCTCGCCCGCTCGCTCGCTCGCTCGCTCTCTCTCTCGCCCGCTCGCTCGCTCGCTCTCTCTCTCGCCCGCTCGCTCGCTCGCTCTCTCTCTCGCCCGCTCGCTCGCTCGCTCTCTCTCTCGCCCGCTCGCTCGCTCGCTCTCTCTCTCGCCCGCTCGCTCGCTCGCTCTCTCTCTCGCCCGCTCGCTCGCTCGCTCTCTCTCTCGCCCGCTCGCTCGCTCGCTCTCTCTCTCGCCCGCTCGCTCGCTCGCTCTCTCTCTCGCCCGCTCGCTCTCTCTCTCGCCCGCTCGCTCTCTCTCTCGCCCGCTCGCTCGCTCGCCCGCTCGCTCGCTCGCTCTCTCTCTCGCCCGCGCTCTCTCTCTCTCTCTCGCCCGCGCTCTCTCTCTCTCTCTCGCCCGCGCTCTCTCTCTCTCTCTCGCCCGCGCTCTCTCTCTCTCTCTCGCCCGCGCTCTCTCTCTCTCTCTCGCCCGCGCTCTCTCTCTCTCTCTCGCCCGCGCTCTCTCTCTCGCCCGCGCTCTCTCTCTCTCTCTCTCGCCCGCGCTCTCTCTCTCTCTCTCTCGCCCGCGCTCTCTCTCTCTCTCTCGCCCGCGCTCTCTCTCTCTCTCTCTCGCCCGCGCTCTCTCTCTCTCTCTCGCCCGCGCTCTCTCTCTCTCGCCCGCTCGCTCTCTCTCTCGCCCGCTCGCTCGCTCTCTCTCTCGCCCGCTCGCTCGCTCGCTCTCTCTCTCGCCCGCTCGCTCGCTCGCCCGCTCGCTCGCTCGCCCGCTCGCTCGCCCGCTCGCTCTCTCTCTCGCCCGCGCTCTCTCTCTCTCTCTCGCCCGCGCTCTCTCTCTCTCTCTCGCCCGCGCTCTCTCTCTCTCTCTCGCCCGCGCTCTCTCTCTCTCTCTCTCTCGCCCGCGCTCTCTCTCTCTCTCTCGCCCGCGCTCTCTCTCTCTCTTCGCCCGCGCTCTCTCTCTCTCTCTCGCCCGCGCTCTCTCTCTCTCTCTCTCTCGCCCGCGCTCTCTCTCTCTCTCTCGCCCGCGCT
The DNA here is from genome assembly GCF_964213995.1 of Mustelus asterias. Taxonomy (NCBI): domain Eukaryota; kingdom Metazoa; phylum Chordata; class Chondrichthyes; order Carcharhiniformes; family Triakidae; genus Mustelus; species Mustelus asterias. Next base: position 35,891,241 of record NC_135810.1, on the reverse strand, counting down.
CTTCTCTCTCTCTCTCGCCCGCGCTCTCTCTCTCTCGCCCGCGCTCTCTCTCTCGCCCGCGCTCTCTCTCTCGCCCGCGCTCTCTCTCTCGCCCGCGCTCTCTCTCTCTCGCCCGCGCTCTCTCTCTCTCTCTCGCCCGCGCTCTCTCTCTCTCTCTCGCCCGCGCTCTCTCTCTCTCTCCCGCCCGCGCTCTCTCTCTCTCTCCCGCCCGCGCTCTCTCTCTCTCTCTCGCCCGCGCTCTCTCTCTCTCTCTCGCCCGCGCTCTCTCTCTCTCTCTCGCCCGCGCTCTCTCTCTCTCTCTCGCCCGCGCTCTCTCTCTCTCTCTCGCCCGCGCTCTCTCTCTCTCTCTCGCCCGCTCTCTCTCTCTCTCTCGCCCGCGCTCTCTCTCTCTCTCTCGCCCGCGCTCTCTCTCTCTCTCTCGCCCGCGCTCTCTCGCTCTCTCTCTCGCCCGCTCGCTCGCTCGCTCGCTCTCTCTCTCGCCCGCTCGCTCGCTCGCTCGCTCTCTCTCTCGCCCGCTCGCTCGCTCGCTCTCTCTCTCGCCCGCTCGCTCGCTCGCTCTCTCTCTCGCCCGCTCGCTCGCTCGCTCGCTCTCTCTCGCCCGCTCGCTCGCTTGCTCTCTCTCTCGCCCGCTCGCTCGCTCGCTCTCTCTCTCGCCCGCTCGCTCGCTCGCTCTCTCTCTCGCCCGCTCGCTCGCTCGCTCTCTCTCTCGCCCGCTCGGCTCGCTCGCCGCTCGCTCGCTCGCTCGCTCTCTCTCTCGCCCGCGCTCTCTCTCTCTCTCTCGCCCGCGCTCTCTCTCTCTCTCTCGCCCGCGCTCATTCTCTCTCGCCCGCGCTCTCTCTCTCTCTCTCGCCCGCGCTCTCTCTCTCTCTCTCGCCCGCGCTCTCTCTCTCTCTCTCGCCCGCGCTCTCTCTCTCTCTCTCGCCCGCGCTCTCTCTCTCTCTCTCGCCCGCGCGCTCTCTCTCTCTCTCGCCCGCGCTCTCTCTCTCTCTCTCTCGCCCGCGCTCTCTCTCTCTCTCTCTCGCCCGCGCTCTCTCTCTCTCTCTCGCCCGCGCTCTCTCTCTCTCTCTCGCCCGCTCTCTCTCTCTCTCTCGCCCGCGCTCTCTCTCTCTCTCTCGCCCGCTCGCTCGCTCGCTCTCTCTCTCGCCCGCTCGCTCGCTCTCTCTCTCGCCCGCTCGCTCGCTCGCTCTCTCTCTCGCCCGCTCGCTCGCTCGCTCTCTCTCTCGCCCGCTCGCTCGCTCGCTCTCTCTCTCGCCCGCTCGCTCGCTCGCTCTCTCTCTCGCCCGCTCGCTCGCTCGCTCTCTCTCTCGCCCGCTCGCTCGCTCGCTCTCTCTCGCCCGCTCGCTCGCTCGCCCGCTCGCTCTCTCTCTCGCCCGCTCGCTCGCTCTCTCTCTCGCCCGCTCGCTCGCTCTCTCTCTCGCCCGCTCGCTCGCCCTTTCTCTCGCCCGCTCGCGCGCCCTCTCTCTCGCCCGCTCGCGCGCCCTCTCTCTCGCCCGCTCGCTCGCTCTCTCTCTCGCCCGCTCGCTCGCTCTCTCTCTCGCCCGCTCGCTCGCCCTTTCTCTCGCCCGCTCGCGCGCCCTCTCTCTCGCCCGCTCGCGCGCCCTCTCTCTCGCCAGCTCGCGCGCCCTCTCTCTCGCCCGCTCGCGCGCCCTCTCTCTCGCCCGCTCGCGCGCCCTCTCTCTCGCCCGCTCGCGCGCCCTCTCTCTCGCCCGCTCGCGCGCCCTCTCTCTCGCCCGCTCGCGCGCCCTCTCTCTCGCCCGCTCGCGCGCCCTCTCTCTCGCCCGCTCGCGCGCCCTCTCTCTCGCCCGCTCGCGCGCCCTCTCTCTCGCCCGCTCGCGCGCCCTCTCTCTCGCCCGCTCGCGCGCCCTCTCTCTCGCCCGCTCGCGCGCCCTCTCTCTCGCCCGCTCGCGCGCCCTCTCTCTCGCCCGCTCGCGCGCCCTCTCTCTCGCCCGCTCGCGCGCCCTCTCTCTCTCGCCCGCTCCGCGCGCCCTCTCTCTCGCCCGCTCGCGCGCCCTCTCTCTCGCCCGCCCGCGCTCTCTCTCGCGCGCCCGCGCTCTCTCTCGCGCGCCCGCGCTCTCTCTCGCGCGCCCGCGCTCTCTCTCGCGCGCCCGCGCTCTCTCTCGCGCGCCCGCGCTCTCTCTCGCGCGCCCGCGCTCTCTCTCGCGCGCCCGCGCTCTCTCTCGCGCGCCCGCGCTCTCTCTCGCGCGCCCGCGCTCTCTCTCGCGCGCCCGCGCTCTCTCTCGCGCGCCCGCGCTCTCTCTCGCGCGCCCGCGCTCTCTCTCGCGCGCCCGCGCTCTCTCTCGCGCGCCCGCGCTCTCTCTCGCGCGCCCGCGCTCTCTCTCGCGCGCCCGCGCTCTCTCTCGCGCGCCCGCGCTCTCTCTCGCGCGCCCGCGCTCTCTCTCGCGCGCCCGCGCTCTCTCTCGCGCGCCCGCGCTCTCTCTCGCGCGCCCGCGCTCTCTCTCGCGCGCCCGCGCTCTCTCTCGCGCGCCCGCGCTCTCTCTCGCGCGCCCGCGCTCTCTCTCGCGCGCCCGCGCTCTCTCTCGCGCGCCCGCGCTCTCTCTCGCGCGCCCGCGCTCTCTCTCGCGCGCCCGCGCGCTCTCTCGCGCGCCCGCGCTCTCTCTCGCGCGCCCGCGCTCTCTCTCGCGCGCCCGCGCTCTCTCTCGCGCGCCCGCGCTCTCTCTCGCGCGCCCGCGCTCTCTCTCGCGCGCCCGCGCTCTCTCTCGCGCGCCCGCGCTCTCTCTCGCGCGCCCGCGCTCTCTCTCGCGCGCCCGCGCTCTCTCTCGCGCGCCCGCGCTCTCTCTCGCGCGCCCGCGCTCTCTCTCGCGCGCCCGCGCTCTCTCTCGCGCGCCCGCGCTCTCTCTCGCGCGCCCGCGCTCTCTCTTGCGCCCGCGCTCTCTCTCCTCGCCCGCTCGCTCGCTCGCTCGCTCTCTCTCTCGCCCGCTCGCTCGCTCGCTCTCTCTCTCGCCCGCTCGCTCGCTCGCTCTCTCTCTCGCCCGCTCGCTCGCTCGCTCTCTCTCTCGCCCGCTCGCTCGCTCGCTCTCTCTCTCGCCCGCTCGCTCGCTCGCTCTCTCTCTCGCCCGCTCGCTCGCTCGCTCTCTCTCTCGCCCGCTCGCTCGCTCGCTCTCTCTCTCGCCCGCTCGCTCTCTCTCTCTCCGCCCGCTCGCTCTCTCTCTCGCCCGCTCGCTCGCTCGCCCGCCCGTCGCTCGCTCGCTCTCTCTCTCGCCCGCGCTCTCTCTCTCTCTCTCGCCCGCGCTCTCTCTCTCTCTCTCGCCCGCGCTCTCTCTCTCTCTCTCTCGCCCGCGCTCTCTCTCTCTCTCTCGCCCGCGCTCTCTCTCTCTCTCTCGCCCGCGCTCTCTCTCTCTCTCTCGCCCGCGCTCTCTCTCTCGCCCGCGCTCTCTCTCTCTCTCTCTCGCCCGCGCTCTCTCTCTCTCTCTCTCGCCCGCGCTCTCTCTCTCTCTCTCGCCCGCGCTCTCTCTCTCTCTCTCGCCCGCGCTCTCTCTCTCTCTCTCCTCGCCCGCGCTCTCTCTCTCTCGCCCGCTCGCTCTCTCTCTCGCCCGCTCGCTCGCTCTCTCTCTCGCCCGCCGCTCTCGCTCTCTCTCTCGCCCGCTCTCTCTCTCTCGCCCGCCGCTCGCTCTCTCGCCCGCCTGCTCGCCCGCGCTCTCTCTCTCGCCCGCGCTCTCTCTCTCGTCTCTCCGCCCGCGCTCTCTCTCTCTCTCTCTCGCCCGCGCTCTCTCTCTCTCTCTCGCCCGCGCTCTCTCTCTCTCTCTCTCTCTCGCCCGCGCTCTCTCTCTCTCTCTCGCCCGCGCTCTCTCTCTCTCTCTCGCCCGCGCTCTCTCTCTCTCTCTCGCCCGCGCTCTCTCTCTCTCTCTCGCCCGCGCTCTCTCTCTCTCTCTCGCCCGCGCTCTCTCTCTCTCTCGCCCGCGCTCTCTCTCTCTCGCCCGCGCTCTCTCTCTCCGCCCGCGCTCTCTCTCTCCGCCCGCGCTCTCTCTCTCGCCGCTCTCTCTCTCTCGCCCGCGCTCTCTCTCTCTCTCTCGCCCGCGCTCTCTCTCTCTCTCTCGCCCCGCTCTCTCTCTCTCTCCGCCGCGCTCTCTCTCTCTCCCGCCCGCTCGCTCGCTCTCTCTCTCTCGCCCGCGCTCTCTCTCTCTCTCTCGCCCGCGCTCTCTCCTCTCTCTCTCGCCCGCCGCTCGCTCTCTCTCTCTCGCCCGCTCGCTCGCTCGCTCTCTCTCTCGCCCGCTCGCTCGCTCTCTCTCTCTCGCCCGCGCTCGCTCTCTCTCTCTCGCCCGCGCTCTCTCTCTCTCTCTCGCCCGCGCTCTCTCGCTCTCTCTCTCGCCCGCTCGCTCGCTCGCTCGCTCTCTCTCTCGCCCGCTCGCTCGCTCGCTCTCTCTCTCTCGCCCGCTCGCTCGCTCGCTCTCTCTCTCGCCCGCTCGCTCGCTCGCTCTCTCTCTCGCCCGCTCGCTCGCTCGCTCGCTCTCTCTCGCCCGCTCGCTCGCTTGCTCTCTCTCTCGCCCGCTCGCTCGCTCGCTCTCTCTCTCGCCCGCTCGCTCGCTCGCTCTCTCTCTCGCCCGCTCGCTCGCTCGCTCTCTCCTCCCCCCCTC